>NC_072464.1:23636086-24001086 GCF_027596085.1 Anoplopoma fimbria | reverse complement strand
AAGCAGAATGACGTGGCGGCGTGTGTGTGTGTGTGTGTGTGTGTGTGTGTGTGTGTGTGTGTGTGTGTGTGTGTGTGTGTGTGTGTGTGTGTGTGTGTGTGTGTGTGTGTGTGTAGATTGTGTGTGTGTGTTACCTTGAGGACAGCAGCGATGACGAACACAGACTGGTGTGTGATCTCCGGGTCCTCGGCTCCGTTGTCCAGTCGGTCCCGGAGCTCCCGGCAGGCTTTGGCCCCGGCTGAGCGCCTGAAGACGCCCCGGGTGTACGGGCCCTCCAGGTACAGGAACACCAGCATGTCCTGGAGGGAAAACAGGATCCTGCATTAATATCAGCGGCTCAAGAGAGGCAGAGAAACTCTTAATAGCAGAAAGCACTCAATGTTTGACACCAAAGCACTTCGTTTGTTCTGTTATGTTTTAAACCAAAAGGAAAAAGTTCAGGATTAAGGGAATTAAGTTTTCTGAGTCCCTGCTGTTTGCTTTTTGTTTGTTGTTTATTCCATAAAATCATAATCTGATCTGCAATTATATGCAGAATCTGCAGCCTCATCTTGGCTTTCATTATTCCGAAAGATAAGAAGAATTCTGAGGATTATAAAAGTAGGGTTTATGAAGCTGTAAGAACAAAACTAGCTGGTTAAGTTGCAGTTGTTGTAGATCCGGTTTTGACTTCCTAAAATCCTTCTTCGGAGCGTCACTTGATCGGAGAGGAAACTCTCTGGTTTGCTTCTTCAACAGATTGAGATTTCACTTCTCTAATAAATCCAGCATGTCCATTGTTTCTTTCATCTTCTTGTTGTTAAATCACAATAGTTATGTAACGGTAACATAATCTGCTTCCACTTCATCTCCCCTTTTTCCCCAAAATACCCCGTGACCCCTCCCGCCGGCCTACGTGACCCCTCCGCTCCGCTCACCATGACGGGTTTGGGCAGGCCGTGGTCCGGAGAGCAGACGGAGCTCAGAGGTCGTCCGAACAGCCGTCCCTGCGTGGGGGACGGGGAGGTCGGGGATAAGGGCGGGCCGTCCAGCTGAGAGCTGGAGCCTCTCCAGAAGGGCCAGTTGATCAGAGACCTCTTCCTCTTGAAGGACTTCTGCTGACCAGGCTCTGTGGGTGGAGAGAAGAGGAAGAGGTGAGCTGTGGTTTCAGACAGAATCACAGTAATGTGTGTTGAAGTCATAGGAGTGCATTTCCAGCAAAGCTCCATGATGAGTAATATTTATTTTTCAGGCTGGGAATTGTTTAGCAGACATAAAGTTCCACATGTTGTTTTTCTCTGCATGCACATGAATGTTTTGTCTGTCTGAAACTAAAAAGGTTTTCAAGGTGAGATGGTGAAAAAAGACACATTGTTAAATAGAAAGACACGAATGAGACGGAGACACGAAGACAGAAGAAGAAAGAAGCTTTGAGAAAGAGCACCGTTTAGTTTGAGGTTTGTGTGTGTGTGTGTGTGTGTGTGTGTGTGTGTGTGTGTGTGTGTGTGTGTGTGTGTGTGTGTGTGTGTGTGTGTGTGTGTGTAGGCGTCTGTGTGTGAAGGTATGCATGTATGTATGGGTCTGTGTGTTCCTTGTTCAGCGTCTGCTCAGTCACAGTGTCTACCTGTGTGCTTTTATGTTCCTGAGTGTCTGCAGGTCTGACATGTGGACGTGACAGCTCAGCATGTTTCTGCAGTTATGAAACTATAAAACTGTGTGTGCATCCAAGTGCACGTTAACGAGAGCGTAACAATGTCTGATCTGATCTGCGTTTAAATAAATGCAGGAACACGTGATTCTAAACCTGTGATGAAGGAGCACTGTGAAAAATGTCATCTTATCCAAAAGATCATCTAATCAATAAAAAAAACAACCTTGAATTATCCCAGACAAATATCCAAAAGATGAATTGATAAAAAAACAAAACATTAATTACACTCAGGATTCCAGCTGCTCCTGAACAGCTGAACTATAGGTAGTAAATCTTTTGCAGTTAAATGAAATCGTTCTTGAACCGGTTCATCCTCAGGAGACTTGAAGTGATGACATTCAGATCATGACGAGACTGTGACATGTTCAAAACAAACCACAAACTATGAGACATAGCTCACATAGAATTCTATTATTTACCCATCTGTCTCTGGAACAAAGTTCAACAGGAACAGCGTTACTAGGCGGCTCTGGATCCTCTGTAAATCAGGCGTTACATCATTACAGCTCTCAGAGAGGAGGGTGATGGAAGTAGTTCCTCACCCTCCTCTCTCTCCGCTATAATCTTCTGCTATCATTTCTGTAATGGCCATAAACCATTAAGAGAGAAATGATAAACAAAGTCCTGAAGATACAGATGCCAGATCAGAATATGTGATTCTGGAAGGGCAGTTAGTACCTCCTCCCATAAATAAAACAGCTTTCCACATTAACCTCTGTGCAGAGCTCCAGAGGATGAACCCTCCGGCTGTTTGATGGCGTATTTTTGTGAAAGACGTGGCCGATGATGGTGATTCAGCTCTGCAGGAACAGGCAGACTTTATGGACCTCCTCATGAGAGAGATTGGGCGCCATCTTTGCTTTTGATTTAGAACATTTTCTAGCATAATTATGGTTTGTGAGTTGGGCTTGATATTTTCATTTGGTATAGGTTGAAGATATGTCCTTTGCACAAATGGAAAACTATCATTTACCATGTTGGAAATAAGTTGTGGTGTGTCTAAAACAGGGAATATATATATATGTTTTTAAGTATTGAAAAAGGTACTGTTGTGGTATTTCACACTGTACCATCACCTCGTTTCTAACAAAGCGTTTTCAGGGAAAGTCCAGTGATTGTGAACGTTAGAAAACTTTTAGTTGGTGCCTTGAGTCGCCTAGAATCTGCCACAAATGCATATTTTCAAAGATATGGGATCAGCCAACCTGCCTCAACAGTCCTGAAGTAGTTGCATTTCTGGCTCGTGATGAACAGAAATGCCACCACACATCAACACACCTTATCCATCTCTGCAGCAGAATGTTGCAAAGAAAAAGTGGAAAATGTTGGGGAAATAGATAAGAATAAGTTTTCTTTTTCGAATAAACGGCTACCACGCGTCCGTTATCTCTCGGGTTGGGTGCATGTGACAGGCTGGCATGGAGCGACTTGGTAACACTGTTGTGCTCGAGGTTGAAGGAATCTGAGGAGAAGCTTGTGGTCAGCAGACTGAAGCCTCCATGACTGGAAAACATCTTCTCCTCAACTTGTTTTCCTCTCAACTTCATCCCCTCCTTTTTTTCCATCCTTTCCCCCCCCCGTTACTCATCCTTATCCTCCGTCCTCTTGTTGTTCTGTCCCCCTTTCTCTCCCTCTATCTCTTACAGTCTGCTGTTTCTCTTTCCTTCACCTCCGCTGGCCTTCGGACTTACTCAATAGCTGTGTCATCACTTTCCTCTTTCCGTCTTCCTTCTCTCTCACTCGTCCATCCCGTCTGAGGTTTCTTCCTCTTTGTCCGTCTGCTGTTTTTCTTATTCCATCCCTGCGTCTCTGCTGACCCCCCGCCGTGACCCCTCGGACGCTGAAATATCCTTTCCCACCGTTCTCATTTACTCCGACTCTTCCTCACCTACTGATTCATCCTCACAGCTGACATGACGGAGTGACCATAGCGTGCATAAACAAAGTGAAGTGGAAAGTGAAAGAGATTCGGAGGAAGTGCTCTGCATTAATACTTCTGTATCCTCATATTTCCTCTTGTGGTTTCATACACAATTTGATTTATGGACGGATTCTTGGAAACCACAACTGCCATGTTGATGGAAAAAAACTAATATTTTTCACTGCTGTTTTTCACAACACATAATTTAACTCATGCATATTTTCCCACTGCAGCTTTAAAGCCCAAAATGCTGATCCTTTAATACTACATATGGTTAGAACTTTTTGGTTTGAAAGCACGTTTAGTAATTTGTTTTGCAACTTTTGCAAGAAAAAGCTTTTTTTATTCACATTAAACCCCCAAAAAATAACAACATGATGGCGTCCCTAGGCCGGATTTGTATATTCGACGGATAAAAAAAGCATTTCTTAGAAAACTTCTGGTGTCTCACATGACTTCTCATCAATATTCACACTGTTGTTTGATTATTTCTCCCTTTAACTACGTCAGAGAGTCTGAACTGTTCATGTGACCTCATTAAAAAAGAGGTCGGACCTCCAGAATCTGAGAATGTCTCACCTAAAAGTGGAGCCAGTCCCGGGGCGACCTTGCTGGGTTTCAGGATGAACTGGCACTGGGTGTCTGGAGGGAGACACTGGTCCAGCAGCAGAACCCCGGGACAGTCTGTGGGACTCGTCGGATCCCACCCTGGTCCTCCTCCCAGTCCTCCTCCACCACCACCACCAGTGCTCCCACCGTCCCGAATGTGGCTCATCTTAATGCTGAAGGGAAACTCGTGGCCTGAATGAGAGGTCAGGGGTCCAGAGGTTAGAGGTTAGAGGTCAGGGGTCAGGTATGTGACTTGGAGCCAAAAGAATATGATTTGAATTAGAGCAGAACTCGTCCCATGTGGGGCCGAATCAGCCGCCTGGAGTTTGGATGTTTGGAATTCAGAACAAAAGATTAAAAAAAAAAAAAAAAGAGTGTCACGGAAATACCGCTGTGACAGAACTAACTGCTCTGAAACGCTCCCAGATGTGGAGCTCCTGGTGCACTGCTGATTCAGCAGCGATACGCGTTCTCTCTGCATTCTTTGCGCCTGTATTTATGAAATACTCCTCATCAGAGGGATGTTTAACTTTAACAAATTTATGAAAGATGCAACTGCAAGCATGCATTCAGATTTAAGGTATCATCGTCATCATATCTCACACCGTTGGAGGTGAAATAACTTCCTTAAGAGCATCTTAAAAAGATAAAAAGGTAGAAGAAGATGGTGTTCTAAGCGAAGGTGTCACATGACAATGTTTATGACAGGTGCTCACCAATGAGAGGGTACGGAGGCTCGTCCTTACTGGAGTTCACCCACAGCCGGTGGTCTTTAACGCAGCCCTGGACAGAAAGGAAACACAATCCAGTTCAACAGTTTCTATGGAATTCCTTCTCCATATCTTTTTCATGAATGCACGTCTGTGTTGTAAAGAAACCTCTAAAAATGCTTTGACAGTAGAGATCGGTTTGAGTCCGCTTTGCAAACCAGCTTCACCTTAGCCAACCAACATGTGTGCTGTTTTTCTAAAAATGGTAAACTTGATGTCTTTATTCAAAACAACCAAGAGGAATTTTCATTTTGTGTTGATTTTGGCGGTCCCTGTGGACTACAGTGGTAGTGTTTCCGAGTAAATGTTAAAAAAACATTATTTTACTGCAGCAGGGTCTGACAGTCTGCCCCGCTCAGTCCTGGTTCTGGTTTAACAAATCTTATTTTTTAGCGTCCTTGTCATCGAGCTGATTGACTTTTACTCACCAAGATGCCGAACTGCAGCAGAGCCATGCGGATGACATCATCGGTGCTGTCAGTGTTGCTGACCGCGAGCGTCTTGGCCTGGAGGAGACATTTTAGGAAACATTATGGAAAAATCCAGATGATTGTGTATTACATAAATGGCAGCACTGCCAGTGATCAAATAAAAAAAAACACAGAAGAGAATCTTACATATGCACAATTTCCAATATCCTTTGCAAATATCTTCAGAGGAATGGTCTTGGGGTCGTCCTTCCCTTTGCCCTCAATGATCCGACTGTGTGAAGAGAAAACACAAAGCGAAGCGGTCACGGTTAAAATAAAATAAACAAAGTATTTGACTAAAGCTCATGTTTCCAATCAAACCCTGTGATATGTATATCTTAGCTGTAAATACAATATATGTTCTAGTTGTAAAGCATGCATTCATTCACATTCATATTGAGTTTCTATTTAATCCCTTCTGTTCCGTCCAAATCCAATCTTTCAAATCTGATTAACAAAATGAAACACGAGCAGAAATACCAAAAACAAGAAGGAGGCCAAACAAAACATTTACCTTTTGATGAGGGCCAACCAATTGTCCTTGTGCTCCTCAGAGCTGAAGAAAAAAGAAAGCGATAAAACATAATCAGAGATAATTGTGTGTTTCACTCCGTTACGTAACATTTCACCTCCGGCTACGACTGGATTCCTTCTGATGCAGAGTGTAATTCGTGACAGTGTGAATGAGAACAGAGTGCAAATATACAGCGCTGCTTATTTTGTGAGTGTGTTTGTGTGTGTGTTGCATGTTGGTGCATGCATGATCATGTGTGGTTATCTCCTCCGGTCTCACTGCGGTTGGCTTCAGTGGCTTTACGACCAGGAACCTCCTTCACATGCAGGAGTTTAAGAATTCTGTGGTTGTGCATTCAGTTTTTAGTTCCCATCTATAACGTGCATTTGCATTTCAGCACATTGTGTTCTCTTTTTTTTTTAAGTAGACTGGAGTGACTCAGAGAAGCATTATAGAAAATATGTTTAGCATGAGTAACTGTTGTGCAATGCAAGCAGATGAACTGAAGGAAGTTATATTAGAGGAAATGGAGTTTCAGTGTTGTATTGTTTGAGTGAGTTTGTACCTGAAGGTGGCCACACAGTTGCAGGTGGGCCAGCCCATGACGAAGCTCCTCTCTGGGTTGGTGGTGCCCTCGCACACCTCGTCCATGCAGCCGGCCGTCCACATCTCACACACTCGGACCTGGGCCTTCACCTTGAAGTGAGTGGGAGACCTGCAGAAGACACAGGGGGGTTAAACTAGAGCAGGGCTGTTTTTATTGTCAATAAAAGTCTGCAAAGTCTAAGGGAATAATGGAATTATTGCTTTTCAGGCAGGAAAACTTCAAAAAAACTGTTTCATCTGACTAACTGGAACAGTCTAAGAATATAATATATTCAATTTACAATTATTAAAAACAAAGGAAGCAGAAAATCTTTGGGGAAATGCAACCACTAAAAAATATTGATTTATTTTTCACTATTAAAATTGTTGCAGATTAACAATATATCCACCAGATTATCAATTAAACAATGTATTTAAGAGAAATCTTTGCAAGAGAAAAACCCTAGAAGTAGAGGGTTCCTACTACCATTGTTTCCTTCCTGATATCTTAACTTTTTGAAAAACAAAACAATTTAAAGAGGTCATAATTCCCTCTCTAATTTCTATTTTATATATCTGTGAAAACATCTCTTTCTCTTCAAGCTTATTTCCAAAAATTTGTTTGCATTATTAAAAAAAAAGATTGTATAAAACCCCAAGGTCCCTTATTAAAGGGATTCCACAGGGAACTAACTGGGATCCTCTACTTTTGCCATCTAACTTTTAATTTTCTTCATTTTTCCACAAACTTCTCACATATGGCAGCTCTTCAAGAAATGCTTTATATAGATTAGAAATATAAAAAGATCTGTCTATTTTCATTATTTGAAGACGCTGAGTAGAAGCGTATTCATCCACCGCTACATCTGTGATTATACAGCAGGAAAAGTCCACACATGTGGCGTACACACATACACACATACACACAAACTCTCCAATAACGGCACACAAACGCACACACATACCAACACACATTCCTCAGACTCACCCGGTGTTCAACCACAATGAAACAGCCAATAATAGCGTCTACTCTCTCTGCTGTAAGGGGTCGGCTCCGCCCACTTTACCCTTTACTCCTACAGGACGGACCACCGACGTCCTGCTGTGTGTACAGTAAGTACAAGTACACAGAGCAGAAGTGGGTTTCTATATATATGTGTGTGTGTGTGTGGACTTCAAAAACATAAATGTGCTCTTAAAGTTCTATTTTTGAACGTGTGTGTGTGTGTGTGTGTGTGTGTGTGTGTGTGTGTGTGTGTGTGTGTGTGTGTGTGTGTGTGTGTGTGTGTGTGTGTGTGTGTGTGTGTGTGTGTGTGTGTGTGTGTGTGTGTGTGTGGCAGTTTGTGGGCGGGCCGGCATGGCTTTGATCCGAGCCAGGCTTCATATGGATTTAATTGGCTGGGAAATAATTATATACTGGGGGAGAGAATAAGGGAGGCAAGAGTGGAAGATGGAAGGAGAGTTTTAAAGGAGAATTTAGGGAAAGATAGCAGAAGGATCCAACATCTACAGCGTTCAAATGTTCTATTTTGTTTTCTTGTTCTCCCCGTCTCCATTTTCCGTCTCACTCACACAACCACATAAACACACACTCCTTCATCCTCTCAGTCATCTCACTAAACACAAACACAGAAGGAAACCTACTTGGCCTTGGCGACCAGCAGCGTGTCGGTGAAGAGGAAGAGGTGTCTCTCCTGGGTCTGGAGGCCCGTCTTCAGTTGCGTTTGGGCGTGACCCAGGAAGAGGCGGCGTGGACACTCGGCCAGGAAGGCCTGGACCAGAGGACAGGACTCTGGGCTGACTGGGGTCAGACAGTTCTCCCTGGAGGAGAGAGAGAGAGGAAGAACGATACGTACTGTTAGACACAGAGGAGGAAAGTGGTCTGGATGTGTGTGGAGGCATGCATCTAAAGAAAAAACACATCGCTGGTCGTTGGGTTCAATATCACAAATCATAAATCTCCTGGAGGACAAAGATCCAGATCCAAAATGTGGAGTGATTTACCGACAGCCAGGAGAGAGAGAGGTCAAACTCCTCCTTCAACGACTAGCGCCACTGAGCAAGGCACCGAGCCCCTTCCCCACTGCACGACTCCACTCACTTTTGGCCACAGGTGCTTTCCCTTATTTGTTTCCACTGCGCATAGTAAACCACTCATTTTTAGGCAGGATTGTCAGCTGGTCGTCATAGCGACGCCGCGTGGAACTGCCGTGATGTCATCTTTAACGGACACTCGCTGAATCCTTTCGTCAGCAACCAATCAGAGGAACAACTGCACTCATATCAGTTGTCACATCAGTTGAACGGCAAAGTTTTGCGGGCTGATATTTAAAAAATAAAAATGTGGTTTGAGTGATAAAAAATATTTTTTTTTTTATTATTTGATTGTGAAAGGTAAGAAGAGAAAGAGTAGATCTGGTCAGTGCTGACTTTGTCAAGGAGTATTCAAGTTTGCCATCTTGATTCGGACTACGATCCTCCGTGTTGTTGTTTCATAAACTTGTTTTCGTGGTGCAAAAAGCTCAGATAAATCTATCTTGTTCCAAAAAAAAAAGTGCTTTTACGCAGCGTAATCTTTGCGTTCTCTGTGAAAGTACTGTGTTAAAAGGGCGGCTCCTTAATGTGTACGTGCACAACTTAGTGAGAAAGTAACAAGCCGTCACTGAACCATGCTCAATAAGCATTAACACAAGAGGAAACGAGCTAATTTTCTGTAAACATTGAAGAACTTAAGTTATTTAGTGTCTGCAGGCCGAAGCTAAGAAGCTGAATCCTAACGAGGTGTAATCAGCTAAACCGAATAACCTTCAACACCTCTAACGCACACAGCTTCATTCATTCCAGTGTTTTTGCTCTATTAAAAACAGGGGATTTTTCCAAACTCCTTCTCAGCAGAGCGTCTAAATAAAAAACATGTTGTGGTGAACCGAACTCAAATGTCCACACAGATTGTGCAGCGTCATTAAAGTCCAAAAGAGGAATTATTCCCTTATGTTCTTTACTGATTCCTCACAGCTGCAACTACTTACAAAAGCAAGTATTATCAGTAAAATAAATATTGTACATTTGGACTTGCAGGGAAATATTTGGCTACAAATGAATATGTTTTTGCATGTTTTGAAACTGCACAAAAAATTCTAATTCATTTAGCAATGAACCTTGTTTTTATAAACTGCCTTGTCTCTTTTGTTTCCTCTTTTGTTTCTCCACTCTAGTTAAAGTTTTATCATAAAAATACTACTGGTAGAAATAATTTTGTTCCTTTTTCACTCAATCTTGAGTTTGATATAAACGGAGGGGAGTTTTTGGAGGAAGAGGAAATCGCTTGAGGGTTTCATCTTTTCCTGTTTACTCTCCATCAACAGATAAAAGGCCAAAATCACCACTTCTGCACGCACATATACACATTTTCTATCTGTGTCTCTACCTTTGTGTGTCCCTTTTGTGTACACACACACACACACACACACCCTTCTCCAGGTCCTGTTGGGAACACAGAGACGCTTGCGTTCTCTTCTACATTGTGTAAGCGATTGGTTGTGTAATTAATTAACGACGAACAGACGGACGCACTGGAGTGATTCCACTTTTTTTTGTGTCTCTTTGTGTGGCATCCAAAAATAAATTCAAAAAGAGGGGGAGTCTGAGAGGATTCAATCAGGAGGAATGAATGGAGCCAATACAACTGATGCTGGATGGGACACGTCGCCCTGCAAAGACTGAAAACTTGGATAAAGGACGAAAGAAAGAAGTCTTTTGGTCAGAACCGTTTACTGCATGAAGGACGTGACATCGTGTTGCTATAACGATTGCAGAATCAACAGTTGCAAAACAATCAGCTATTGTTCTGGAAGAAAGAGAATACTTTCCATGTGGTAAAACTGTGAAATGATTCCCCCCCTCTAAAAACATTTACACAACTCATGCCCCATTAAACGACAACATGTCTTTCTTTCTTTCTTTCTTTCATTCTTTCTTTATCCATCGGGGGGGCAGCAATAACATGTAGCAATAATCACCATTTGTTACCTTGAGTTCTTGAAGAAAACTTCTCTCACAGTGAACGGAGAAAAGTCCAAAATCCCCTGGCGGGATAGAACAGCATGTTTTTTTTCACAACCGATTGCCAAAACTACACCGTTTATTGCAGCCAGAAGTCATTACTGTCAGATTTCTATCAGTCCGACGGTCCTTGAACACACCATGTGCTAAGAGTGCTTCTGTCAGAAATTGCAACCAAAACAAAGCTTAAAAATGTAATATTTCCACACAAAAAACATTTTAATCTGTTTGAAATAACCAGATCCTGTAAAAAAAACATTGAGTTCTGAGCTCCTCAGCTCCTAAATGCAACTATGAAGCCATGATTGATTTGGCAGAGACCAACAGTCACGTGATAAAAGATTCCATATAACCTGGACTGAACTTCAGGCTGCTGAACACAGAGCAGAGCAGAGAGGCTGTGAACATGTGAATAGCTCAATATGTGGAGCACGTGGAGCCTCCATCATTGGTTACACTTGTGGACAGTTGGAAACATGTTGGATGTATAGATTCCATTGTTTTCCAATTTTTGTAAAAAATAAAATATCAAAGACATTCAACTTGCATTTATTTTTTTTATGGTTTATGTCATTATAACTGTGTAATATCCACAAAAGATTTCTTTTTAGTTCTCTCTACTTCTAGTCTCATTTGTCCAGTCACATTCTCACTACTTCACAAACACATCTTTGTTTCCTCAAGATTTAAAGGCTACACAGGTATAGTTTATGATACATAAATGGTCATTTTGTTGGTGAAGTATTCCTTTAATGTCCAACATGCCACTTAGTAAAACACCACCGCAGAGGACGTTTCAGGCTCCTTGATTAAGTTGCACGGAGCAAAAGTCTCAACACATCGTCCTCTGTTCCTTTTGTCCACGCAGATTTCGGGAAATGCTGCCGTCAGAAGAGCCAACACTCACACTCACACACTCACACATACATAGACACAAATACAAATGTTCCCGTAAAGCCCCTTTTCACATCTCAATAAAAAGACAACATCTCCCGTATTCACCACACATCTCTTCCTCCTGAATGTGAGACTGACAGCTGAGCCGGCGGCCCTTTGAATCTGACGGACGAGCAGCTAATGGCTCCATTGTGCGTCATGTGATGTTGATAAATGGAGCGCTCAGCCCGCCCGCGGATACACGGCCACCTTTGAGAGGAGAGCTGTTGACTTTGTGGAACACAATGAAGCACACGAACACAGCAGCATACTAATGTCCCAGCATGAATAACCCAACAGAGCCGGGTGTGATTTATGTAGAAACAAGGTCCATACCAGGAGGATACCTCTGGTTCTGAAGAGACGACGCTTCATGTGTTGAAGCTGCATTCTCTCTAGTGTCCATCAGGGGGCGACTCCTCTGGTTGTATAGAAGTCTATGAGAAAATGACTCTACTTCTCTCTTGATTTATTCCCTCAGTAAACATTGTAAACATGAGTTTATGGTCTCAATCTCTAGTTTCAAGTCTTCTTCAATACAGCATGATGTTCATTTAGTAAATGATGCTCCGTTTAGAGTCAAACAGACCATAAAGCAGGGGATGCTTTAGGGCGGGGCTACACACTGATTGACAGGTCCACTACCTCACTCCTCCTCAGTCCTTATATGGTCACTTCCTGTTCACTGGTTGCCAAAAACCCAACATGGGGACGACCGTAATCCAGGATTGGTAAACTGAAATTGCTGAACTCGAGGCTTCATAACAACAGTCCACAAACCAATGGGTGACATCACGAGGACCACGCCCACTTCATACAGTCTATAGTTGACACTGATCTTATCTTCAGTTAATCACAATATGATTCACATAAACCAAAATCAGACATGTGTCCTTCTGATTGACTGAGAGCTGGAGGCTGTGACGTGAAAGATAAGTGACGACGACCATAATTAACACACACAAGCATCTGTAAACACACAGCCTGAGGACAACAGCTGGAAGAACAGCTGGAACTTTCTCTTTCTCCTCTCTCTCCCTGATTATCTTTTCTTTCTTCTTCACCTTTTTTCTTTGCTGACATGTCCATCATCCCACTTTCCTCCTTCAGCCTATTTTTGTCTCTCCCTCTATCATCTGCATTATTCTGCCATCATCCATCATTCTTTTTTAAATATCAAGACCTTAAATGCACCTCATATCTCAACACCCCAGGTGAATCAGGTAAAAAACATTTAACTAGAAATCGTCATGAAACATCCCCAGTTTTCTGAAATGTTATGTTCAAATATTCAAATGAGGCATTATCTAAAGGTCACTTTCATTGAATTTAGGAAACATCTACAGACACAAATAGACAATGTTTTCTTTCCACTAGCATTTTCCACACAGCGTTACGTCACCTCAGCTGTCCATCGGTGTCCACAGACTGAACAGACCGACTCTCTGAGGACAGCAATGACACACTTATATAACAACATGAGAAGGACTCTGTGTGTTTGTTTATGCGTGTTCTTTGTATCATCATCTGCTCGTCTGCAGCTGATTTGCCTCTGGTAGAAAACACATTTTGAGTTTTTATGGCATCAAGAAGAAGAGAATGAACAGAGAGAAGCTGGATGGAGATGAAACCTTCAGTTTCTCCTTTGTTCCGTACACAACATGTGAACTCTGACTGCGATAAATAGATTTTTTAACAAAAAGCACTAAAGTGTGTCTCTGCATGAGGAGCATTATGTCCCCGGTAGTTTGACCTCTTCCTCTCTGATAAAAGCATCAACAGACGGCTCAGTGTTTGAGTTTCAGAGACAGAAAATAAAAGAGACATTCAGATAAAAGAGGATGTTGCACCAGTCTGTACCGGCTCCTAAACCCACAGTGGAGGCTTTTGTTCAGAGCTGCAACCAAACTGCAGTAAAGATGAAAATAAAGACGCTGCACAGGGGATATATTTATGAATATTTATATTATAAGTTACTGGAAATGTTAGTGTTTATATGTGTTCTTAGTAGGGATGGGTATTGTACTACTTATACTAGTTCTCTTATTGGATCTTATTGATTATTTTGTGAGAAAAAAAGACTATGAATTACGACAAAATCAACATTTCTTTATTATTCTTGTATGTTAACAAATAGCCTTTTCATGAGCAGCAATACAAGAAGTTCCAAAATCTTTAAAATAAATTTGCAGCTCAACAATTAGCTGAATAAACTCTGTATTGGCGTATAGAACTGGGTTTCATCCCTCGTTCTTAGACAAGAAAGCAAATGACCCGTTCTCTATGTAACAAAGCCTCTGTTTACTATCTGAAGATGTAGATATCTAAAGAACGCCTTGAGGCCTTAAAAAGAAAGCTGCAAAACATTTCAAATTAGACGTGAAACTTTTCTTCACAATAAATCCAAAGACGATGCCTCCTCCTGTCCACTCTGTGTGGCCGACAGGAGACCAAGGAAAGAAGAAGAAACATCCAGCAGGTCTCCAGATATTTAGAATCTAACCGGCTGCTTCACGTCTGTTTTTTCTGACTCACTGCTGCAGATCATTTCCATAGGCAAACCATAATGTCATCAAACACAATGTTCTCTCTCAAACACATGTGTGCATATGATGGATGAGGTCAGAATGGTGAAACTGTGAGCGGGGGCCGTGATCTCCTAAGCAGAGCTCGTTAATAAAACCAGGAAGTGCGAGTTCCTGTGTGTGTCATTGTTTGGGGACTAAATGTCCTCAAAAAAGAATAATCACACACAAAAAAGAACGTTTTACTCTTTTATCCGAAGAGCTTAATGCAGGTTAGGACATCTGGGATTAAATGAATTAAACCCAGAACGATATTAAAATAAATGTGTGTCCGTGTAGGAAGAACGGACTGTGTGTGACACTTTGTGGTGACACTGTGGTGAGAGTGTGAGGTCACGGCTGTCGGCCAATCACGTGTTTTTATGCTCTGTGGAGCCGACACCTTCCTCCATACAGTATGGATTCCAATGCCCGAGGAGGAGGAGGAGGAGGAGGAGGAGGAGGAGGAGGAGGAGGAGGAGGAGGAAGAGGAGACATGTACTGCAGTTTGAACCCATTATACACCCGAACTGCAGACCTGGAGGTTGAAGGATTAGGTTATGCTTCTTGTGCACGTGTGTCTGTATGTGTGTGTGTGTGTGTGTGTGTGTGTGTGTGTGTGTGTGTGTGTGTGTGTGTGTGTGTGTGTGTGTGTGTGTGTGTGTGTGTGTGTGTGTGTGTGCGTAGGTGTGTGATGCTGAGCTGAAGGCCAGAGAGGCTGATGGGAAATGTGAATTAGATGTAACTCTTTTTATGTTTTTAACAACTACAGTATGAAGAATAAGAGCTTAAAGAAGCTGGAAGTCGTGTTTATCAAACGATAAAATAAACTCCTTGAAGTGGAACTATAACCCAGAGGACAAGTGATTGAACTTTTATGGCTGTAACACCAAAGATCATGCTGTTTGGCGACGGCACAAGTTAAAAAAATGGAGGAAAAATAAAGAAGATGGGAAAAAGTTAGGATATATATCACTTATGTGGTAGCGTTTTTACTGCCGGTTTAAATCATACAAGTCATGTCGTAAACATGTTGTAAAAAATGATACTAATCCATGGAAAGCCCTGCGTATGCTTTCTAATATTTATCCTTCTCTTGGATGAAGAGCATGAAGGTGATGCAATACAGAGAGACACGGCCAAGAACAGCTAGCAGGACTGATGCGTCCATTAACACTGTAGTCCTAGGACTTTAGGGGGTTGTAGTTTTTTTTATAACTACATAAACCAAAGTATGGAGATCATCTGAAAAGTACATAATCATAAACAGAACTTATATAAAACAATATATAAGTAAATGACCTGACAATAATCACCACCGTGACCTTTAACCTTTCCCTACTGAGAGTCACCTGACTGACCACTATGAGGTTCACACACACACACACACACACACCCGGACATTAACGAACAGCTCACACACACTCTCACTGACGTGGAGGTGTTGACCCCTGGAGACCCCATGCTGGCCCCTACGCCTCCTGATGAGAGGTCAAAGGTTAAGAGTGACAGCTGAGGGTGGAGGTGCTCCATACCCCTGGAGACCCCACACTGGCCCCACACACACACCTGATGACACAGGTCACAAGGCACACACTTGTCAAACTACTTTTGACTTTTACTCGATAGCTTGTCTGTCTCGACTTTCCTCTACGCCTACTGATCAGAAATGTCTTCCTCACCCACACACACACACACACACACCACACCCACCACACACACACACACACACACACACACACACACACACACACACACACACACACACACACTTGAGAGCATTGACCCATATAACAGTGTGGAGTGTTTTTTCCCTGCTTTCACTGGTCTAAACGGTCCAGTTTCACAGTTCAGCCTGATTTCCTCTGCAGACACTAAACACACACGTTATAAACACGTCAGTCTCACCAGCAGGAGGTCGCTCATTAGAGAAAGTACGATGGCATAAGAAACCTACATCTAACACCAAGAAGTGCTTTGAGGAGCATTTTGAGGTCTACATCCACAAGAAACTATTTGACATTCCTCATGCACTTCCTTTCTCCATTTATCGTCACGCTGTTTTCTACTTTTCTTCACAGATTGAAAGCTCCATGAAATTCCATTAAAACATCTAAAGTCCCCCGACAGTCAAAGACATATGAGACAAAGGTTTGAGTAAATAAAGCGTCCCGAGGGGTTTGTAATGGTTTGTTTCCGACCCCGTTAGAGGAAGAGGGGGGCGATGAGAAGCCCGATAGCTCTGGGAGAAGAACGCGTTTCAACCGGCTCAAAGACATGAATGAGTCTGTGAGGTTCTGATGTTTGAGACGAGAGTCTGTGAGGTCGGCCTGAAGCCTTTTGTACTCACAGCGCTCAGCTTCTGCTCACTTTCTTCCTCCAGACTGTTCTCGGTCAGTCCGGTGATTTTTTACCTGCAGCCTCCAGACTTCACTGGTCCTTAATCTCTATGATATCACCCAAATAAATCCTTGAGTCAGCATTTTTGAATGTGAATGCTTACTGCTAACACTTTAAGGAAGCAGTAATAAAGACTAAAACATGAGTCATGAACCAATATTATGAAGTCACCTGCAGTTGCAAGAGACTGATGCTCCGTTCAGGTTGTTCTCTTACAGCGTTCGTATGATTATGAAAAGTAATACCCACTAAATGAAGCCATATCTTATCCATGTCATCATGAAGCAGGAGGTATAAAGACCAAAAAGCAACTATACTGGGCAGGTGGATGAATCAAACAAAGCAGACTTCCACCCAGTAGACCGCTGTTCGATCCCCGTGTGAGACGAGCAATCAACGTAAATGTATTTGTCACGTAACTTACAAACTTAAGTGACACCACTCCCATAGTTATTATATTCCAAAACAATATCTTTTCCTAAACCTAACTAAGTCGTTTTGAAAAGTCCGTTTACATGTAACAAGTGGAAATTGACACGTGTTGCTGGGCTTTTGTTGGAAAACACTCGAAAGATGAGGAGTAACTTTTCGTAATAAATCATGACAAAGATTGTAGGAGGATACATTGCTCCATTGAGGAACTACAGGCCAACAATGATGTTATTATGTTAAAGCAGCTTTGTGTGTGTGTGTGTGTGTGTGTGTGTGTGTGTGTGTGTGTGTGTGTGTGTGTGTGTGTGTGTGTGTGTGTGTGTGTGTGTGTGTGTGTGTGTTTGACTCGTACCTGGACGTGCTTCTCGACCTGGTGAGGGCTTTGCTGATGACCAGCGACGGAGCCGACTGTCTCCTCTGAGCCAAAGTCTTCATCTTCTACACAACCAGAGAGAGAGAGAGAGGAGGGGGGTCAATATAGGTGAAGGTAATATCATTATTCTGGGTTTGCATGGTTGCAAAAAGCACAAATTCAGCTCTGTTATGGGCTGGTGGTTGGCTGTGGTCGATACAGGAAACACAGGAGAGGGAAATAGACGAGAGACGGGAGGATGTTGGCTGAGAGAAAAGGAGAAGTGACGGCTGTAAAGAAGGAAAAGAGGAAGTGAGTAAAGTGGATAAAGACGGCCACTGAGGGAAAGATAACAGAGAAAGAGACCCTCAAACATTCTCAGTGTCAGAGGATAAATTGGAAGCCGCCTCACAGAAGAACGACAGGAATCCCTGCAGCCGCCGCAGATACTCCAATTAAACCCTAATCTATTTACGACGTAAACCATGTGAGCTCTAAACACTAGCTACAGTCAGTCCATCTGGAGGGGAAATAACAGCCAAACATAGAGACAGAAATGAAATAAGACTGTGTTTCTAAAAACTCATTCAGCAATGACTTATGGGTAACATTCCTCTCCTCTAGAAAGTGTTAAAGGAGGAATTGTGACTCATGTTTGTCACGCGGGTCAAAGACGCTGCAGAGCAGAAAAGCAACATGCTACGTGTTGTTGTTAAAAGACTTCACGCCTACAATGAGCTGCTGAAAACTACTACATCACGTGCTGGGTCACTTTTATGGCTTTGTGGTTTGCGTAAATAATTCTGGTTGAGATTAAAGTAAAGTTTACTATTATTCCCATGTGAGAAATAGACCAATCTGTGATTTCCATAAGCATCAGGCTTCGGTTTTTCACACATATTTGTGCACCTTATCTGTGAAATCGGACCTGAAGAGCAACAGTGACATTTGTAAGTTGCCGCGTTTGTTCCTCCTGCAGGTGTGAGGTGATTGACAGGGAACATGAAGACGCTCCACTGGGCACGGTGACACAACACTGAGATGAGCCCTGATTGGTTCTGCAGAAACTAGTAACGCCAGTGTTATCATTTCTGCAGAATCAACACATCATGAATGCTCCTGTCACGCATGTGCACATGAACCCTCTGCGTTCTGACTCAAACACCTCCTGGGTGAAGGGACTACAACTCTTTCCGTGGTGATAAAGCAGCGCTCTGGTTTCTCTGCTCTGTCTGACAGATCGTTTGTCACATCTTACCAACGCCGAGCCAAACTTTCCAAAACCAGGCCAAAGTGCAGCAACTGCTCATAAAAGAAAAAGGGAGTCTACAGTAACAACATTTGTGGAATCATGAGAGAGATCATTCTTTTGAGACGTGCTGCCAAAAGATGAGGTATCGGAGGATAACTCAATAACAGTGTGTTGCAGAGTCACTGTTCACGTCAGGTTTTTATGTTAATCTGATTTTACACAGTGAAATAGAAAATCTGTGTTGGCTACTTTGCTGTTAAAACTCCATTATTCTGCTATATTTGTTCTACATGAAAAGGTTAATACAAGTTATTTAAAGGCACAAAACGCTGACTTTAAAAAAAGGTTCATCTGAAGATATCACTCCTTCTGTTTGTCACTTTTACTTCAAACTTTTTTTTAGGACCAAATAGCTGTGTTACATTACATTACATTACAGTCATTTAGCATGTTTGCAGCACTTTGCCAGATCTCAGCTCATGTGACGTTCCGAGCGCCAGGCTCTTCCTCAGACTTCTGATAACTACAGAGAGTCGCCATCTTGAATCCCCACAATGCATGAACAAGCACATGTGATTTACCACACCTGTTGCAGATAGTAAAATACTAAATGTTAGTAAGAAAATACAGTGTATGTTAAATATGTGCACCAATAGTGTATCAGGCTACTTATATAAAAGTGCAGAAAAGTACATAAAGATGATGATGATGGTCTAAAAATGATCATACCAGCAAAAAAGTATCCGCCATAATGAGGTACTAAATAATACACAGAACCAATGATGCAAAAACTTAAAGAAATACATCAAGCATGTACACAAGTATATAAATCAAGGCTACATATGTGCATAAATATGTGCACATGTTTCTGTTTCAATTCTGCTCAATATTTCATCCATCACCCATCATCTGAGACATTCTAACCAGGTAGGAGGTCACAAGGTGCAGTTACACCTTCTGAACACGCGTTGACTGGGGGCGCTGTTCACCAGTAAAGTGAGCAGCTGCTGGAGAATCATCTTCTGTCAGAGGACCAACAGGAGGGTCAGAAAACTACAGTGAATAAGTGAAAGAACTAAGATTACTGGACAATCTGAGATTAAGACTTACATTTATAACAATTTGTTTCTTTTGAATTAAAGAATAATAAGGAGAAAGTTAAAAGAAGCCAGGTCTGATGTCTCAGAGACTCCTGTCTGTCTGATGAACTAATAATCAGTATCAGCAGCACATTGTTCTGATCTGATATTTGGATCCTCAGCTTCAGTCAGACACTGTTCTGATTCCGGAGAACATGAAGTGAAACCTTTAGCAGGGAGAGCAGGGATTCATTTTCTTGGTCTCAGAAGTTGTTTAATTAGGTCATGATTTGGTTTCAATATTAACAAAATATCAAAATGCATCGTCTGTCTGTGCTGTTTTTCTTGAAACCCTTAAAAAAAAACTGCTCTCTTCCACTTTAAATTCACCAGATAAACCAAAACGCACTGAAGGAAATGTTTAAATCAGAGAGTCTGATCATTAATGAGACTCAAAGCACTCCAAACGACTGCACATGTGCAAGAATATCATTAAAAAATAACTCAATAACTGATATTAATGCAATTAAAAGCTGAGATTTCAGAGAGAAACATCTCTATTTGGACTGTAACTCTACCGTGAAATGCCAGCTTCACACACCGAACTAAATACACAGTTTGATCCTAAATGAGCTCTTTGGGTAGATCTGTGCACTTTGGGTAGATCTGTGCACTTTGGGTAGATCTGTGCTCTTTGGGTAGATCTGTGCACTTTGGGTAGATCTGAGCTCTTTGGGTAGATCTGTGCACTTTGGGTAGATCTGTGCTCTTTGGGTAGATCTGTGCACTTTGGGTAGATCTGTGCCTTTGGGTAGATCTGAGCTCTTTGGGTAGATCTGTGCACTTTGGGTAGATCTGTGCACTTTGGGTAGATCTGTGCACTTTGGGTAGATCTGTGCTCTTTGGGTAGATCTGTGCACTTTGGGTAGATCTGTGCTCTTTGGGTAGATCTGTGCACTTTGGGTAGATCTGTGCACTTTGGGTAGATCTGTGCTCTTTGGGTAGATCTGTGCACTTTGGGTAGATCTGTGCTCTTTGGGTAGATCTGTGCTCTTTGGGTAGATCTGTGCACTTTGGGTAGATCTGTGCACTTTGGGTAGATCTGTGCTCTTTGGGTAGATCTGTGCACTTTGGGTAGATCTGTGCTCTTTGGGTAGATCTGTGCACTTTGGGTAGATCTGTGCGATTTGGGTAGATCTGTGCGTAAAAACGCGCTCCATCAGCCACGGAGCCCAGGAGGAGCTCCTCTTTACCTTCTTGCTGTCTCCCGTCAGAGAGTCGGACCTGTTCTGTCCCATGGTCCCCTGCTGCGGCGACATGCTGTCCATTTAAGACCACATAGATCCACCGTGTATTCCCATGACAAGAGCGTGAATATATCAATCCAAAGGTTCATGAGAATCCATGAGGAAGAGGAGGAGGAAGAGGAGGAGGAGGAAGCTGTGAGCTCCTCTGGGTTCGAGTCTCCTCTCTGTCTGAGCTCAGAGGCTCTGCTGTGCCTCGATCCACTCCAATGTTGGAATTCAGTGGGGATGAAACACACACACACACACACACACTTCCGCTCTTAGTTTTCAAAGTAAAACATTGTACAGAGCAGTTTTTGAGTGATGTGAATTAAAATCACAAAGGGAAACATTGTGTCCAAACTACAAAGAGTCACATGCATGCTTTACATACAGTATTGTCATCTTTACACACAGCTATATACGTTAAATAATCATATGCTCCTTTAATATCCAGTCAGTGTTTATTTGTGTTGTTTACAGCTTCCAGAAACACTTGTAAATGTTTTATTTCTTATTTTATTGTTGGTCATTAGTGCTGAGATACAGATGCTGGAAAATGGAGTTTAAAAAATCTAGTGTATGATTATTCCTTTACATTTGTGTTCCAAAGACGGTTACATTGCAATTTATTTTCCAAAGATGTATTATGTGAAATGATGGACATTATATTGTTTGTTATTAAGTAAGTTATTGTTAGATTAAGCTCTATTTTGTGCAAACACGTGGGTCTTGTATCCGGTTTGTGTGAGGGGATTCACTCTTTTTAATCTTATTGAGATTACTAGTATAATCTTCATTCATCTCTGTCACAGTTATCATTTCTCATGCTTTGCTAACTTGTTCTATAGAACTTGGATGCTCCAGTTAATATGTTTCTTCATTGCTGTCTGTTGATTCTGTCTGACATAAACATGATCTTTACCTGTGTTCTTTGTTTCATCACTTGCATGATTGTTTACGTTCCTTATGATGCAAATTCCCCAAAATGCATTACAGGAATGTACTACTGTTTTTGTTTTGTTTTGTTTATCATGCTGTTACAAAAATGGGCTACAACTGAATTTGGTTGTGCAGCCCTTTGTTGCGTATTGAATATAAATGATCTACAATCTGCTCACCTCATAATATGTTTGCCTCTCTTATTTTGAAGGCAGAGCTGACTTCTGTTCTCATCATGTTCTAGTCTGCAGAACTTGATGCAGCTGGTGTACCTGGAAGCCTGCTTTGGTTTACCTCTGGAGCTCATCTGTGTACTTATACCTGTAAATGTAAATGTGTGTGTTTTCATTTGAAGTGTTTTTCCTGTCTGACACTCAGTCAGCGCCATGAAGAAGCTGACTGTTGGTGTTGGACAGGGTGGCGGTTTGCAGAGGCTCCAGGTGTAAGAATGTCCTCCCAGGGCCAAGAATAACACGGCTGATGAGGAGGAATGTCCACACTATTTTTTTTTCTGCATGGCATGACGCATGGGCCTCATAGCTGCAGCTACAGTACATGTTACTGTAGGAGGAACCGAGGGGGGGGGTGTTTACTCTGAGAAGTCTGAGGAGAACGTGCCTCCATTAGAGTTAAACTCATGTGTTGACCGTACACACAGAGTTTAAACATTTGGGATTAAAGCTCAGAGTCCATTGGTTCCACAGTTAGGATTTAAATATATAAGGGATACCTGACGTTGGATAATTATTAAAAACAGCAAGCTGTACGTTTTTGCAAATTACGGACACAGGATGTCTATGTTTTTGCATCGGTATCGAGCAGCCGTTGTCGGAAGTTACGTAGTTTGATAACAAGTGAGAAAGTCCACCAAGAGCGTGCAGGTCAAACAAACACAGGACTTTCACCCAGGAAACCAACAGTTGCTCCAACTTTACGTTTTTTTACGTAACTTTACGTACGCTAAAGCTGCTTGTTATTTATTTACGCTCGTAAGGGTTGTTACAGTTCTAACGTTATTATTCGAACACAAATTATGATCTTTTTTGAGAGTTGTTTTGTTGTCTAATCGTTTTACAACATTAACCACGTGGCACAAAACAGGGACAAGGTGAATGATTTTGCATTCGGTCAGAGCAGGTCAAGGAGTGTATGGAACGCCAACTTCACGCTTTCTAACGTAACTTAACATAAGAAAGTACACTAAAGGCACTTGTTATTTGTTTATGCTAGTAAGAGTTGTTATGGACATTATGTTAACTCAGATAATGATCTTTTTTTCCAACCATAACAAGTTAGTTTTGTTGCCTAATCGTTTCACAACCTTAACCATGTGGCACCGGTGTTTCTGCAAAAAAACACAGTGAATGACAACGATTTGGCATTGGGTACGAGAAGGTAAAGGAGGGTGTTGAGCGACAATTATTGAAAGTTATGTTTTTTAATAACGAGCATAAAAAGTCCACAAACGTCAGGTGGGATAAAAGAAAACAGCAGACTTTCACCCAGGAGATCGTTGTTCACGTCCCGTGGAAAACCAGAAGTCCACTTTGACTTCACGCTTACAGCGTTACATAAGAAAGTCTGTTTAGTCCGTTATGTTTATTTTATTTATGCTAGTTATGTTGTTACGAATGTCGTTATGTTTACTTCACATATTACGTTACATTGTTACATTATAATTTAAACACAAAACATAATGTTTTTCTATCCCTAACAAAGTAGATTTCTTGCCTAACCAGTCGTTCACTATGTGGCATTGTGTGAGGCATTATATAACGTTTATCGTTTTTTTTAGATACCAACAATCTTCTGGCGACTGGGTTGAAAATAAACGGTTCCTTGAAGATCCAGTTCCTTACATTGTTTTTTACAGGCACACGATACAGCTGATTGTCTGTCTGCCAAAATGTCTCAAATCTTTTAAAAAAGTGTCTACATGACAGGATTATTTCCCCCAGCAGCCCATTGTCTCCTCTGCAGCAAACACAAAGGCATGCAGCAATTGTTCCATCTTATCTGTCCTCCTGAAAAGTGGTCTGCATGTGATGATAAGAGCCATGATAGTGCTCGACCATCTCCTTTGATCACGTCCCAAGAGGCCGGGGAACACTTCTGTCTGGAGCACAGCTTCCATTCTTCATGCACATTCTTGTTTCTCTCCGACTGAAATCCTCCTGTCATCACAGTCACATTTGTTCTTGAACTTCAATTGCACAGACATAAAGCTTTAGGGGTTAAATGACGGCTTTTGTCTTCATGCTCTTTGTCAGGAGGAGTCCCTTCGTCTGGAGGAGCCCAAAGCAAAAAGAATAAACTAAATTGAGGGTGTGTTAGAAAATGCGGTTGGAAACGCCGCCGGTTGACCACGACTGCCTCTGTTTCTACCTCCTCTGTGTTCCACTCTGGAAGACGCCAAAACAAAGCGCCTTATTTTTTGTTTCGGTATCCATGGCAAAAAGAAAATCAACACATCCCTCCACAATACGTTTATTCAGCCCCCCCAAAAAAACACCTAAGTGGGTCACACACAGCGCTGCAAACACGGAGAGAGTCTCCTCCTGCAGAGAGACTTCAGATGCAGACCCCCCCGCTTTGAGTGGACAGACAGAGAATCAATACGCGTCCCCCTGAATACCATCTGACATTTACTTCTAAGTGTGTCTGAAAGGGAACGTCTCGGTCACACATCGAAAAAAGGAGAGTATCGACCTGGAAGACGACAGTCCAGAGAGAGAGAGAGAGAGAGAGAGAGGCTGCAGTCTTTTCTACACAGGGTTGCACTTTGAACTGTAAACACATGCACAAATGCACTCACACACACACACACACACACACACACACACTGGACATAGCTGTATATCTATTTAAAAAGCACTCCACCCTCCCTTCCTCCATTGAAAACAAACACACGTGTGCAGGGCGTTCGACGAGAGGCTGCAGAGACACAACGAGCAGGTTAAGATGCTGAATAGACGGACATGTGATGGATGACGGAGTCGCTTCAGGCAGACAGGGAGTCGCTGTGACCCGAAACAGAATCCACCACCGCTGCTGCTTTAAGAAACCAGACTTCCACGTTGTCTGCCAGAAATAAAGAACCAGTGTTTCCCTTATTTAAACCCTGAACGGCAGAATCCAGAGGTTTATGTTGGAGGTATGGCTCTACAAATTCTGGAAAGAATGACAAGTGGGTGTGAAATCATGCTGACATGTTAAAGGTGTAGTTTCTATTCATTCTGTGTGTTTTTGAAAAGCATTACACAGCTATATATAGAAGGAGCTACGAGGATCGACATTCTCACACCTCCATCACCACATTTAGCTAAGACGACTGATCCAAAACCGTCTCTCCACTGAATGCAGCCCTCAGTCGAGTAGGACAGTAAAGAAAACCCCTAAAATGTCAAAGAAAAATATAAAAAAACATCAACGTATCCTCATACAACGGTTCGTATGATATCTTACAAAAACATCCGTCTTCACAGGAAACAAATTAGGGTTAGTCAACAAAACTACTTGGTTAGGTTTAGAAAAAAATCATCGTTTTGGTTTAAATAACTACGGAAGTGCTGTTACTGTGGTACGAAAGTTACGTGACAGATAAACCCACCCTGCGTCTGCTTTTGTGGTCTTTATGCTTCCACGTTGGTGATTACGTGGATAGAATCATTTTGTGGAACATCTACGAGTTACAGCGCAGTATTTTCGCAGGTATTGCTACGAATTCTGGATGAAAACAGCCATCAGAACATACACAACACCTGAATTGTGAACATTTAGATTTAAATTCTGCATTCATGAGGAGCTCTTTGGCTTCTCTCATGTCCACTGCTTTAGTCTTCACATGAGTCCCATCACCATCATCTGTTTACTCCTCAGGGATTTATGGATCCAGCCTTTTAAACCCTCAGAGAGCATTTAAATAGAATGAGAAGGCGGACATTTTTTCGTATCACTTTCCTCCACAGCCAGCGCGGCTCCGTCTCCTTCAGTTTGTCCAAACATTGTGGCCGAGGCCGAGGCGGGTCAGACCGTGGAGACGTGTGGGGACGGACGGAGACAGAAGCCTGGATGTGGTGAGAGGGAGTGACTCAGGTGGAGGAGGACATCTAAACAACATTGTGTTGGAGATGGAAATTGTGGGTTAGCTGACCACCAGTCTGGGCTCTGGTGCTGTGACGTTTTCAGGGGCTTGTATCAAGAACACAACAGACGGGTTTACATCACTTTAAACCCGATGATGTCATGGAAGTTTGAATTTCTCTTTGCTTTAAGTCAAATTTGGGAACGTTTCATTCTTTTTGATCTCCTATCTCCTCAATCACAACCGGGGCTCGTTGATTGCAGTCTTGTGACTTTGAATCAGGTACTTTAGCAGTTTGTGTAATCTGTCATCCTGTCAGGTTAGAAGGTTTAATCAAAGTTATTTACATTTTCTGATTTGTCTTTTCTTCAGAGGTGTTTGTTGGAAAAAAGATCTGAATGTGTAGCTGTGTTTCTACTACTTTGTGTTGCCAGGATTGTTCTGGAGGAAGCATAATTGGATTGCTTTTACTGACACTGTAGTAGTAGTAAGTGAGCGTCAATTAGAAAGAAACAAAGGTTGAATATCCTGTACGCTATTTGATTTGGCAAAAAAAAGAAAATTTACTCCAATGACGATTTGTAAGATATCCTGTTTCTAAAGCATCTAAAAACGAATTGGCCTTCTTTGTATTAATCCCTCTACATGTAAGTAATGCTTTCATCAGTTAAATATTAATGAAATTGAGGTTTCATTAACTTGCAGAGCCTACATGAGTCGCACAAATCTTTTCTTGTACGGATTATTTATTCTATTGTGTAGTAAAAAATAGTTTTGCAACAACTGTTGACATCATATTCCCCTCTGTTGTACTGTGGGCAGGAGGAAGACATGTCAAGTGACAAATATCTCAAATTCTTTTCAGATAAAACCTAAACTATGTCCACGGCTCTGAGGGAAGAGGTGTAAGGAAAACTAGGTCATTTCATGTGACCCCTTTAATGCCACTTGTCCAACATTTTCCGATTCCTCCGTGTCGTCCTGAAGCGTCTGAGACAGACAGACAGACCATTCAGAGAGTCAGACAGAGAGACAGCGAGACAGAAATCAGAGAAACAGACGGTCTGAGCCCTGCTGCTGGCCGTTACATCTGCTCTCTTGTTATTCTCACACACACACACACACACACACACACACACACACACACACACACACACACACACACACACACACACACCCCTCCTCCACCTTCCAGACCCTCTAACCCCGCTAATCTGATTAGCACAGTCTCCCTACAGAGTGAGGGATGCCGTTGACACACGGCAGCGAGCGCGTGTGTGTGTCATCGTTGTTGTTGTTGTTGTTGTTGTTGTTGTTGTTGTTGTTGTTGTGACTGTATTAAACTGACTGCATGTCTCTGTGTCACATATGCAGCAGAATGTGGTTAAGCTGGTTAAGATGGAGGGTTGTGTACATGAAGTACTTGCAAAAACATACACAACATACAAATCTCACAGAATCCAGATGGAATTATCTTTTTTTATGGTATTTGTTCAAATGTGTTATATTATCATCATAAAATATTATTAGTTTCACTATTATTTAATGTATAAATTACTTTGTGTGTGTGTGTGTGTGTGTGTGTGTGTGTGTGTGTGTGTGTGTGTGTGTGTGTGTGTGTGTGTGTGTGTGTGTGTGTGTGTGTGTGTGTGTGTGTGTGAGGATGCAGCGGGACAGGTTGAGTGATTTCCTCCGGGCCGACTGGACCGTTTGGTTTCAGTGGAGGGGTCGTGCCGGTGTCAGCAGCAGGTTCAACCGAACAGGGTCTCCATGTGAGAGCAGCAGGGGTCCTGTGTGAGCATGGGAGTCGACCAATCAGACAGCAAACGAGCCATTACAGTGTTTGTGACATGGTGAAATCAGAGCGATTGTTTAATATCTGTATGAAATATGTCAGATATTCCTATAAATATAAATCTATAAAACAGGAAGTGTTGTGATGTCCCGTGTCGTTGCTCCACCACATTCTGGCCCTCGTCTAAATTCCTCGAGGGTGTGTCAGTAAAGCAGGCTGTTCTGGATATGCAAATGATGAGATGCACATCTTACTTCCTGACACTTCCTGTGATGTTGCACCCCACCTATATTATCTGGTTCCTCCAGAGGGTAGAAGCAAACCGTCCAATCATCCCTGCTAAATGTATGTTCTTATCGGATGATGCTGCAGTTATGGATTTGTGTTGGTTATGAAGTGAGGTTTTAAGTGAGACTGAACAGCAATCAACGTTGATCATGTCTTTGTATGTCGGATATTGTAAAACTTTATACTGAGCTTTCTTTTTAAGGAATCAAGGTTTAAAAAAACCACATAATTCAATATATCCTCATGAACAATGGTTTGCATGATATCTGACAATTCCTCATTTTTTGTGTGTTCTGTTTTTGTTTTGATCTTCAAAATAAGTTGGGTAGGTTTAGGTAAAGATTTGGGTTTGAACTATGGAAGTAGTGTTACTCTAAAAGTAAGTTAAGTGACAAATAAATCAATGCTGACTTCTGGTTTTACACGGGACTCATTCATCCATCCCGCCCTCCTCCATACTTCACTCTTTATACTTCCTGTTTCACAATTAAGTGAATTATAACATATGAATTCATTTAATTGATTTGTATAAAACAATGCGCTGAATCACCTCGTCCCACACTTCAGAAGCAGATACTGGAACTACCGGTTTAGCCTCCTGCAGGACTGACCCTCGTCACGACCCCGTCAGCTTAACAATGACACTCCCAACCAGAGGTCATCTTCTAATGATCCTTTCCCAAACAGGAGTCAGTCACGTTTGACCTCCATAAATGTTTGTATGTTTGCATGTGCGGCTCCACTCTGTATTGTTTCAGCCATCAGAAGCAAAATGTTTTTTATAAGTAACTGTTTGCTAAGTGCATCTATCCAGAGAAGTCCAACAGTTGGTTCATACAGAACTCTTTGATTGGCTAAATGTTTGCAGTGTTACTGTGTTTATGGAGCTGCAATCACAAGTGCATCTTAAGTTGCTGATGTTTAGAGTCTTGAGAAAGTAAAGTCAGCATCTGAACGCTCGTGTGTTCAGGAGGAAAAGAAGTCCCTTTGGGGAATGACTACGACGGGTCCATGGAGAGGTCGACCTGATATCATCTGAGCAGCATTCTTCACGTTAACTCATTTACATTACATTACATTACATTACATTACAGGCATTTAGCAGACGCTTTTATCCAAAGAGACTTACAATAAGTGTATTCAACATAGGTATTCAAGAGAACTACTAGTCACCAGAAGTCATAAGTGCATCTCCTTTCTTAAACAAGCATCTTAAAGCATAAACCAGAGCAAAAGTATAGTGCAGAGGCAGATTACTACGAAAACAATAATTGCAACAGACTAATAATACAATGCAACAAACTACTACGAATACAATAAGTGCTACAAACTACTACGAATAGGATAAGTGCAGTAAACAAATACGAATTCAATAAGTGCAGCGAACTGATATGAATACAATACGTGAAACAACTAATACGAATGCAATAAGTGCTACGAGGAAGGCTCAGGGTAGTACTTCTTGAAGAGGTGAGTTTTCAGCCTGCGCCTAAAGATGGGCAGCGACTCTGCTGTCCTGAGGTCAGTGGGGAGTTCATTCCACCACTGAGGGGCCAGGACAGAAAAAGCTGTGACCGGGTGGATCGGCTGCAGGGACCTCTGAGCGACGGGGCAACCAATCGCCCCGAGGCAGCAGAGAGGAGTGGTCGGGCAGGGGTGTAGGGCTTCATGGCCTGGAGATAGGAAGGAGCTGTTCCTCTCACTGCCCTGTAGGCACCAGAGTCTGTAACTGGATGCTCCTACAGGGAGCCAGTGTAGAGAACGGAGAAGGGAAGTTTGAGCAAAATAAGTTCATTTGATCGCAATTTACAGCTGAAGAGAGCAGAGAAGAAGCCAACAGTTTGACTTCCAGGAACAAAACCGTCACGTTTCCCCCTCTGAAGCAGTGACAGCTGTGAAATGTCACAGACAGCTGGAAGCCAAGATTGACTCCCGAATGGTTTGACCTTCGTGCTGCGGATCAGTTGGCGAGTTAGAGACGGCGTGCAGGAGCTCGTCTGTGCATTTCTGTAGGTGGCCTTTTGTTTCCTTGAATCCTCTGAATGATGATGGGCTGCCGCTTAAACACACAGCTACTTATTTGTGGGCAGTTTTGCCTAAAGACAAACACCAAAAAGGATAATTGAAGATGATGACTTTGGGCTTTAAACACTTGTGATCAGCGATTATCTTTATTTGTGCATCACCTTGTGTCGTGTCACAGCTCATTGTTTCCACTGCTTACAGAAGCTCTTTGTTCAAATTTGATCAATACTTTAATAACTCATTAACATTTATCCAGTCAATCAAAGCCCCCCCTCCATGCTGACAGCCATCCAGGGCTATAAAGTCTCTAACCAGACAGACCATGTGATTTATTCTCATATCCGGTCCATCACCTGAGCCCTCTGACCTCATCAGACCTGCAGCACGCGTCTGACAGCTTGACGAGCTTCTGCCGAGTGAAGCTGATGTCTTAAAACGTGTTCTCTCTACTGACCAGCAAGGTTTTTTTGTTGTAACAAAAGTCCTTATTTTAACCCAAACCTAACCAAGTACTTTCGTTTGAATTCACAATGTTAGTTTTGCGTTTAAATCTGCAACTGTGTGTTCGAATGTGACAAATTGGGAATGAGAACGGTGTTAAATGAAACGTGAAAAGCTTAAAAATGTGTAGACATGACACTTGAAAATAGGCGTGAAACAACTTGCTGATGATCTCAAATACACCAAAACGTTAGCCAGTTTGAAATCAAAATTGGAAAATTGTGGCAACTTGTGTCTGCACTGTAACTGCAGTGAAACTTAATTTTTTTTGTCTTCTTTAATGAATCTTATGTTCCTCTTTATGAACTTTTAAAATGTTGTTTTGTTGTTATTTACAACTCCAAAAAAATTGAAAATTGCCTGTGTTTTAAAGGTTATATACAAATAAACATCCACCTGTCAATGACAACTAATCTTGCCAACTGGTCTTTCATTTATATGAAAGATTGGATAATTTCTCAGAGAGCGTCATTCAATAATGTGTGTGAAAACACAGCAGGCAGAAAGGAAGAGAGAGAGAGTCTCAGCAGAGAAAGAAAAGCTAATCAGGAGCGTTTAGAGCCGGGGATAAGTGTGTTTATGTAAACTTCAGTCTGCAGCTCATCCATTTACCACTCATCGTGTGTGTGTGTGTGTGTGTGTGTGTGTGTGTGTGTGTGTGTGTGTGTGTGTGTGTGTGTGTGTGTGTGTGTGTGTGTGTGTGTGTGTGTGTGTGTGTGTGTGTGTGTCTGCAAGAGAGAGTGTCTGATTGTGAAGTCCATCTGCCGGTGTTTGTGTGTTGTGTGAGCACGTCAGTCAGCGACAACATGCACGCCGTCGACGCGGCAGAGCTCTGTCGCTATCAACCGTCTCCTATCAGCAGCGCCGGGGGTCAAAGGTCGAGAGGTCTGAGCCTGCATTCCAGCAGAGGTCAGGATCATTAGTGGACGATGAACTCAGCCAACAGCCACGACGAGAATTATATTATTTTACGATTATTGGTTTAGTTTTTCCACAATGTGAATCTCTAAAAGATAAGAGCAGAACAAGCTTCCTCACAAGCAGCCAATAATAAAGAGGTCAAAGGTCATTAGCCAACAGTAGGAGACTGAGCATGAATGTGAATGCTTCAGCGGTGGAGGAAGTATTACTCAAAATATAATTAAAGTTCCACTCTGTATATGTTTAAAGTATGCAAAAATACTCTGTTATGATTGATATTTTGTGAAGCCAATGTTTCATGTCTTAAAGCTGCATTCTCTCTCCTGTCCATCAGGGGGCGACTCCTCTGGTTGTATAGAAGTCTATGAGAAAATGACTCTACTTCTCTCTTGATTTATTCCCTCAGTAAACATTGTAAACATGAGTTTATGGTCTCAATCTCTAGTTTCAAGTCTTCTTCAATACAGCATGATGTTCATTTAGTAAATGATGCTCCATTTAGAGTCAAACAGACCATAAAGCAGGGGATGCTTTAGGGCGGGGCTACACACTGATTGACAGGTCGACACCAGAGACATATACGACCTCCACATTCCAAATATGGTAATTTACGTTTATCGATAGCAAAAAAAACAACATTTTAATTAGCCCTGACTGACACAGTGTTAGAAGTTGGGAAAAATACTTCTTTTTTGGTACATAGTGAAAGGAAGCTCCAGGTTCTGGTTTACATCCCAAAACTGTGAAAAAGTTCATGAATCTTGTTTATTTTATCAAGTTTTATAAACATTTTGGTTCTTTTATTTATGAAGAAAAAGTTCATACATTGACATTGAATGGTGAAGCAGGTTTTAACTACAGCAGCTCACACAGCACAGAGAGAGAAAAGCTGCTCTGAGGTCCAGGGAGCGGCTCGCTTAGGTTGTAATTTGACGGGATCCTGTTCCACTGTGGCTTCACCGAGAGCAGGCACAGTTTGGGTTTTATTAGAAGGCATGCATGCGTGTGTGTGTGTGTGTGTGTGTGTGTGTGTGTGTGTGTGTGTGTGTGTGTGTGTGTGTGTGTGTGTGTGTGTGTGTGTGTGTGTGTGTGTGTGTCTTAATGAGACTAGGAGGCACGTCTTGGCTGTACAGCGCCAGAAATAAACCAGGATCTGGACCAGAATTGCAATGTTGAACTTTTTTTCCATTTCCTAGCCACAATTAACCCGCCATTTCATTTACACACACACACACACACACACACACACACACACACACACACACACACACACACACACACACACACACACACACACACTGACTCAAACCCAGTAATCATAAGCTAACATATACACACTCACAAACATGTGTTGGTGGCACACAGACACACACACACACAGCTCTCTCTCTCTCTGATTCAAGGGAACGCCTGTTTCTATTTTTAAAACGCCGTAGAACTTCTGTAAAAAAAAACACAGCAGCAGAAAAACATGCAACAGCAGCCGAGAGCCAACTGTAGATAACAGAAACACAACCACCCTGCTGTGTCTGTGTGCATGTTTCAATGGGTGGTAGAGTTTTAGTGTTCTTTTTTCTTTCTTTTTTAATTACTGAAACAAATCAGTTTTTGGAGGTGAATTCAATCCCTTTCTTATGGATGGAACTTGTGCATCACCTGCTTTGACTTTCCAAATCTAAAGAGTTCTTCCACACATTTGAAACTCTTTGCTCTTTTGTCATAACAACTTTTTCTTCATATGTAAACATCTGGATCATTTTTACAATCAAATTAAACAGAAAAAATAAATAGTATGTCATGCATTTGTCTCTCTCTGAGGAGGAGGAGAGCGAGAGAGACAGGTTGTGTGTGATTCTTTGAAGACGGTCATACAGAGGAGACTAATGGACATTCAAGGCCGTTTCTTGGTAGTGCGCCATAAAGGGGCAAAGGGACATGCACACACACACACACACACACACACACACACACACACACACACACACACACACACACACACACACACACACACTCAGAGGCTAATGTAAGCTTTCTCATAAGTCATTACAGTCCGTGTTGCCATAGCAGACCTCCAGCTTCTGTGGAGGAGAAACAGCGACATCGTGTAACGAGTCATATGGAATAAAAATAGCTGAGTCGTTTGTCATTTTCTCTCCGTCAGTCTTCCTCTCCCTCCCAGGCAGCCCTTCATCTCTCTCACTCCCCATGTGGGCAGCCACTATCGTCTCTCGCTGCGTCTCCACATCTGAACACCTTATCTGCTGAGTAAGTGCTCTGCAAGATAAACCTCACTTTTTCTCATTCCTCCAAAACTGGATAAAAGCAGTAATATGTGATTCACAATGTGATGCATTTGTGATTTATTCAATAATTGCATATTTTATTGAACACTTTTAGTTTTAAAGCATCAGAGACAAACAATGACACAGCGGATTCAATTTGAGTTTTGAGATTGACATGATGATAACTAGACTAGAAATGAAGCAGACAGGCATTTTTCTCACGAATGTGTTTTGTTCCCTTAACCATATTTAATTGTTTTCATTTCCATAGAACGTAGCTTGTTTTAGAGAGGGCTGCTTCGACAGGAGGATCCAGGCTTATCTTTGAGAATAAACAGGGTTTTGGGGGACTTGATTGATTGGTTTTAAAACAGTCTACACTCTGGTTTCGAATCCAAAGAAGAGCCAAATTGACTACAGCTGATACACTCTGCAGCCACCCACATCACACTGGTTGCACTGGGAAGATGCATGTGAGGCACTGTGGAAGGATTCACGCTGGATAAATGTGGAGGGGAGTGTAACAGAGCAGGCAAAGTCCACAAACCTCCTCTTGAACATAACAAAAGTGAAGAAAACATGCATTGTTGCCCTTTCTGCAGCAACATTTTTGCACCAGTGTTCTCTAAAGCCTTCCTGTCAGCAGAACAATTAACCACGAGATTTATCTACAGGCCTTACTTACCGTCAGCCACAACCCATATCAGCAGACAGAGTGAGAATGATAGGGACGGTCACATTTTGATACGTACTGAGGAGATAAAGCAGTTATCTGTGGGTGCGAGACAAAGAGAGAGCGTCTGCTGGAGAAGGTTCCACCGGAACAACAGAGATCAGTGGTCACCATTTGGTTTCCTCAAGCCAGTATGTGAAAGGAAGCTGTAAGTGGTATCAGAAATAATGCATGCTCATCTTCTCACCAACGTGTTGATGTTTTAAGCTTGTGAGAAAATGTAAATACATGTTGAGGTGCTTGTAGAGTTTGACCTATAATGATCCTATGACATTTGAAAGGTGAACAACAGAGATAGTTTCACAAACGATAAGAGAATGCAAAGCTAATAGACCGTTTAACCCCCAGGTCATCGCCTCGTCATGTACAAATAAGAGTCAGGAGACGAAGTTTCACATCAAATATGTCATCTTGTTGTGTTGTTGGACGCCAGAATCGATATCAAATACATTCGAAATGATGAAATGTGATTCTAGGCTCCAGCGAGCTGTAATACTGACAAAGCGTTTCAGAAGTGGAGAGAAAATGTGGATAATAGTTCAATTATTAGCAAGCAAGAATAAGCAAGCTTACTAGCGTACAGATAGCTACTTAGCTAGTTTGCTGAGTATACTATGCACCCATGCAACCGTCCTTTCTTACATGTGACAAATGTGTGTGGGTGAAGCATTAAGTTGTTAAATTTGACTCATTTAGCAACTAGCTGGCTAGTTAGCTAGCTACTCTGCTCATTCCACCATTCTTTCATGCTACACGGATACAGAAATGAGGCCAATAGATGGGTGGTGGGTCTGACAGACCGTCTGCTTCACTCCTCAGCGCTAGGTGCGAAGTAGTCCGCCAGCGGCATAGAGGTCAGCTGATATGGCCACGTTGGTTATCGGTGTCTTTCTCTAGTTACACTGATTGGATGTACATCTTGAGAGAAACTCATATCTTCTACAGCCGTTATTAAAAACAAGCCAGCGTTCACTAACGTGTTCAAATAATTATTCTGAATCCACCTACGCTCAACCAACAAACATGTGTCATCATGTTTGCTTGCAGAAAAAGTGTCTTTTAGCAGCAACAAACCAACAAAACAGCTAGTAAGCGTGGTAATATATTGACTTTTTAGATACTGGAACAATATTACACTTATCATTTCCTTTCTGGGCTGAAAGGTGAGAGCTGAAAGCCAGAATTGTTAAGCATAATGGCCAGGTAATCAATACAAAACTAGAACGGTAGTACATATCAAATGCATAATGCCGCTATAGCACAGTTTTTGCAGCTTTTGTAAACACTGCAAAATCTGTCCAGTTTGTAATGTTTACAAGGCAAGCATCAAAGTCTGTGCAGAGTCATGTACGGTGTAGCAACAGGGAACCTAAACGTTGTCTGAGAGTGTTTAACCTCAAACCTTTTTATGATATAAAAAAACATCTCCCTTGCCACATTTTGACGTGACTTTTTCTGATGAATCACTCGCTCCGATCTTTCTTCTATCCCTCCTGTACACCACTTCCATATCTCTGTCTGTAGTGAACTCTTTCCTACTTCCCATGGAGGTAATTAAAAGAAACGTCGGTGCATTTTATTAATTTTTTCACCTCCACTGCACACACTATATGCACTCATCTAAAAAGACCCATGTTTTTGGATTAGGTCACCCTCGAAGAACCCATAATAATAACCCAACCTAATGACCAAATCACTTCATGGATGGCTTAGGAGTGCACACCACTTCTCCACACACACACATACATGCACACAATTACTCACACTATACCAACACAGTGAAAGTCCAATCTATTCCTCCATCTCCTCTAACGGTCTGGAAACAATCTGAACGAGCGCATCCGCTGCAGAGCCCCCAGTCTCTCTCTCTCTCTCTCTCTCTCTCTCTCTCTCTCTCTCTCTCTCTCTCTCTCTCTGAAGATCGACTGCTGATAGGATAACACTTGTGTTTGGTGGTGTTGGTATAGAAACGCAGTGTTGTTAGACCATATGCACACACACAGTCATTACCCTGTCCTCAGCAGCATTGACATTTTTACAATTGTTTGAATCTGGAGATCTCCAGGCAGATACTCACATGAAACATACCTGTAACATACAATGGATGGTATTCTTTAATGGGCCTTACATGCACAGGCCCAGGGGCCCAGAGTGTCAGGGGCCTCTCATGGCTCCACCTACTAAATGTCACTCAAAGAGACAGAAAATAACCACAAAGAAACCTAAAACGACTACTAAGAGACACAAAAATGTTTGTATGTCTTTTCCAAAAATGACTTAATTAGGAGCATTTTGTCCCCACCAAAATAAATAATGTTTTTTCTTAATGGTAGCAAAATTGGCCGATGTAGAAAACCAACCTAGAGGTTCTTGTTAAAAAAGCCATGTTTGTTGTTTAATCACACATACACTCAAGATGCAGATCTCTGTTTAAGTCATTTATTCATTAAACATGTCAGTTGGCATCTGAAATAGACCTGTTGACTTACTGATGCAGAAACTTTACACCTACGACACTTATATATAGATTACTGGTTGCTATGTATGTAACCAGGGACCACCTTATCCTCATTTTCTATCGTTTGAGGAAACAAAAGTGAAACAGTGACCCACATCTGTTGTCAACTAGTGATCTTGTGGTAATAGTTTTGTTTTGTCCGGTGATGTCGCTGTGGCGGTCCTCAGCAGCAGAGGGAGCTACCTCAACTGTGGTTGTAAAAGTTATCGGATGGTCGACCAAGTCCTGCCAGATTCCATCTTGTCAAAAACGTTATCCCCTTTTCCTCCTTGTATCCTCTCCTCCCTTCCTTTCATGTTCCCTCCTTACCTCCCTCCTTCCTCTATTTCTGTCCATAATCCTTATTTTTTCCCTTCACCTCCTGTCCTCCTCCTGCTCTCTAACCTGTGAACACACGGTCAGTGGGACGTAATCCCGCCTCTTACAGTCGGCCTAATATGTCCCGCCGCCACCTCCACCTCTCAGACTTCACAACCTTCCGTGTCACGACCACCGTGTGAAGCCGAGGAGACGTGATGCGGCCTGACATTGAACCCTTTGCTCTCGCTGTATTCGGACGAAGGAAAGCTCTGATGATGGCAAATAAGTAGGGAGGCCTCACCGAGTCATGATGGCCACCCGTGAGCAGGAAGCTGTGAGAAGTTCAAGTACAGAATACTAGCTGATCAGGAAACAAGTCCTTGGACCTGAAATGGATCCTGAATGGGATTAAACCAGTTGTTTTTGGAGGCAAATCAAGTCCTAGTCAAGTAAAGTCTCAAGCCCTTAAGGACATGTTCAGGTCAAATCTCACATCTTTGAAAAGCAAATCTCATGTCCTTAAGGGCAATTCTCATTTAAGTCCCAAGACTTGTCAAATCAAGTCCCAAGTCCCTAATGGCAGGTCCAGATCAAGTCTCAAGTCCTCAAGGAGAAAGTCTAATTTAAGTCCAAAGACTTGTCAAAACAAGTCTTGAGTCAAGTCTGAAGTCTACGAAGGCAAATCCAAATCAAAGCAAGTTCTTCAGGTTCAGTCCAAATCAAGTTTTACATTAAAACAAGTCTCCCAGTCAAGTCTTAAATCAAACATGGCATGTCCAAGTCAAGTCCTAAGTCTTCAAAAAACAGGTCTCAAGTCTTCAAAAGCAAGTCCAAGTCAAGTCTTACGTCTTGTCAAAACAAGTCTCAAATCCCAGTGAAGTCTCGAAACAAACATTACATTACATTACAGTCATTTAGCGGAAACATAACAAGTCCAAGTCAAGTCTTATGTCTTTGTAAAGCTAGTCTCAAGTCTAATTTCAGTCTTAAGACTTGTCCTAAAGGGTAATTACCATGTCAAAGCTGACACTCTCAGGTCTTTAGGGAGTCATGTTTTCAAGTCTACAAGTCCAGTCTTGAGTCCTTAGGGGCATGTGGAACTCAAGTCTCAGGTCTTCAAGGACAAGTCCAAGACAAATCTCCAGTCTTTCAAAAGCATGTTTGGAGTAATTTGAGAGAAATCCAAGTCAAGTTTCAAGTCAAATCTGACCCTTATGTCAAGTCCTTATGGACCAGTCAAGTCTAACATTTGAGGGATTATGTAAATCAGGTATCTAACGTCAGACAAGTCCAAGTCACGTCAAAAGTCCTGAAGTGCAGGTCCATGTCAAGTCTTAATAAGCAAACTGAAAGTCAACTGCAAGTCTTTGTTTTCTGCAACGCAACTATTGTTGTTCTGATTTCACCAATCAAAACCACCAGAATATGTTTTTTGCTTTAAGAGGTCAAGTCTACATCTCTGTGACTTCAGTCTCACACTGTAAACTCACTTCCAACTTCGACTGTTTCAACTCACATTTCATGCAAAAAATCAAACGTCGAAGCCGAGCTATTGTTCTTAAATCTGAAGGTCTCCAGTTCCAAAGACGTGAAGTTTTAGTTCTCCAGTTTGTAAGATACACACACACACACACACACACACACACACACACACACACACACACACACACACACACACACACACACACACACACACACACACACACACACACACACATACTTTACATGCATTAAACCAGTCATGGGAAAACAATCACATACCTTCATATAGCTTGATTGTTGACCCACTGAACCCTCACACACACACACACACACACACACACACACACACACACACACACACACACACACACACACACACACACACACTTGGGTTGAATATAAACACAGGCAGCATACATGTCTAAATACATATACAGTGGATCAGTATGACCTGATCTGTTATGACTTTGTGGCAGTAATGATATACCTGGAGGAGTCAGGAGATAACTTTAATAACACACCGAGCTTAGTAGCTCCTGAACTCTCAGTGCGTGTGTGTGTGTGTGTGAGTGTGTGTGTGTGTGTGTGTGTGTGTGTGTGTGTGCATGTTTGTAGCTGTACGTATATAACTGATGTAGCATCAGACACGAGGCTCATAGTATCACTGTGCTGTGTTGACTACAAACAGACCGTCATTCCACACACACACACACACACACACACACACACACACACACACACACACACACACACACACACACACACACACACACACACACACACTCACACACACACTGACCTCTCAGTCACACAGCCATCGTCATGGTTTCATCCTCTACCTGCTCAAATGTGTTGATGTTTTGAAGTCAGAGACCTCGTTAAGGAACACGTGTTTGCACGTTTCAGCTCGTTAACTACACATCATGCATATGTATACTGTTATTTATGTATATATACATACATATATGTATAAAAATATATACTGCTGTTTAGCGTGTCACTTTATCTTATAACTTGTCACTACATCGTGAATTTGTCTCTTGAATTGCTTTTGTTCCTTCTTGTATAGTTTTTTTATAGTTTCTACACTTATACCAGTTTATGCTTGTTTTTATTTGTACTTACTGATTATATTACCTGAACTTCCACTCTGGTTCAATGAAGGCTTATCTAATCTAATCTTATCTTATAATAAATTGAATTAAGTTAACTTATCTTATCTCATCTTGTCTTATCTTTCTTGAAGGGATTGTAATGCAGTACTTAAAACATCTATTCAAGGCTACATGATATAATACGATTTTTTTTAACATTTCTGCAAAGCTGATACTAAAGTTTACATTTGTAAAACTAAATCCATATATTTCTGCATCGTGTTTCCTGCTCTCAGCTTCAGAGAGATTCTCTGAACAGCAGCAGACTCTCAGACGGTTCTTTTCTGAACAAAGCCGGCGGCCTCCCTCCATACAGAAACAGCATTCCTCTGAGTCTGCCCCGTCTGTGCAGCGCCTCACGTGATGCCTCCTGACTTCCTACTGTACACACTGACTCACACTTACACCTCCGTAATCCCTTAAACCTAAATGTTTGAATGTGTGTGCACATAACACAGCCGGAGAACGACAGAGACTAAAGATGACCCTCTTATATATCAGGCTGATCTCATCCAGCATTCACATCTACACCCAATGCACCGTCATTCCTAGATAAACCACAAAATGATTCTGTATGTAATCCACGTAATCATGAACAAGGAAGTATAGAAACCGCAAAAAACGCAATCTTTCCCCGTGTGAAACAAGAAGTTAAGGTTTATTTATTTGTCACCTAACTTGCAAACTTCATTAATGCAAATTCCGTAGTTATTATAACTCAAACAAAGATCTTTTTCTAACCCTGAATAAGCAGTTTTGTTATCTAAACTTAACTTAAGTTATTTCCTGTGAAGATGGGATATATTTTGAAAAGACTGTGTGCACGTCACGAGCAGAAATTGACACGTTTTGCAGGAATATGTGCGCAAAAACGAGGTATAACCTTTGGAAAGATATCATACGAACCGTTGTGAATGAAGCAATAAAATGAGGAGTAGTTCAGTAGAGCTCTAGTTCATCCGATGAAGAGGAGGTTGAGTAAATCAGGTCAGAAGACATTATGCAGTCAGATAACTATGTGGATTCATTCATAAATATTTACATCAGAGGTGGAAAGCTGTCATAAATAACGGTTAAATATGAGGATTAAACAGAACCATCGCTGCTTGCTTCAGATTGACAAATGCACTAAAGTTAGACGGCGGCCCGGCTGCTCTCAGAGCAGTGAAGGTGTCGTTTATCTGCTCTTCCTCTAAAGCAGCTGAACTCTTTTTAGTGTCTCTTCATCGATCGCTTTAAACTCCATCAAAGTCTTATAAGCATTTTATAACACGTACACCTGCTCAGTGACCTAAACGCAGACCTTTGTCGACAGTCAACAGATTGGCACAAAGAGACACTCCTCTGTTTGTGTCCAAAACACTGTTCTTACATCAGACCCTCTGTCTCTCTCTGAAAGAAAGCCCCCCGAGGGGAAACACAAAGTAAGGAGGCCTTAAACTCTGCACACCATCGTGTGTTAACATCAAATATGAGATACACGGTCGGGTTTATCTTCAATCCCCAACGAGAGGAGAAGCTGGGATTGCTTTACTGCATCAAATATGAATCTGGAAGACTTTCCACCACCACAGAAGAAGATGTGGAAAACGGCAGATAAATCACGCACCAGTAACAAACACATGCGGTATTTTTGCACAGACCTGAACAAGAGAAAGCAGTGATAAAGGCCTCAGGCTCAGCTGCGTCCAGGGCGCTGTTGAGGTTGGAGCATCTGGCAGCGTCGGCTCAGACCCTCCTCTGAACGGCTCAGCTCTTTGCAATCACATACAAATCTGTTCTGGTCTGCCGGCTTTAACGGGAGCACAGAGACGTGGCTGTAATAACGTCTGGACTTATCCTTCCAAACACCACCGACATTATGCCTGCTCTATTGTATTGTGGAGAGATTTGTATCTGCATAAAAACACACACACGGTTATGAAACAAAGCTTAAGCACACTGTTTTTCACCTGTGGTCCAGGATTGTGTAAGCAGCTCACTGCACTTTTAGCATGCTTCTGCATATATTTGCCACATTGTGATATCATTATGTTTATATCAACCAAATCCTCCAGCCTTTCATATAATCTACATAATCTGCAACTGATTATTGCATGCCTTGAATACACACACACTCCCTTGCAAATACAAATCACAAATCATGATAAAAAACAAAACATCCCACCAGGATTTTTTGGCAACATATTCATAATGTTTCTCAGTCAGAAATAAATGCTCTGTCATTTCTTAGTTGTCCATTTTTCCTCGCACAAAAGCAACAAGTGTGTGCAACAAGTGGGAACAACACACTTTTATGTATTCCTGTGAAATATTCTTTGACTTTCCATGCAAAAAACAGTCCAACATGCACCTCTCAAAACAAAGCAGACATTTGACTTACCTTGAGACTGTGAAACTCCACACAGCTCCCCGCTCTGCTCCGGGCCACTCGCTCGTCCTCCATCCCCACTAACATCTCCATGTCCGAAAACCTCTGCCTCCCCGCTGGCATCGTGCAGGAGAGTGTGTGTGTGTGTGTGATAGTCAGATGTGTGTTGATTTGCGTCCTCCTCCCTTCTTTTAATTATCAGCCTCTTCCTTCCTGTGTATATCCTGCTCTTCTGGTCTTCCTTTCAGGTCTCAGGTCCTGAAACCTCCTTCACCCCGTCGCCCCAGCAACAATAAAGATCCATCGTGAAGATGCAACAGAGGGTTTCATCCGTTAACTGTCTGTTAACAAGAAAGAAAAGGCAGATTTTTCCTGCAGCTGAATCTCTCCTGTACTCAGCCCCTGAGCTCCTGACAGACTGGCCGCCAAGGTGTTTGGTCCAGTAGGTCACCCAGACCCCCCTTCCCAGTCTACAGGGCCCTGGACAAGCTGGACTGGTCCCATTGGCTAATCAGGTTGAAGAGGGGCAAACAGGGGGAGGGGCTGAGGCCAGAAGGAGGAGGGTGGATGGATAAAGGGAGGGTTATAAGGGGATGACAGCGTCCTCCTAACTGTCAGAGAGGGGGGGGGTGATAAATCTACTCATGTGTGATGATACATGTGAGACCCCTTAACCTCTCTGCTGTCCCAAGGTTAAGGGGTCAACAAGGGAGGCAACAGCAACAGTGGAGCAACGTGAGATTCATGCTGGACCCTGTGAATAATAAACAGAACAATGTGGACCCAAGAGAGAGAGAGAGACATGGAGAGAGAGAGAGAGAGAGAGAGAGAGAGAGAGAGAGAGAGAGAGAGAGAGAGAGAGAGAGAGACATAGAGAGAGAGAGAGAGAGAGAGAGGACAAACTGGAATGAAATGAGAAGGAAAACAAAAAAAAACAGCTAATAAACCAAACAAACTGAGATCAGTGTGTGTGTGTGTGTGTGTGTGTGTGTGTGTGTGTGTGTGTGTGTGTGTGTGTGTGTGTGTGTGTGTGTGTGTGCAGACTGATACTGTACCACTGTTGTTGTTCCCGCTGCCCCAGTAGCCTTTGCTATTCAAATGCAGCGTGCTGATGTGAGAACAGACAGCATTGTGTTGAGCCTCACACACACACACACACACACACACACACACACACACACACACACACACACACACACACACACACACACACACACACACACACACACACACACACACACACACAGGTTTGAATAGGTTGTTTGTATGTATATATTCATCCACAGTGTTCCTCTATCACTCTGTCTAGTCACCTCTCCAGACTATGACAGTAGAGGCACGAATATATTTATATGTACACACACATACAAACTGTAAATGAAGGGTTCCTTTTTGTTTTTTCTTTGTGGTGAACAAACTGAGTTTAAGACATTGACAGAGAGTAAGATATTTTGTTAAGTTCTCATTTGTTAAAAAGACTGTTTGAGGGTTAAGACCAGAAGTGGACGTGGTCACTGTGACGTAACTCTTTGGTTTGTGGATTTTGCTTTTGAAGTCTTGAATTCTGCATTTTTGCTGTCGTCATCTTGGTTTTTGGGCGCCGGCATCCTGGTTTTGCATAACCAGAGGTGACACAAGAGGGCGGAGCTAAATACAACCAAACGCTGAATAAAACAATTTAAGGCAACCAACAATGTTACAATTAACTTTCAGGAAGTAAAAACACACTGTGAAAAGGTTAAAGTTGTGAAATGAAAACACGACAACTCCCAGACCAAACAAGGCCGTGGTGTCGACCTGTCAATCTGTCTATTTGACTCTAAATGGAGCATCATTTACTATAAAAGTGGAGTCAATCCTTGATTTCTTAAAGCTGCATTCTCTCTGCTGTCCATCAGGGGGCGACTCCTCTGGTTGTATAGAAGTCTATGAGAAAATGACTCTACTTCTCTCTTGATTTATTCCCTCAGTAAACATTGTAAACATGAGTTTATGGTCTCAATCTCTAGTTTCAAGTCTTCTAAGAGAGATGGTAAAGATAAGAGACAATTAAGTGTTGAAGTTAAGGTTAGGGTGGTGGTTGCTCCAAAAGAACAATGACATATCTCTGGTATCTATATGATGACGCTGGAGCCTTCAGTCATATGGTCACTTCTGAAGGCTACAATATCAGTTCTGTCATTATGTGGCTAAGTGAGTTGTAGCTTCAAACAGAAGATATGTGAAACATGATTAAGATTTAATATCTCATATTTATATATATAAAAATAAAAACGCTATTATTGGTTGTTACTAGTAGAACATTCAGCACAATGCTAAACATCTCCCATATACAAGAATCAGCACTGTATTCATTCCCTTTCTTTCCACTAAAGTTTCCACATCCTTTAAATCAGTTTTCCAATGTTTGCAATCTTTAAACTTGAAGATTTTTCTACAAATTCAAGGAATTAATAAGTAGTTGAATGCTGTTGTTAGGTGTATTTCTGTCTAAAATACAACAACAGTCACACTTACCACAGAACATGACAATAGTATTATTATGTTATGGTTTATTATTTTTATCAGTATCATGCTAGCATGTTAAAAGATTTGTTTTTCTTTTTTCTGAGTCCGTTGTGTTCACCGTATGACAGACATACACTATCAATGCATCTGAGCCTTTGCAAAGCAGTCTGGGTAAATCAGAGCAGGGTCACTGTCACCATTCAGCCATGGTTGGTTACCACAGAGCTTCTGGTGCATGGAAACCAAAACAAGAGGGAATCCAGACACCGAGAGGTTCTCCCCATCTCTTCTGCCCGGCTGAGGACATGAGACCTGGTTGAAGGGATTAAAGCCTCCAGAGTGAGATGTTTTAATGGCTCCGGTCTGGTCTGAGGGGGAGAGAAAGGAGAAAGAGAGAGACGGGATAAACAACATGACAGACCATAACAGTGGAGGAATACAACCCAGAGCAGGTGAGGGATTATCAGGTCTCCTTCCTCTGGGACTCTCATCCCTCCATCAACAGGTCACACGATGGAAGTGACTGAAATCCTGCAACTCAACGACAGTTCTGACTTTTCTGTGGGTTAAAAGAATACACATGATGACAGGTGATGAGGTCTCATCTGATTGGCTGAGAGGTCAGGACAATCGCCATTGTTGATCGTAAAACACTTTACTATATCCACAACATCTGATGCAATAGTGTCTGTCAGGTTAAGTGAAGTGTTGTCGTGGTGGAGGTTAGGTGATGAACTTGATGACCATGTTTGGAGTCAATAATTATAGAATAAAGGAATATTTCACCCACAAAATAAAGAACGTGTCGTCAGATCTTACAAAGGGTTAGGGTTAGTCACATTTTTGTGTTAACGCTAGCAACACGTGTCATTTTCCACTCGTGCATGTTCAGGAAATCGTTCCTGGAAAACAGGAATGATTCAAGGGTCTCCCTTCAAATATTCCGACAATATTTCTCAAAGAAATGTTTAACTCACGTCGTCCCAAAGACGAAGTGCAACGTCAAATTTCAGAATTATGATCTGGACTTCATTCTCTTTTTCCAGGATAATTTTCTTGATGTATTACTAAATGAAGCCCAGAGGCTGAGAAATGTTCATTAAATCACAAGCAAAAGGCATCTCACTCCAAGGTTGCGATGAAAATATGATTTTTATGTTGGAAAAAATTCCATTATTCCTGTGCGGACCCAAACTGCAGGAATCATGCATAAAGATGATAAGATGTGATATTGTGACAGCGAGTGATGCCTGTTAGGACTCTGTCTCGTCCTCCTCCTCTGGACTCGTTGCCTCCGTGTGTTTAGGTTTGCGTCATGCTCGTGTTTCAGCCGTTTATAGAAGCAGCGTGTATGTATATGGAAGGATTACAGTCTGTCCACATGCTGGAAGAGAGACTAAACCTGGAGAGACATTTATTATAGAATGTAAATATATATATACATACTGTCATAAAATGCAGATAATCTTTTAAAAAAGAATCAAATTCATGGAAAATGAGGTTAAACAGCATGCACATGTACGGAGAATACCCACTAAACATGAGGGGGGCTCTTCAGGATCAGACATATGTATACCCACAATGCATTTGAAGGCCAGTGGCTGTTATGGAAATGCAAAGGCTGCTGGTCCTTGTGGCTCTGCACAAAGGAGGCGACCCTTCATGAGCAGCCTTCTCTGGTTGGTTCACTCAAGCTTCCATAATGCCAAACTGATGAAAGTATGGAGGAGGTCTTTAGTGTCTGCTTTGTCTTTAATTCCATTTTATTTTTGTTGTGTTTTTATGTTCATATACGTACTTTTGTATATACATATATTTATATTTATACCTGTATATATTAGTTAAATGTTTATGCCTCCCTTATCCTACCTTGCTGTCCTTGTTTTCTGTTTTTTATTTGTTTATTTCTATGTATTCTGATTCAGAAATACATGATTCTATGATCCTTTATATTTGCGGCTTGTTTTAGCATTTAAAAACGTTTCAAACTGGATGCTTCATTTGAGCAGAACATTAAAACACGTCTTTAACCACAGGTGATGCTTATGGTATGATCTTGGTTATGACATGGTTCTGGTTAGGAGACTCAAACACTTGGCTAAGGTTAGGGAAAATGTGTGCTCGCAGTCTGTGATGGATTGTACACTTCACTCTCCTGTAGGGAACATAAATCCTGAGGTGTAGAAGCGTTCAATGTGGACATAATTCCTGGAATCAATTAACACTGAGACCATAAGGACCACAACATGAAGAGAACTGGACCCATGCAGCTGCTGCTGTTACCCCCTTTAGTAACATCCATCATGAATACGGCTGGAATTGTAGTTCTTGGAAAACACAAGAAAAGATCTGAACACAATCCCACAATGCACCTTGATTGATTGAGTGATGGGAGATGGAAAAGATGAAAAACATGCAAATGCTTTTATTAAAAACACATACACATGCATGTATACTCTGCTTTTCATCCAAGGTGCTTGGGCGTTACTAAGCAACCAAAACCTGCTCCCTGTGGTGACGATGGTGATGAAGTTGCAGCTGTTTAGCAGAAAGCCTCTCTGACTAAATTTACCAAAGTCAAAACAAAGATGAATGGATTTCCAGCTCTGTAAATCCCTCACAATAGCACTACTTCTCCATTTGTCCGTCATTCTGCCTGACCTTTCAACCGGATGTTGTGGCGTTGATACACAAAAACCTGGACTGTATATAGTGTGAGAAATACGTTGATTGACACATGAGACCCCCATGATGAGGTCTGTTTGACTCTAAATGGAGCATCATTTACTAAATGAACATCATGCTGTATTGAAGAAGACTTGAAACTAGAGATTGAGACCATAAACTCATGTTTACAATGTTTACTGAGGGAATAAATCAAGAGAGAAGTAGAGTCATTTTCTCATAGACTTCTATACAACCAGAGGAGTCGCCCCCTGATGGACAGCAGAGAGAATGCAGCTTTAACACAGGAAACATGGTTGGCACACAGCATGTGAACGGCGCCTTAATTGGCCAGTTTTTGGTGCCACCATCTTCACTAGATCTTCTTCTTCTTCACTAGATTGAATGGTAGCAGCACTGGTATATGTGTATACAGTCTCTTCAGACAGAGCAGGTCGATTTTAAAACTGTGAACGTTATCGTTGCACAACAGAGATAATTCAAGCACAACTTTCAAGGAAATATGTGAGACAATCCATCAAGCTCATCTCCCATCAACACCTTTTCTTATTAGATTTGGACAAATCACCGCCTTGGCTCATCAGACAGAATGTATGTGCTCTTTTAAAGGAGCAGACCTCCAGATAATGAATCCTTATCGGTGCTAAGGGTGTGTGACTGACAGCTGATGTCTTCACCACTTTGAGTCAGTTAGTGAGCTTCAGGCTCTGCAAAGGAGCTCAATGAGTGATTGGACATCTGGAGTGAAGCCTCAGGACTCCTCTCCGTCTTCTCCTCTCGCCCTCTTCATCTCCCCTCGCTCCTCCTCATCACATCTTCTCACCCTCTTCAACTACACTCTTTCTGTCTGTCTCATTTTTTAACCTGTGTCTCCTTTGCTAAGAGCGTTTTCTCATCTTTGATATTTTATGTCCACCATAATGAGAACTGTAAATCATGAATCTCTCCCTGACGTTCTGCAGCGAGGGATGTTTTTCGTCTACTGACCTCACATTCAATTTTACAACTGAATAATTTCAAATTATATTGTGGATATATGTGAACTGACCCCATTCTTTTAAATTAATTCACAGCAGCCCACACACAGATACAGATGCTGATAGATGTGTCAGTTTGAATGTTTTTTGTTTTTAATGTAGAGTTGGGTCTTTTACAGCAAACGGGACTTTAGAAAATGTGTAATCTCATTCCAAAAGTTTTCTGGTTAATGTCTCAGATAGCAGCTTTACAGGTTAAAGGACACATGTGTTGTTTCTGCTCTGGGTTTGGTTTGATGCTTTATGGCTGATACTGATAAAATTATAAAAACTGCCAAAAGACATTAATTTGTGCAAGAGTAATATATTATTAATATTTTTTTGTTTTGATTTATTTAAAGCTGCTACAAGGAACTTTCCTTTAGTGTTGATTTTGCCGGTCCCTGTGGACAAAGGCGGAAGTGTTTCGGAGCACCAGAGTCCATTTAGAAAACCTCTTATTTTACTGTTTCAGAACCAGTGTCATCATTTATTGGTCAGCAAATCTGATTGAATCAGGTTTCTAGTTTAAGTCATATCTCACCCTCCAATTTTTAGTCAAATTTAGATCATGGATCATTATTTTTCTCTTCAAGAACAGTCTGAATTTTTACTCAGCTTCCTTAATAAAATCTATAAAAGCATTTCCTTTTTTTCTAATAGTCTGCAGCTTGGCAAGAGAACCGTGTACATGGAAACACGGAGAGAAGATATAGCACTGAAAAGGCTGAAATGTTGTCCCCCATCTCCCACATGATATTTAAAAGTTTCATGTCTTTTTCTCCCTGAGCCATCCGTTGCACTTGAAACCACACCCACCAGTGATGTCACGGTGTACTGACACACCCAGTAGTACACTTCTACATTTCCTGAGGTTGTTAAGTTACTCTTTAAAACCATAATACTTATATTTCCTTAACATGCAAAGTCATAAACATGCTGATTTACAGAAAAGCTGAATGTAACTGGAGACACGATCCCACAGCTGTGACATCAGCTGACATCACACTAGGAACCTGTTTGAACAAACACATGTAATTATTGTTTAGTCAAACAGTCCAGCAGGATCTGTGGGTGAAAGGACGACCTGATGATCACCGCTTTGTGCCGGGAAGAGCGCTGATTGTGGAGAGATTAGGAACGAGCCATTCACAAATGTGTCACCGTCGGAGGAGGAGGGGTGTTGTTGAGTAAAAAGAAAGACAAAAGGTTAAATGTGAGTCACGCTGCACATGCGGCAGATAAGGCCGGACGGCAGCACAGAGGTGATCGATTGTGTTTGTGCATGAGGGAGAGCGGACGTTCAGACAGGTCTTCATGTTGCTGATGACGGAACGCAGCGCATTCACTGATTTTACCCACCTAATGCTTCATTTATGGGCCTCGAATAATAATAACCTCCACAAATCCTTCTACAGCATGACTTATTATGTTATTACTGGAGATGTTTTGACTCCTGAAGCCAATAAGACACCAGTGTGTTAAACATTTTAATTTTGATTTATTGGCTGCTCAGAGCTAGAATAAGAAAGTTAAATAGATCATAAACCCCTCTCTAATATCAATTTTATATTGCTGTGAAAACTTCTCCTTTCGATGTTTCACCAAAAAACACATTTTTCAAGATGAGATTAGAACACATCATTATATTGTTATAATGTACCTTCTCTCAATAATCTTTCTTACTGAATAGAGCGTAAACGCATCATAATGAAAAAAAAATACTGTGCACAATAGTGTTTAACCTGGTGTGAAGTACTAGTTTGCACATGCTCAGTAGTGATCGAGAAGGATCCGGGAGCAAGAGACACGTGCTGATTAATGATAAGTGATATCAGATTATTAGCATTAGATTATTATTATTAGATTATAAGCATTCACCAGCCCATTGGAAAAGATTCTTACTTAAAGAGTTAAGGCACTCTAATACTAGCATAATGTCAATAATAAATGAATAAGGGATATCAGATCACAACTGTTTACGTCTGATCTGAACAGCTCCTCTGGAAGGCAGGGTGAAAAAACTGGCCATCATAGAGAGATGATATGTGAAATATCGTTTGAATATAGTTTTAAAAAAAGAGTGTGTAAGAGTGAGACTGTCAATGAGGAAGTGTTCTAAATAGTAAGGTGTTGTCTGCGTTTACTTTTTTCAATTTTTTTATTCTTCTTTTCTCCGTGGATTCATGAGAGAAAAGTGTTCAAGATTTAAGGGAACATGAGGTGAGTAACTGGAATACAAACGATCACATTGTGGGGTTAAATATCCCTGTAAACGTACCTCGTACCCTTAAAGTACCTTTCCATCCCTCTTCCTGGCTTCAGCTCCACTCCTCCCGGCTACGATGAACCGTCTGGCTGCAGAATGAAATGGATATTTATTCATAGTTTGGTGTTGATCTGTTTGGCTGACCTCACCGTGCACCAGACCTGCAGAGCAACGTGAGAAAAGAAAATCAACAGCACTCCATTCAGACTGCAGGAAGATAAAAGCTGAAAACATGCAAATATTGGGAAGACAAAGGGAGAGTTTTGTACCAACGTGGGTGACAAATAAGTCACATTTGCATTGTTGTAGTACAGAAAGTCATGACTGAGTATTTGGATGGTTACCTTGGTGACGCAGTGTGCTAAACAGAGCATCAGATTAATGTGAAAACGCTTTCATTTTTGCTTGATATCAAATGCAACATCATTCTTTTTTAGTTCCAATAAATCAGAATCAGAATCAGCTTTATTGTCCATACATGCGATTACCTACAAGGACCTACCATCTTTTTTCGTTGCTCACAATGTAAATACACAAAAATAGACAAATGAACTAAAAACAAGGACAACAAAGTAGAACAAAGGTAAGCTTAAACATCTAACTACTATGTACAGATATCAATATAAATATATATAGACAGAAGTATACATATGAACATAAAACACAACATCAATGACAATGGAATGCAGATAAAAGGATGCTTGAATAAATATGGAAAGATTGTCAGAGGGTCATTTATGAATAAATATGGAAAGATTGTCAGAGGGTCATTTATGTGCATGAGGTATGTGGATTATGTATATATATATATATATATATATATATATATATATATCGTCTATATCGTCCTGGTATAAAAGGGTCCAGAAACAAATCGATGTGAAGCCTCCTTTATGGACGATGAGATGAACTCCTGGTTGACCTCTGACCTCTCAGAGTGGAGGATAGAGATGGTCAGACAAGCAGGACTCAGAGCTCCAACAGCAGGTTAACATTCCTGAGCTGTGATTGTGTGATGAAGTTCATATGTGTGCTGTCAGTCAGAGGGATTCATGATGTCCCTGAAGGGGTCTTAGTTTGATCCTATCTAAAGTTTATGTAGGTGAAAGCAGCAGCTGTGACAGAGCTGTGAGTTCACTCACATTCCAGACTTTTCTCATCCAGCGTTTGTAGCTTTACCTAATTCGTAGATATCCTATGAAATCATTTAATATGTTATTGACATAATCATGACTTGGGGTGTAACGGTATAGAAAAAATGTTTTTTGGGTCACGGTTCGGTACGTTTTCAGTAAAAAAAAAAAAAAGCATAAATCAAACTTTTCAATGTTCCTTTATTTTGAAAATGATCAACATTCAACAGCTCATTGGTAATAATTCTTACTTAAACAGTTACGTCACTCAAATACTGGCGTAGTAAAAAATAAATAGATAACAGAAATGTCTGTAATGTAAGTATTACTGATTCTGTAATGTTTCGTCATAAGACTAAAAATAATACATACCATGTATAAAGAAAAAAATTATAATTTGTGTAAAAGCTGTAGGGAAAAACATTAATTTTATACATTTGTATTGTTAAATGTCGAGTTAATGAACTGTAACTAAACACATTATGGCTCTCTTCATGGCTTTTGTTTTAATGCAAGCCTCTTCATGAATTGATTATATGGGTTTTTGGTTTTATATTAAAATGGCATTTAAATAAGGAATATTATTCTTAGTTTTTGTCATTTATATTTTTTCTTTTGTCTCGATTTGCTTTAATCATCTTATTTAATCACTTTTCTGTTTTCATCACTCTGCAGCTGAACTCAACATGAACTAAAAGCCAAGTGTCAAATAAATTAGCGGTTAAATAGAATTAGCACAGTCGACACACACAAAGAGCGTAATATGTAACACCTGGAGAAGACGGCTTAGAGATGATTATGATTCCTGAATAACGATGTAAGTAAAACAAACAAGTACTTGTGCTTCGTGTTGTACTTTCACATAATTGAGCCGACACACAGGTGAGATGTTTAAAGAATGTGTGTCACCATTATCACAAATCTGTTCACAAACACCAGATAATCCCTCACACCCGAGGCAAGCTTCAAACCTCAGCAGCTCTGAGGTCAGTATCACGACACTGTTATAATAATGGGCACCTTCATTTTCAAACACAGGTTTGTTTAACTCACAAAGATAATACAGATGTTTGAAGACTTACTGCAAAGTTAATACATATTTGCATATCTCTCTCTGTGTCCTGTCATGAATATAATATAATAATAAAGATATTATTCAACGTATCCTCATAGAAAGGTTTGTATGATATCATATGAAACGTTCCTCCTCCTATTTTGTGCTGTTTCTTACAAAAACCTGCAACACATGTCAAATTACGTACGGTCTTTTCAAAATAAACTTCTTTCTTCGCAGGAATCTCAATTAGGTTAAGACCAACAAAAGTACATAACTGTGTTTAATAAAAGATGGTGATGGCAAACAAAAAAACTTAGTGGAATATCTACGAATTACAGCTCATTATTTTTCCTAGGTTTTGCTACGGATGCTCTATGAGACCAGCCTGTATTATTGAGGTGTTTAGTTTATAATCACCTGAAAATAAGAATCGTTGTGTGTTTTAATAGTATTTGAGACGTTTATATCTAGATATAGTAGCCCAGAACGGACAAACCAAACACTGGCTGTTAGAAAGTTGGCTGCAATCTGCAACCTCACCACCAGTACAAACATCTAAATGAGTAAATGTTTTAGCATAATTTCACCTCCTTCAGAGCCTTCAGTAGTAAAACTCAGGTTTCATATGACAGAAAACAGGCAGATAATGTTTCCATGATAGAGTTTTGCTGGAATTTGTATTTACATGTATGCATCGTTACCGTAAAAACACAGTATTGTTCTCCAGATGCAGAAAGATAATCCCTAAATGTTTCCAGATGACAATGACTGACTCACCACAGCAGTGTTGATGTAGTGATGATGAAGCAGAACGCCGAGATCTGATGTGTGTGTGTGTGTGTGTGTGTGTGTGTGTGTGTGTGTGTGTGTGTGTGTGTGTGTGTGTGTGTGTGTGTGTGTGTGTGTGTGTGTGTGTGTGTGTGTGTTTCAGAATAACTGCACTCGTCTTATTAGCAGGTGATCAGATTTCTGAGGCTCATATCAGGCTGTTTACAGTTTTATCTTCTGAAGCTGAGACTTGTCATAAAACTCACATCTTTACTCTGGAGAGACAAAGGAGGCGACACAAAAACACCTAAATCTCACCCTCATCTCGATGCCAATCTCTGGATATTTATCGTTGAGATTAAGAGTTTAATTTATTCTTTCTCAGGAGAGTTTTTAAAATAGGAGTCAAACAAGGACAGATGAGCTGCACAATGAAGGAGACACAGTTAAAATGTCTTCCTCTATCTCTGCTACTTACAGTCAGAGGTGGAATGAACATTACCTCAAGTACTGCACTTTTATTCCACTTTAGACTTCTACTCCACCACACGTCAGAGGCAAATACTGTACTTTTTACTAACTTTTGTTACTAGTTACTTTACAAATTAAGCTTATAAAATAACACGCTTTATGACAAATTAACAACTCAACAGTTTTTACTACTGAAGTTAGTAAATAGTTTTTGTTAAAATGAATTTGGAGCTACTTAAATATATGTCAAAGGTCATTTTTTATGTAAAAGCATTTCATGGTTCCAGTTTGTAAGGATTTGCTGCTTTTTGTTTTAATAATGTGAATTTATTTTTGATAAATTTGAGGTTTGAACTGAAACAAGATCTTGAATCCTTGAGAACAAAGAACCACAAGGATAGACGGTTGATAACGAGGGACAGGTGGAAACAATCAGGGCGGATATGAATATTATATAAACGAATATGAAGAAGTGAAATTTGATTTTAGTTGAAGCAAATATTAGAAAAACACATATAGAAGCACGTTTTTCAAAGTCTGTATGTGATTTATTGGCGAATGTATGAGGGACTTGTAAGGAAACAAAGTTATTTCCAGAATATATAATTTAGAGAACCTAAATTTGCTAAATGAGAGAATAAATTTGCAAATGGCCAACAAATAACTCAAAGAACAAACAGGTGAAAAGTCCGTTTAATCAAAGAGAAGAACTGTTTATTTTACTCTGTTCAGTTTGAGTTATTCCTTTCTTTAAAAAGTGTTTTCCTCGTTATTAACCAGAGATGTTTCGTTCCAACACATTGGATTATTATCAGGCCTCATACTGACCTGATTTAACACATTCACATAAAATACTGCATCTGATCTTCATCTGTAGCAACAAAACTGACATTTATATGAAAAGATACATTTTCCTGTTGTTTACATTTGAACTGAACTTGCAATAAATTAAAGTAATGCAAACTAATTGGCATTTACTGCTTTTTCCTCTTATGTGTATGATAACTTTTTTATTACCTTTTTTATTCATAAGGTTTAATGACTTCTTGTAAATCTGTATGTTTCATGTTAAATAAATGGCATTTGATAACGATAAAGAAAAGGCCGTTTAACATTGGCCACATCTGGATTTTCCCATTTTTTCTCTCTCTTTTAATTTTGTGAATCATGATTTCATCTTTTCTACAGCTTCATATATCTGCTGTCTTTATTAAAGCCTTTTGCCCAGAATAATAAGAAATAAGTCATTTTCTGACCCATTACCTTGGATGCTTTACTGGACACAGCTCAGTGGTAAACCAGCTGTTTATTAATGGCCGACGAGGGCGGATTACTGCGGCGCTGCCAAAAACAACCGCGGCTCCTCCCGGCTGCTAAACAGAGATTTACTCTGAAATCATGTTTTATTATCTTTTACATTCTTTGTCCTTTTCATTGTTTTGTTTTAATTCAGTCTTGCTTCTTGCCTCCAGCTCAGAGTTAAGGGCAGAGTGATGGAATAGATGATAATATCGGTCTCACAGAAAGGAAAAGCTTTACAAACAAGACAACAACGTTTGAATCACATCTCCCTGTTTCACAAATCATTTTGCAAACTAGACAAATAAATACATTTTTAGTAACCAAAATGTCACAATTAACTTCCAAGAAGTTAAAACACACTGTGAGAGGACGCCCTAAAGCATCCCCTGCTTTATGGTCTGTTTGACTCTAAATGGAGCATCATTTACTAAATGAACATCATGCTGTATTGAAGAAGACTTGAAACTAGAGATTGAGACCATAAACTCATGTTTACAATGTTTACTGAGGGAATAAATCAAGAGAGAAGTAGAGTCATTTTCTCAGAGACTTCCATACAACCTGACTTATTTTTGCTACCAAAAGAGCTTGTTATCTGAGTAACTAAGTATTGTGTAACTCCCTCCAGCTGTCTAAAACAAATCCAGATGATATTTCCATCTCACTGTTGCAGACTCGTAGAAAACAATGGAACATAAGGGTCACGTTTTCATAGCAGAGTCACAAGATTGTAAGATTTTCCATCTTGTTTTATTCTCGTACATCCACTTCCAACAGCAGTAAAACCTTCAGTTTCAGAGAGAGAAGAAACTTGCATTTTCCCCTAACATGTCATGAAAACAGTATGTTTTCAATCAAGTATTACAGCTGTGAGCCGTCGTTATGACATTCATCCTGCATCTGTCTCGTATCATCTGCTCACTTGAAGTCAAAAAGCATAAAAAACACTTTTTACTGGAATGTTTCTTTTACATTCTGACAGCCGGAGGAGGAAGGTGCAATGGAAGCTTCATGCAATAAAAAGATTGAGTCCTGTGGTTTGTAGAGGTTACCTGAAAGGTTTCTTCCATTGGATGCTGCCAGAGTTCAGGACAACAAATGTTTTTTGTTGAAGTTTAAATCTCATATCACACTTGATATCTAGAATCTGTTATTTCAGAGAGATAAGAGAGTTTTTTTGGCTCCAAAAGGGACGTTTAGAATCCAGCTTCAGAAATGTTCTTTCTCAAGTCATTATTTTGGGAAGTTAACTTATCATTTAAAAATAATTGGTCAACAAACTGAGATATAAAGTCATCCTTTTGAGATTCCTTGTCTGTATTTTAAGAAAGTTTCTCTTTATTGTGAGATACTGAGTCTTTATTTTGAAATGAGGGATGGGTTTGTTTAGATGTCACTACTGTCCAACTTGTATTGTTGAGTTAATGTGCGTCAAATCATTAGGATCATTCAAATTCGCCATCGTACTATTTATGATGAATGATTATCAAATCCAGAAAAGTATCACTTTTATCACATTTACTCCACCATTAATCACATCCTTGGCGTCTACTTTTTTCAGTCAGACCGACGTATTCAGTGTTCGTCAACTGCGTCAACAAACGTGCATCAAATGAGGCGTCACTCCTCGTCCTGTAATTCTGTGATTCCCTGTTAATCTACTCCGTTAAAGGTGTTGTTGGTAACCGTGAAGGTCATTGAGGCTTGCAGAGGAACCGATGTTCACGACTCCTAAATCTCCACACTACGTCATGCAGCCCTGTAGCTGGGAATGGAAACATGATCTTCAAATTATTTTTCAGCTGTGGAGAAGCTTGTCCTCGTGCAGTAACATCAGCTTACTTTACTGACTTCACGTGAGATATGGAGTGGTGCTTGAATGTAGGTTACTGTGTCCTATAAACAATCAACGTGAAGCCGAGCGCCCGGCTGCTCTTAAATCCTGCTGACAGCGTTTACCACACCTCTGTGAAATATGGCTGCAGAGAATGTTTCCCCGAGAGGTGAGGCGAGGTAAAGTGATACTTTCTCCGAGATCTCATCTGAGTTAAGTGACTGATTTAGAGCTAATCTCAGTCCAAACAGATGACTGTGAGGAGGGAGAGGCTCCGATCGCAGCAGGATGGAGTTTAACTGATCCGAGGTGATAGTGTTTACCTCCACAGGAGATGTGAACTTTTCCACTCCAGAAGAGAAATGATGCAGATGTAGCTCTGTTGTATGTCCAGAGATGTCCTGCATCCAGGAACACACATCATATCCAAAATCAACAGCTGGCTCGATGATACATGTATCATATACTGGGACGGTACTCTGTAATTAATTTATATTGGATTCTGTGCAGGAATCCAATGACTCAGACGCTCTGAGATGAGACTAATTATGTGTGGTTATTGATGATGGTGTTATGATAAAAAATGTTTTTATCTCAAACTTCACAGAAACCCTTTAGGGCCGAGCCAAAACAACATTTGTTATTGTTTAAAATCAGCTTGAGAAATAATCAGCCAACGTTTGACACAAACAGAATGCGTACAAAACGATGCTGCAGTAAGAAATCATCCAACGTGATGAGTGTTAAGACAGAGACCAACACTTCTCTGAGATTTAATCAGGAAAGAATAAAGTCAACAGGATGTCTCCGTCAGCAGCTGGACTCCACGTTCTAGAAGGACTTGGCTTCAACCTGCTGGAGTGCCCTTGAGCAAAACTTTTCTTTTCCTCCCTGCAGGCACGGAGCCCAAAGATGGATTATTATTATTATTATGAACAGGCCTACCGGTGTCAGGGGACCCCCTAAAAAATGTCACTTAAAGAGACGCAAAACAGCTGGCAAAAGACGCAAAGTGACCACAAACAGACAGATGAACTACAAAGAGACACACAATGACTACAAAGAGACAAAACATGACCACTAAGAAAAATAAAACGACTACAAAAAGAGTCACAAAATGTACACAAAGAGACCACACAACTACAACAAGACAAAACTACCACAAAGACACACTAAAAAACTCCAAAGATACAAAACAACAGAGACAAACAGACTACAATATGACCACAAAGACACAAAACACCTACAAAAAGATGCAAAGCAGCTGCAGAGTCCCAAAATGATCACAAAGAGACACAATACACCTACAAAGAGACAAAACATGATCACTAAGAAAAATAAAACGTCTACAAAAAGATGCAAAATGAACACAAACAGACATTAAAAACGATTATAAAAGACATAAAATGACAAAAATGACTACAACGAGAAACAAAACTGTAGAGACACAACTACAAGAAGACAAAACTACCACAATACGACCACTAAGCAAAAGACCTATAAAAGAGATGCAAAATGACAGCAAAGAGACATATAACAACTGCAAAGAGACACAGAATCACCAATCACGGACCACAACCTGACACAAAACAGATAAACAAATATTTTAAATGACCAAAGAGTCTGTGTGTCTTGTTCCTGTATAGGCAGATCCATTGTCTCGTAATAACATTGCTCATATCATAAGCATATTCCATTTCTGCTGCTCTGTAGCTGACCCCTGACTCACCCCTGACTCACCCCCCCGACCAAGCAGCGGATTTCTCTTCAGGGATCAATACTATAAGTACAACATTTACATTTGTCCCACATTCCGGACATTAGTCAGCTTTATTGATCGTAAAGACTGATAAACAATCTGCATTCCTGTGAGTGAGCTCGGTGGGAGAGCTGTCTAATAACTCTTCACACACGTGACGAAGACAATGCAGCTGTGGCTGAAATACATAATCTGTTTTATTGAAGGAAGATAAGGATGCGTCCAGGACTAATTATGGTTATAAACACGTCACCTTGCTAATCTGTCATTATGTTAACAGTGTATATATATGTGTTTGTGTGTGTTGTTTATTTAGATTCTGTACCTATCGACCTGTAGAATTAAGGCTTTTATACAAAACGGACTATTTAATCTTATCTACAGTAGTTTGAGCTCTACTCTGTATCTCATTAACACATTCTCTTGTTCATACACATCAGGACAAATGCCTGCAACAAAACTGCACACGTACACACTGACTCACACACACTCCAGATCAGGAGTCCAAACCTCACACACAGGCAATGAAAAGCAGAAGTCTCGGACCTGGATGGAGCTTTGGAGGAATGAAGGGGCAGAGCTCGCTGGCATGCTGCAGAACCCACAGACGACCACCGCTGGGCAACAGAGCTGAAAGTCTTAATAGATAAATAGTGAGATAGTCACGAAATGCAATATTTTGATTTTGTGTAAAGGGACACATATGGTTAAAAAATGTCTGCTTCGTTTGACTGTACTGTATTTCTTATTTTCCATTTTGAACACATCTTTTGCTACGTCCACACTAGTGAAGTTCACAAATAAACTGTAAACGAACAAAAGCATAAAAGCTCCAGGACGACAGGGACTCAGCTGTCAGCAGAGCTACGAGTGTAAGAAAAGACAACAACGAAACCGAGAGGAAACGAGTGAAAGACATGTGTTAACCAAACTTATTGACCCATAATCTAGAAAACTTTGATTTCTAACTTTGATTTCTAAGTGTAAAATATAACTTGTTTTTTTCCCCAAGAAATCGTACGTTTGAGTTTATAGATGAAAATTATAGAGGAAGAGCTTAAGTATCAAGCCCAACCTTTTATTATTAAAGAGTACTATAATATAATCATTTTCTGTAAATAAGCGACCAATCTACTTCCTGTTTACACCACCACCCACATGCCCAGTGTACCTGATATTCACGTTATATTCGTTTTTAAGCGTGTTAGTGTGGACGGAAATCATTTAGAAAACGGTCCTGAAACGCCCGTATGGACAGAGATCGTTTTCGTTTTAAAACCCTGCTTTTAAAACAGAAACAGAAAGTGTGGATGTCGCCTCAATCTCAGCTCTGCCCATTGAGCAAACCAACACCGCATATGAGGATGAGCAGATAAGTGAGAGTAGAATTAGAGAGGCAGAAATATGCTTTTGTAACAAAATACATCATACCTCAATTCTCATAAAGCAATAAAAGGTTTCAGTACAGTTCAGTGAAGTGGAACAAACATGAACAGGTTGTCCGTGACCTGATTCCCTCGAGTTTCAAAGGTGTGTAGGCGTTGTTCTTTATAAGAGAGACGTCAGGTCAATATGACATTTATGAGGAGGCGTTCAGGGATGCAATTATTCACAGAGAGGCTGCATCAGGTTTGACCTCATTCTTCTAACACTCTGTAGGTGAACACTATCACATCAGGTTCTTTGTAAATATCAATCCAAAGTCTTTTCTCTTGTGTGATGTTACCCAGAAAGTCAGAAACCAGTTCTTTAACCAGTTTACCAGCCTGTAAACACCGGGATGTTGATGTTTCCACTTGGTCTTATGTTTTATTGTTGCATCTGTATTTTAAAGTATCAATCTGTTTTAAAGTATCGATCTGTTTTAAAGTATCGATCTGTTTTAAAGTATCGATCTGTGTTTTAAAGTATCGATCTGTTTTAAAGTATCGATCTGTTTTAAAGTATCGATCTGTTTTAAAGTATCGATCTGTTTTAAAGTATCGATCTGTGTTTTAAAGTATCGATCTGTGTTTTAAAGTATCGATCTGTGTTTTAAAGTATCGATCTGTGTTTTAAAGTATCAACTTGCCTTTTGTCGCTGCCTCTTTGCCAAGTTGTCCCTGTAAATGACAATATGTTTGCAAATTGACTAATCTGGTTAAATAAAGGTTAAAAAAGGAGTGAAATTCAGCTAAATGGAAGGGAGGGGGTCGGATGGATGAATGTATGATTAGGAATGCTGGGTTGCAATATATACTGTAAATGAAAGCTGGAGAGGTCAAACTGTTTTAAAGAGGTGAAGGTTCAGGAAGTGCTGCTGTTGAGCTTTATTGTCTTATACAGAGAGGAGTTTCTATGGTTTATTTGAGCCTCATTGATATGATTTATTTGAGCCTCATTGATATGATTTATTTGAGCCTCATTGATATGATCTAGTGCAGTGCCCATTCGGAACAGGCTGATTTGATTGCTCAGACACCTCGAAAGAATTTGTTTGCCTCATCGTGGCACCACTTTTTATTTTGCAAGCAACGCTATCAACGTTTAGATTTAAAGAGGCATTTGTAATTTGGCCATAAGTGCCACCTCCGCACAATAAGAAATCTTAGAAAAAGAATAGTATTAGAGCGGATATTCCCCCTCAAATCAACTTAGCAGGAGTGACGGCCATTTTTATGTGCACCTTTGCACCTGAATATTATTTAAAATGATTTAAAGCTTGATGGTTGGTTAGCCCCCTCGCTGCCGGACAGAGTACTTTATTCAAAGTTTATTAATATTGAACATATCGCTTTCCAAATTGCGCCAACTTTGACACTTCATGTCTTTTGGTCCACAGAAATAAACAGAGATTCCTTGCTTTGACGTTAGATTAGGCTCCACTTTATAAACACCTCTGAATATGATGCAACATATGACCTTCATGAAGATAATATTTATTTCAGGACTGTTGTATTAAACTGCATTAGTTTTGGCTCGGCGTTCCTTACAAACGGGGAACTAAGTGTAGATCAAAAAGTCAAAGTCACAAAACAGATTTATTTTACTATTCCTTAAGTTGTTAAATTACATTTAATTTACTAAACCTTGACTAGATGATCCAAAATTCAACAAAAATATCTGTTCTGTTTATATGTGATAAACAAAGAGACAATGATTAATGTTCATATGTCTCTCGTTCTCTTTCTTCCTCCCTCCATTCAACCTAAGATGTTGTTGATCCTCGCAGATGGAAAAGTGAAATGCATCCATATGGTTTCTATTTCAGTGTGGTTTGTCAGCTCTGAGAAAATAATAACAAAATTAAAACTAAGATGACATATTTAACATATTTCAGATACGCTTGGAAATTACCCTTCGGGGGATTCGATCCCACAACAAAAATGACTTAACGCTGCTCATCGTCATCTTTGAGAAATGTATCGCTCTCGCTTTCACCTGGTGTTGGTTTCCTTCTCAACATTAAAACTGATTATTTACAGTTCCAGTGAAGCTTGATGTCATTACATTCTGTGAAATATGAATGAAATACAAAGCATAACATTTATGATGCCCAGAGAGAAAGTCACATAAATGTTTCATGGTGGTGGAAAAGTATCTTCACTTTACTTGATCTGATCCAATTCAGACTTGAACAAATCACATTTTTAAAATAAACCTGCACACATATGGTATAAATGAAAAGGTTTTTTTCATGAAAAGCATATCTTATTCATTCAATTCTGAAAAAAAAAATGTTCATCTTACAATGACGGCCGTCGCCACCTTGGCTTTTTGCAACCAGTGAAAAGGAAGTGACCATATTAGGACTGAGGAGGAGTGACGTAGCGGTAGCCCCGCCCCTAAAGCATCCCCTGCTTTATGGTCTGTTTGACTCTAAATGGAGCATCATTTACTAAATGAACATCATGCTGTATTGAAGAAGACTTGAAACTAGAGATTGAGACCATAAACTCATGTTTACAATGTTTACTGAGGGAATAAATCAAGAGAGAAGTAGAGTCATTTTCTCATAGACTTCTATACAACCAGAGGAGTCGCCCCCTGGTGGACAGGCTAGAGAGAATGCAGCTTTAAGACACTTCAGCGTCGGCTTCACTTTTCAGAGTTTGACGCTGTCGCCTGGGTGAACCCTGAACTGAACAGAACACAGCAGCACCCCTAGAGGATGAAAGATGTTTACGGTTCTTCGGCTTCAGAGGAACAAATCACATACGGTTTCATTCAAGCACATGATGAAGTCACTCAGCTCCCTGTGGATTAAATGGTTTGCAGAAACATCTGTAGTATGTTGGGGACCTCATCCTCTCTCTCTCTCTCTCTCTCTGTTTTTCTCTCTCTTTCTCCCTCTCCTCCCCCACCGCTTTTCCAGTATGGTCTGTATTTTGGGTGTTTCCATAGTGTATATATATAGCTGCATACGTCTCCAAGCCACTAATCAACATAACCACAATCCCAGACTTCTCCAGGAAGCCGAGCATGTGGTGGCTGTAAAGAGAGATCCCTGATTGGCTGAAAGAGCATAAAAATACCCCTCAGTTTGGTGGAAAGGAAGGTATTTTTAGAGGGAGAAACAGCAGCTATCTCCTGAGTAACAATATGGGTTCAAATCAGGATTAAAAAGCAAACTATTTTAGCAAACATAAGAAAGGTTTCAACCATTTGAAAACATGATTTTGTGTCATGAATTTCACAAAACGACAAGTAAGACTTTAACGTAAGTTGGTCAGTCTAGATCTCCAATAAAGAAAACCTGAATAACCCTTTTAGTATTGACACATATCTTGGGGGAAATAAAGCAGCATTAAATCATCTCACTGCCAAGCTTCCGTCCACAGTGACAGAGGCGTGACCTCGGGTTGAACGAACACTATACGATGATTTAAGAAGTGACACTGTGTGTGACTCACGTTGTGTGAATCACTGCAGCGTTGGAGCCTCAGAGAATGTGGTCCACAGCCACATCATTCAGACCCAACAAAGGAGGATTTGAGTATTGAAGGGGTTTGTGAAAGGAGGACGGTTGAGGTCTGGATCCTCTCTGAGTCCATCGGTGCTCCCGAGCTATGCTCAGACCCACTGACTCATCAGTGGTTAGCAGCAGATGGAGATAAAGCATCCATTAATCACTCAGAAGAAACAAAGTCAGAGTCTTTGCATGCACTTAAGTGTTTCTGCAGTAACCCTCTTAAACCTAACCTCACACAACGGTTTGAATGATTTCTTACGGAAAGTTTCTCCTCATTTTTCGTGCGTTTTCCTAAGAAAATCCAGCAACAGGTGTGAATATTTACATTACATTACATTACAGTCATTTAGCAGACGCTTTTCTCCAAAGCGACTTACAGTCAGTAGTATGTTACATATCATTCACCCATTCACACACTGATGACAGGCTACCATCAAGGTGCCACCATCAGACTCTAACTAACATTCATCATCCAGTCCACACCGATGGCCTTCAGGAGCAACTTGGGGTTAAGTGTCTTGCCCAAGGACACATCGACTGCCGAAGCCGGGTATCGAACCACCGATCCTATACAGTCTTTTCAAAATAAACTTCAGTCTTCACAGGAAAGAACTTGGTTAAGGAAAAGATCTTGAAATACTTAGTAAGGTTTAAAGATTAGATCGTGAAATAAGTCAGCGTTGACTTTTGGTTTCACATTGTGTCTACTGACCTATCCATCCACGTCTTCGTCCTCATGCAGACTTCAGCAGACTCGTTATACATTTATTTGTGATATGTCAAAAAGAAACATAAAGCAGGAGGAAAATACGTTTCCTTCAACACGTTATTGACAATGCAATTTCGTTTCGAGATCAAGCTGGATGTTGCAAACAATTCCCAATTGGACCTTTACCCTCAAACCCTTACCTGAAAAAGTGTACTTAATATCTAAATATATTAAATATCTAACATTTTGTCTTTCAGAACTATATTAACCCTTCTAAAAGTGACATTTTTGCATCTCAAACACAAAATAAATCAACATATCCTCACACAACGGTTCATATCATATACATATATATATATTTAAGAAAAGTGACTCCTAATTTTTATGCGTTATCTTACGAAAGTCCAGCAACACTGTCAATTTCAGCTCGTTACATGCTTAGATTATTTTCAAAATAAACTTCCATCTTTGGTTTTGGAAAAGATCTTGAAATAACTGCAGAAGTGGCGTTACTGAATTACGCAAGTTATGAGACAAATAAATCAACATGCAAAGAGTTTCTCGTCAGTTTTCTTATGTTTTGATACGAAACTTACGGCACATTATTTATCTTAGATATAGCTATGAATGCTGAATGAGACCAGCCTGATCTCTTAAATATCATATTAACAAGAAACCTGGTTTTCAGATGCATGATGGGAGATCAGTTCAATTAAACTCAAGACCAAACGTGTAAATCATGTTTTTTGTTTTCCCTCATTTCTAGACCTGGAAGACACTTGACCATGACATGAATTTTAAAAGAGCATGTGCATGAGATAGACTGTTCGATTTCAAATAACCAGACAGTCAACAGGTTTTCTCGTGGAAAAAATACAGTTTTAGAAATTCACCTGTAAGAATTGACCAAATGCCAGAGTTTGTTTCTGGAGAAATCAGAGCTGAAAATCATTGTGAAGTATTTTATCTAATATTATCACGTCTCCAGGATTGTTTTTACTGTGAAAGCTTGGTTACTGATTTTAAGAAACGTATCCCCATCCCAGACATTGAATCACAATTGTGCTGGAAGAACAGAGAAACCAGCTTAAAGCCCAATAAAATAAAGAACTTTAATTCAAAACTTTATTTAAGTCATCATTTACGTACATACATTACATTTGACCTCTGCATTTAACTGGTCCCGTGCATCAGGAGCAGATGTTCCTCCTGCCTGTGTACTTAACAAATATATAACATTATCAGAGCTGTGACGTCCAAACATTCCTCTCTGCGTGTTTACAGCTGAAACTGCAGGAACTCAAACGCTCTGCTGCTCACTTTGGATTAAACTACAAGTTTACACTTCCAGTGAAGTGATTATTTCTCAGTTACAATCCTGTTTGTCTTTTTTAATTTTTATTGTTACATTATTCTCTGTCTTTTCTCTTCCATGTTCTATAAATTAAAAACAGAAACTTATGACATGTTTCTCATTTGATCAAGTCCAAAACAAAGCAGATTTTCACCAGATGTTCTGTCATGGGGGACGTTAATATACTCCAAGTTATGCTGATATTGTATAAACAAACGAACAAATTAAAATTGTATGTGATGACCATCTATGTCAATGTGTCAGAGGGGACCAGAGGGGTTCGCTTTCACTCTGGCCCTCACGGGTCAGCACCTGCTCACTAAATGTAACGACCCGGTACGCTGAAGATAAGGAAGTAACTCAAAACCCGATGTTTTAAGGTTTATTTATTCAAGAATTAAGGAGCTCTTTAGTCACTTATCTAACACAAAAACTAATGTCAATAAAAACTCTGTCTACTCTACAGCTTCTTGCAGAACTTGGGCGAGTCCTCCATTAACCTCTGATCTGTGAGGTTTCTGCAAGAAGCTCGGACCCTACAGGTGCTTTTACATGTATGAGCTCATTCTGCAAAATAAATATGTAAAAAATATATATATATTTTTTTTTTAATATATATATATATATATATATCATATCATATAACTTAGCTTTTGTCACAGCTCTGCAGTCAACGCATGCTGTATTTTAGTAACCTGAATGCACCTTTTCTAGCTTTTCTTGCATTCATGGTTTCCATTCATACCTGTATGAGCTGTATCTTGAAACCATATTTCATCACAGTGACCTGTCTTAAAGCTGCATTCTCTCTCCTGTCCACCAGGGGGCGACTCCTCTGGTTGTATAGAAGTCTATGAGAAAATGACTCTACTTCTCTCTTGATTTATTCCCTCAGTAAACATTGTAAACATGAGTTTATGGTCTCAATCTCTAGTTTCAAGTCTTCTTCAATACAGCATGATGTTCATTTAGTAAATGATGCTCCATTTAGAGTCAAACAGACCATAAAGCAGGGGATGCTTTAGGGCGGGGCTACACACTGACTGACAGGCTTCTAACACAGTATCACTCCTCTGTAGTCCAAACATGGTCACTTCTTTTCACTGGCTGCAGAAAACCACGATGGCGTCGACCAAAAACGCCAAACTCGAGGCTTCAAAAGATCAGTCCATAAACCAATGGGTGACTTAATAAGCCAATTACTTAAATTCAGTCCAACGTCATTGCCTTGCAGAATGTTTGAACATCTGTTTACCAATCACAGCATCAGTGGCTGCCAAACCTTTTCCCACAGTGATTCTTGTTTGATGTAACCGGCAGATGTTCCTCATATATCTCACTGTACGTCTTCTGTCTCTCATCATCTACAGCCAAAGATAGACTCAGGACCACAGGGTAAAGTATCCTCCCATGCCCTCTGCATAAACCCCCGTGCCCTCCACACAGACCCTACCATAGTTGGCTGATGTTCGATCGCGCTCAGACGTACATCCTGCCGTTACACAACCGTCCAGCTTGGCAGCAGCAGATGAATCCAGAGACTCTTCTTTCCTTCAGTAAATGAAATCTGAAGGCCGGGGCTCAGCGGCTGAGGGGAGGCCCCGGGGGGGAGAGAGGAGTCAGCTGAGCACTTAAACCTCCACCTACCTCCACCAACCTCCAACCTCCAACACCACACCTCATAAACTAAGTCTTTACATTCTGCTTTCATGCGTTTATGAGAAGATGCTTATGTGCCATTCAAATCTGTGACAAAGACTCTCCAGTGAGGACTTAACGGTGAAGAATCATCAGCCAACGACTGAAGAAGGATCTGGAGAGATGAGACCAGGAGTTTCTGCACCTTAATAACAGTTTATTAAAGCTGAAAACCAATCACTGCCACGGGTAATCCTGAAATCAATGTCTTTGGTGTTATTTGGTTTAGATATTATTACTCTTAAAATCACTTCTATATTGATCTAGATACTGTAAGTAGGCAGCAGGATTTATTGATATTTGTTTTTAAGTCAGTTATTTGTGTAAACCCAAAGTGGAGAAACACAAAGGTGTTGCTTTTTAAACTTTATGTCATATACTATATGTAACTCACCCCTTATACGTGATGATATTCACTTAAGAATGTAACCCTGTCTGCTAGAAAATGTATGCATTCTCAATTATGTTGAGAGGGAAACTTATTTTCTCCCGCATTAGGGTCTTAACAAACCATCATGTTAAGTAAAAACATAATGGTTTAGCTTGAAATTAGTTTGTTACGTAATTTACGTTATTTTTCAGAAACTTAGGTCAGCCTTGACTTTTGTTTTCATCCACTTCTTCATCCTCATGCAGACTTGAGCAGACTCATTAGAAATGTATTTGTAATTTGTAATAAGTCAAAAAGTGAGTCTTCTTAACATGTTATTGAAAATGCAGTTTCATTTCGAGACCGAGCTGTGTGTTGACAACAATTCCTGATTGGACTTTTTACCCTTTAATGATCCACTATACACTGAAACAATATAAACATGTACACAAAATACTAAATATCTTTCAGGACTATATAAACTATTCTAAAAGTGGCATTTTTGCATCTCAAACACGTTTTTTTTACATATCCTTACACAACGGTTCATATGATATCTTACAAAAGGTTACTCCTAATTTTTCATGCATTTTCCTACAAAAGTCCAGCAACAAGTGTAAATTTCAGCTCGTTACATGCAAACATTATTTTCAAAATAAACTTCTGCTTCATAGGAAACAACTCAGTTAGGTTTATGCAACAAAAATACTCAGTTAGGTTTAGGAAAAGATAGTGGTTTGAGTTAAAAAAAACTACGGAAGTGTTGTTACTTAAGTACAGAAGTTACGTGACAAATAACTCAACGTTTCTTTTGATCCATTCTCCTCCCCCTCCTCCTCCTTGTGTGGGCTTTGCGTTCTGCTTCATAGATCAGATATACGGATTAATTTCTTGGGATTCCTACAAATTAAAGCACATTATTTTTTGTAGGTAGCTACGAACGCTGGATGAAAAAGCTTGAATAAATAGCTCTTTACATACAGATGTGCTCCGTATAAAACACTACTATCATTTTCATTCAAAGCTTTACATCTACAGAGACGTCTGACCGCACATTGTTACATAACTAGAGACTGAAGTTGTGATTGCATCAGTTGGCGGTAAAGAGACTTGTTTGCACAACAGAGAAGGTTTTCTGGATCAGAGGAGGATTTGAGGAGCAGCTCAGTGTCTCTAATGTGTTTGTGTTAAAGTTATTCTGAGTCGTTGAAATAACATTCTCCAGCGTTAAGTTAGATTTCCACCATATTAAAAAAATGTATCCGATCACAGTCCTGTAAGGCGCCTGGGATAAAAGCGAACACGTAACATCATGTGTTACGTGTTTCTCATGTTGTGTAATGTCGTTATAAAAGGCAAACAAAAGGCATTCTTTGGGTTTAACAAACATGTGGGGGGGGAATAAAGAGTTAGTGAAGATAAGGATTTATCTTCTGGAATACTTCACTGGTTTTCAATGGATGGATGCAGGTTAAAGCTTTTTCATGTGTGACATTTGGAAGTGAACTGGAACCAAAACAACAATACATTTGTTGGAAAAACTTTAACCTCAACTTTTCTGCATTTGTAATGTTGCTTTTCTTTTAATTTAAATTTACTTCAGTAAGGTATTTGATGTACTTGTGCTTGACTTGAGTACTTTATACCGCTTTATACTTCTATGTGTCAGAGGTAAATATTAAGTTACTTGTTAGATAACAAGTTCATGTTTGGTAGATATTAGATAAAATAAAATTAAAGAAAATTAAATTAAAATTAAATTAAATTAAATTAAAAAATTAAAGAAAAAAAAGAAAAGAAAAAAAAATAGGAAAAAAATAAATAATTTTAATTAAATAATTAAAATTAAAATAAATAAAATTAAAATAATAAATAATAAAATATAAAAATAAATAAAATAATAAATAATAAAATATAATACAATTATATTGCTAAAGCAATTTCCTGTTTACTGTTAATTGGTTTTGATTGGATGGTTTCCTAGAACTTTTGCACATTAATTAAAAAAAGCCTTTTAGAAGCTAAGACCTCAGGAAAGACTTTATGTGAGTTATTTGCAAATATTTGGTGCAGTTTAACTTTACTGACTGTGAAGGTCATAATATATTGTGGGATTCATTTTCATACTCATAAAAAAAGATCAAAGCTTATGTATTTGTAATGTTGCTTTTCATTTAAAGGTATTTGATGCGCTTGTGCTTGACTTGAGTACTTTATACTGCTTTATACTTCTATATGTCAGAGGTAATTATTTAGTTACTGTTAGATAACAAGATCATATTTGGTGATTTTTATGTAGGTTTTTATTTTATGTTTTTGATAAACTGAAGGATGAATCGTTCCTTCTTCAGCTAAATAAACTCTTTAAAAAGCTACAAACATATGATGATCTAATAGAATAAGATGCATTACTGTAGATTAAACCAAACGCAGGATACAAACCAGTTACATAGCAACATACACATTAATGCATCAGTAATATTAATCTCCAGAAACACCAGAAATAATAGTTAAACACTGACAGGGATCATTTTACTGCAGTATCAACACCTTTACTTTTTGAATGCAGGACTTTTACTTGTAGTAAATGCTCTTAATACTTATACCAACAAAACAAACCAGTCTCTAATAGAAAAAGATGCTTACATGTACACGTTGGATCGCATGTATTCAAGTCTTTCAGGCCAACAGCAACACAAACAGACTTCTCACATGAACCAGCATGAAGCACAGAAAGATACAACACGTTGATTACAAAGCTTCACTGACGTAAGAGCTGTATGTTTGTGTTCAGTGATCTGCTGCAGGTTGTGTTGACCTAAATAACAAAATAAATACAATTAAATTAAATTTGATCAAATTAAATTAAACTAAATTAAATTAAATTAAAAATAAATAAAATAAATAAAATAAATAAAATAAATAAAATAAATAAAATAAATAAAATAAATAAAATAAATAAAATAAATAAAATAAATAAAATAAATAAAATTAAATAATACAATTAAATAATATAATTAAATATAATATAATTATACAAATTTAAAATAGATAAAACAAATAGAATAAAGAAAATAAGGAAAATAAATAACAAGCTTACCCATCAGACGCGTTGTTGGATAAAGTGCTTTTTAAATACAGTCCATTCAAAGACGTCTGCTCACCTTTATTGGCAGAGAAATTGTCAGACATATTTATCTAAAAACCTGAGCAGATAAACCAAAACCACTACTGCACTTATTGGACGAAGTGAAAAGGTTTTGAATGCAGGACTCATACTTGTAGTTGATTACTTCACAAAACCACTACTGCGCTTACTGGAGCAATTAAAAAGATACATTTTGATTAGTTGGGTGAACTGACCCTTTAAAGATATTGGCACCAGATAGTATCAGCCGACTTTCACACTAAAGCTTGTCCACCACATGTTGTGTTCTGTTACGTAACTTCAGAAACCCAAAACAAGTGGCGTTCTGCTTCAGTAACAGTGAAAGAGACACAGTTTAATTGTCCCAGTTCCCATTAGCTGCTCTCTGCACGTTCTGTGGTAACGAGCTTTAGGTTTGACGTATAAATGTAGCTCAGACGTGCTGTAAAAAAGACATGTTGTTCTCTCTGTTGTGCTGTTGCTGTTTGTGCTGACCGGTCATCCAGATCCAAAGCATGAGACATTATGTGATCACACAGTGAAACAATGAATACAGTGAGGCCAGTAATTATGGGACAATTAATAAGAGCATGTTTTTGTATAAATAAACATGGAGTTCTTTTGTCTTGGTTACACACATGTGTAGCAACGTGCTCTTCACAGACACACAAGTCTAAATATTTCCAATAGTTACATTGTTATTGCTGTTTGGTTTCATTATTAGGTTACATTTTTTTAGTTGTTGCGTTACGTTGTTACATCATTTTTTTACGTTACATTTTCATGTTATATTTTTATGATACATTTAGGTAGGGTTTATTTTTTACAGTTGTTACCTTACATTGTAACGGACAGTAATTTATTTTGGATCGGATGTTAAGTCACGGGGTTAGGTTTTGTTTCTACATTGCAATGTTGCTACATACCATTGTTACTTAACGTTGCTACGTTAAATTACGTGTTTACGTTGTTACGTTGCGTTCTTACATTACGATGTTATGTTATAAGTATGTTATGATGTTACGTTACCATGTTACGTTACGTTGTTACGTTACCATGTTACGTTACGTTGTTACGTTACCATGTTATGTATATTTTTATTTCAGAAATGTCCACATTCAACGTATCCTGTGGTGTGAATAAATGTATGCCAACATTTATGTCTAGCGTCTTAGTTGATTCTTAATACCAGTCGTATTTTATTTGCTATTTTCTCGATAAAAAAAACACCAATAAATCCCACAGAAGCTCTTATTTGTTAGTTTGTACATTCAGATAAAGATAAAAGACAAAATACCTTTTGTCTGCACACTTCTAACAGCAGCCTTTATGAAACTGTTGGCCCCCGTACCTTCTCACCACGAGGCCGGGTTTCCTTGTTTAACAACCTCGGCTTTCCCCCTCAGGAAACGTTGGAGGCGGTGAGGGTCAGGACAGTCTCGTCCCAAAACAAACAAGCTCCCCCGACCTCTGACCCCTCATCACAAGCAGTCATGAGATGCTCAGACACCTGCGGCCCACTCCCATGACTCTTGTATAACCGCTGCTTCATTAATTAGCATCAATTTCGTAACAGCTCACCCTTGACTCACGAAGACGTGATCAACCAGGGGAATGTGGAGGAGCAGGAAAATGTGGATTTGGTTTCATAAGTTATAAAAAATCATATGATTATGACGATCTGTTTGTATTTCGTCCTCCAGTTATTACAATTATGGTGTTTAATCGTGCAGCCCTGCAGAGAGTTATGACCTGCTTACATCAGCAGACTTTTACCCTCTTTACCTCCTTCTCCAACCTTTTGTTTTTCCTTCTCGCTCGCTGTCTGTTCAGCTTGTAAAAACCGTCAGTTCACAGTAACCAACGTCTATGCGACCTGATATTTCCCCCTCCAGCCAGAGTCCTGTTGTTTTTGTCTTCACGGGCACGTCCGACTTCATTTGTAAGCTGCAGAGTGTCAGGTCGAATCAAGTCAAGTAGATTCTTTCTTGTCTTACATCCACACAGACAGTGTAGCTCCTTCAGTGGTGCAACAATAACACAAACATCAGTCTGGAACACAGTGCAACGAACATGAAGAACAAAATGTGCAACGAAACAAGCAGAAACGTTGGAGACAAAAAGAGGTTAGGGTTATGTTGGGTCTATGTGGTTATATAGGTGAAGGGAGCTGTGCAGAGATTTAATGTAAGTCAATGTGATGTCCTCATAAGTGTGAATGTGTGATGAAATGTGTGCAGACAACATTAAGAGACAGACAGACAGAAGTTGCTTCAGGGTGAATGTGGCAACAAGCAGTATGATGTCTTCATTAGAGACATTTCACAGCCTGTCAGCACGGTTCAGTTCATCATATATCATGACTGACTTTCTTAATATGAGATATAGCCATCCATCCATTCATCCATCCATCCATCCATCCATTCATCCATCATCCATTCATCCATTCTTCCATTCTTCCATTCACCCATCAATCCATCTATACATCTATCCAACCATCCATGCATCCTTTCACCTATCTATCAGTCCATCAATCCATCCATTTATTAATCTATCCATCCATCCACCCATCCATTCATGCATTCATCCATCCATCCATCCATCCATCCATCCATCCATCCATCCATCCATCCATCCATCCATCCATCCATCCATCCATCAATCCATCATTCATCCATTCATCCATTCTTCCATTCTTCCATTCTTCCATTCACCCATCAATCCATCTATACATCTATCCATCCATCCATTCATCCAGCCATTTATCCATCCAACCATCCATCCATCCATCCATGCATCCTTTCACCATCTATCAGTCCATCAATCCATCCATTTATCCATCTATATCTATCCATCCACCCATCCATTCATCCATTCATCCATCCATCCATCCATCCATCCATTCATGCATTCATCCATTCTTCCAATCACCTATCAATAATAATAAATAAATAATATATATTATTCTTGTTTACGCTGTTATAACATATACACAGGACAGGCTTTTAATCACATCACCGTCACCTCCTAAAGTTGTCTTTAATTGCTCTTGTATACTTTCTATTTTTACTTCTGATTTTCTGACATTCTGATTTTACTTTTATAAACCTCTTAATATTATTTTTTATTTATTTCGGCTCCTTGTGCTGCTGCAACAACTGATCTTATCTCATCTTATCTTAAATCAATAATTACATATCACTTGTTTATCTATACAAACAGCCCTACTCACTACAGTTTCAGGATGTATTATTACTATGCTGTTATTAAATAAATAAAAGTCTTAAAACTGGCTTAGAGACAATTTTATCCAATTTAAGCTGCAGTTAATGTACATATATAACACTAAACATACCTTTATCTTCATCTCTGCTGTTGTTAATGTTGTGCTCAAACATGTTTTTGTCTTGCATGCACTTCCTGTTGTCCTTCATTCTTTCTTTCCCTCCCTTCTCCTCCCTCTGTTATGTTTCTCTCTCAGATTCATGTCTTTATCCGCCTTCACACAGCTTGCACTGTTGTTGGGAACACCAGTGATTACATACATCTGTCTGCAAACAGGCCTGATTCAGGCTCGCTCACCTCCAGAGGATCTGACTCTGAGCCTGGTGAGCGGGAAGTGAAGCGTTTCAGCTCCTTCACTGAACCGACACATTTAAAGTTAATTACAGGGATGCATTTCAGAGTTTGACCTAAATTCTACGGGAAACTGTGAGGTTACATTTCATGTTTTTGCCTTAATTTTGCAGGTAATTATAGGTATACATTTCACAGTTCAACCCCAAATGCTACAGTTAATGACAGGGATACATTTCATAATTTGCTTTAACTAGCAGAACATCCACTCAGTGGTGCTGTAATGCCCTCCTGGGCATGCAAGTTACAACTATTACAAGAGTTGTTACACAGAGAGTGTTTTACTGTAAATCCCTGGAGGCAAGAAGCAGCGAGGTCGGCCTGACACGTGAGGAAAATGTCAAAGGCAAACGTAATACTGTGACTCTGAAGGATTAACACAGCCTCGTGTTGCAGATTCTGCTTGGAGCTGCAGATGTTTCTGTTTCAGACTATTTTAATCATCACTCATTATCTCTTTTCTTTATAATCACATGTCCTTTCTCTCGATACAAGTGGTGTGTTCTCTTTTTTCAAATTGTTTCAAAAAACAAGATTTAATCATCGTAAAATAAGATATTGTGACTATTGAATTCTGCTTTTTGCATTAATAAAACATGATGAATTTTTTTGCAGAATACATATTTTGCTGTGAGACACTAAACAGCTTCTTAACCTTTCTCTATCTTTTTAGTGAGCATGTGTTCGTTCTTTTTTAAACAAGAAGCCTTGGTGAGTTTCGTCATTTCCAACTTACTCTCATTGCGTAGATTTTCCCAGCCAGTCTGGGGACTTTAAGGACTCAGAGGGCCGTTCCTTTAACCTCTTGAACTACTATTTCCTATTTAGGACTCCCAGGAGCCACTGAGCTCTCTTCATGGAAGAGCATGAGTTTAATTTAACTAGTTATTAATAAAGGGAATTGTAAAACAGTGGCTCTTATTTTCAGAACTGGTGCATGTTCTCATCTCACCAATAAATCTCTGCAGTGCTTTTGGCTCCACATTATAATAATAATAATAATTGATTGTACTTGTATAGCGCTTTTCTAGTCTTCCGACCACTCAAAGCGCTTTGACATTACCAATCAATCACCCATTCACACCCATTCACACACTGATGACAGGAGCTACCATGCAAGGTGCCACCTGCCCATCAGAACCCTAACTAACATTCATACACATACACACACCACAGGAACAGCCTGCAGGAGCAATTTGGGGTTAAGTGTCTTGCCCAAGGACACATCGACATGGACTGCCGGAGCCAGGGATCGAACCGCCGATCCTCTGATTGGAGGACGACCCTGCTCTCCACTGAGCCACAGCTGCTCACATTACCATTAAAGAGGATAAATCTACGACAGTCTGCAGCCCTGTGGCTTTGTTCTCTGTGACAGATGGACTTCAGTGTGTTGCTTTTATGGCTGTCATCTCCAACACATTCCTGTCATGAGCCGGCAACCAGAACTCTGCACTGGCTCAACTGGAAAATACAAGACACAGCGAGGCAGCGCTCGTAAAATGTGTTCACTGTGGCAAAGACTTGATTGATTGATTTTTATTTATGGATTATTGGACAAAGGAAGAAGAAATAAAGCAAATGAAAACACTCATTTCCAACATGGTCTTAAGATGTTACATCCTCTTGTTTTAATAATCAGTAAAAGTAAGAGACTAAATTGTTCTGGAAAAGAGGCTGTTGCACTCTCGGTTCATTTCCAAGAATAATTGCTATAATTTTATAGCAAGTGGTTGTTAATCTTATTAATTATTCTAATTATTTTCATTGCATGCTGACAGCAATCACTGAATCAAATGCTCAGACAATATAAAGAAAAGAAAGTCCAGTGTCTGTGGCTGTAGCTGTGAACAGCTGTGGGTTCTTATAACAGCCATGTTCATTGTTAATGTTCATAATGATCATTTGGGGGGAGTGTCTTTGGAGGGAGTCAGTGTTGACATATTTTGCAGCTAGTGCTGCTAGATACTTTTATTGCTAAAGATAAGATAAGATAAGAAAGCTTTATTTATCCCCGATGGGGAAACTTATTTGCCACCAGATCAACTCATACATACAACAGTAGACATAGTTTACAAAGTGCACAACAGACAGAATTCACATTCTGGTAAAGCACTGGCAACACTTGGCTGGGCTTTTGGACCCAAACAGATTGAAATTTGTTGGGTTACCAAAACCCTCTGACATGCAGAGATGATTCTGCCGCGTGGGCAAACATCCAGCTTGTTTTTGTTCAGAAGCGTCAGAGTGCATCGTCCAAGTCTCTGTCCGAGGCAGGAGGATGAAAGACGGGAGCATCCTTCTCCGATGAGCTCATCCAAACACAGACACCACTCATTCAGTGAGCACAAGGAGGGGCTGGGGGTGGGGAGGAGGTTGTTTTTGGATAACAGGGTTGGAGCGTCCACTAGAAAAAAGGGAGGAAGGGGGCGGGGCCTCAACGCTCAGCACCTGTGAGGGTTTTCTTGGCCTTTCTGATGTCCGGTGGTGAATAAGGCATCATGAGAAGCAGCCAAAGACAGCAACAGTTAGTCAGGAAGAGAAATTACAACCATAATACATTCTAATGTGACGTCTTATTCATCAGCTACATTGGACTTCGTTTTTTTCTCTGATGAAACTTAAATTTACCTTTATACAATCGTCATTTACATTACATAAATGCAATTTGACCTCTACATTTCACCCATACTCATGTCTCCCTAAAGGACACTTTGACATGCAGACTGTAGGAGATTAAAACCACCAACCTTGTGGTTATAGGTCGACCAACTCAAACAAACCACGAACCTATCAGCTGTGAGCTCAAGATCAGACTGGAGATGTAGCCACTTAAAAGATGAGTGAGTACTTGCTATCTTCCAATGTTTGTACTTTTTAAATACAAATCACATGTTTTATGTTGTGATGTTTACTTAAAATGACAAACCATATATATCCAACAGCATGTAGGAAACTTTTAGGTGATCTCCCTGCAGCTAGCTGCCTCCTTATTATGTTTTTGTAATACATTTTCATAATTAACCATCATTTATTTCAACTTCACCAATCAGCCGTTTGTCGTCCACTTTCAGGAATAAACAGAAAAATTGGGTCCAACAAAAGTGAAGAGCTGCAAAGTGCATAAAATGTAAAAATAATAATAATAATAATAATAATAATAATAATAATAATAATGTGCAAAAACAGATATTTGTAATTGTTTAAACTTGTGTGGTTTTTTTTGAAAAAATATTTGTAATAATTTTGACAGCCTTACCCTCAAAAAATGTTTTGAAGTAAAGCAGACTGTTACCACGGAAACACACCTGTGTTTAAAAAAACCAAAACATTTTAGTGTTATTTTTTGCTTTATTTGTCCCATAAAATGTAAACCCATCTTCATCAAGGTTTTATTTTCAGTGCCTTTTTCTTTTTAGGGTAAAATAATTAGAAGCAATTAATAACCAAATTATATAATTTTTACAAAAAACGATAAATAAACTATGAAAAACTCAATCAAATCAACAATTTTCTTAATTTCTTTGGCATTTTTCTCATAGACACTATTTAACACAGTAGCTAGTTTAGGAGCAGAATCTGTCAAGCCCAGCAGCACTCATGCCTTTCAAAGTAAAAGCGTCAGTTGTAACCTCCTTCCTGTTAAAACATTAATCACAATGTCAAAGATAATCCGTTATTTAAAAAAACACTTCCTGTCCCGCTCTGTGGGTGTTAGGTAAGTCTTTATGTAACTTTGGGTGCTGGGGATTAGATAACCATTTAAAATACCTTGTGTTGACAACACACACACACACACACACACACACACACACACACACACACACACACACACACACACACACACACACACACACACACACTGTGTTTGTTAAACATGTGACTCCCCCCTAAAAGGAGGTCTGGGATTCCTCACATCACCAAACTGCAGTGTGTGTTTTCACAAAACTTTCCTGGAAGGTGAGCACATGACTCCTCCAAGTTAGATCATTATAAATGAGTTTAATGGGGGATTATTCTCCAAAACATCCAGCTGTGTTTATATCAGTGTTGAAGAATATTACCTAGAATTCATCATTCACAAATCATTTCAAAAAATGTCCTTAGAGTCCAATTATCTGGATATTTCACTGTTTAATGCAGAACCTTCAATCATTGGGATTTCCACCCTGTATTTAGGACAAATCAGACTTTGTGCCGTCTATTAATATTCTATAAAAAATATTGTTTGTGCTGGTTAAACTGTTACACCATCATAATCACATCTGTTATATCAGGATAAAAATAATAATAATAATATTAATAAAAAATAAAAATAAAATAAATTGGAATTGAAATGTAATAAAAAAAAAGCTATTTCAATTAAATAAAAAAAATAATTTAAATAAAAATAATTTTATTTTACGTTTATAATAAAAAAGAAATGCATCACAAAGTTTTACAACAATGTAAGATAGGCATAACATTTAGATAATAGATAAATAAAATGAATTCTAATGCAAGCGATCTACATTGAAATGTAACATTGCTTCAAATATTTGATGGATATTATTTGATTTCTGTCTTTTCAACTGAAAGAACAAAATAACACCATTCTCAGTACAAAAATGAAAATTAAATGATACTACATTAACAGACTATACATTAAAACGAGAGTAATTAGAAATAAAGCTTGTATTAAATAAGGGCGTCAAATACAATTCTTAAATAGCTGTAATATCATTACTTTTATGTACAAATATGGACCAAAAAACTGTCATATTCTCTTCTGTGTTGTATAAACAATGATTCTATAATTGACAACTCATCCATTACTATCAGGTGGAAGTATTTATCTTTTACATTTATTCTAAAAAGGTCAAATCAAAGCTATATTCCACCATCACGATGCACCTTCAGCAGGTTTTCTTTCCCCTCTGACCTACTAAACAGAATCTCAGGTCTCCTCCTGAGTCTTGTTTTCCCCTCAGGATGATGACAGAGACAGTTATTCATCATCACTCATCACAGGCTGCTGGAGGGATTTTCACTCATTCACTTTATACGCCAATGATAATAATCAGAGGGGGAGTTTGCTCTCCTTTCGCTCCTCACAACATTTCAGAGAGCGTGTGAGCTGAGAACAGGGACGTTGGCAATGCTAGCAGCTTTATGAGGTCACTCTGGCCCCGCAGCGCTCTGAGCTAAATGCTAAACGTAGCATTCATCCTGTACAAAGTATAGATCAACCAACCAAACAGCTCACATTGTCAACTCTGGAGCAAAGCAAATGGCATGAAAATCTTGGACTAAAACACACAGACGTTTATGTTGCATGCTGGAGTTCACAAAACACCCAGAGACTGCAATAAATACAATTTGAAATACTGCACAAGAACTCTAGAATATTTACATTCTTGCATTTGAATATTTTGAATATTTACTCTTTGTAAACAAAGTTCCATTGAAGAGAAAATGCTACACTGAGTTCAAAAAGGTGTTTTTACTTACTGAACAACCTTAAAGCTACAGAAATATATATTTGTCTGCTGTTTGACATTGTCATTCGTTGGATCTCTTGCTGCTGTCTTCTCTTTGCATGAGACCTGTTACGATAGGCTAACAGGACAGGGACACACTGGGAATTGTTAGGTTTGGTTTTTGAAATAGTACGTTATGCACAGCAGCAGTGTTTTAGTGGGGGGTTTTTTATGGAAGAATTGGGTCTTTCTGTTTCTAAAAGAGATAGAAAGAGTTGCAGGAAAGGAAAAATAGAGTGGAGGTGAGGATAAAGTAAAGTAAAGAAAGGGTTTTCACTGAGGCTCAGGGAGGTTTGGAGGGAAGAGAGAGGGGAGACCTGCAGGGAAACGTTGTTCCGGTTCTACTTTGGACGAGACCCGGTGTGATCTCAGGTGGGTTCCAGCCAGCACCAGTCATCCCCGGTTAATCATCATCCGTCTGGACGCCGGCACTCAGAAAGACCCCGGAAGCAATCTGTGCCGGTCCGCCGATCCCAGAGCCTGAGCAGCCGTACCCTCCAGCCCTCCAGGGATGAGTCGCCTCATGTCAGAAACCCACCTCAGCCTCATCTGGAGGTCTACATCCTGTGGCGTTTGCTCCACCGTCGACTCACCTCACCATCAACAGGCTCCACTGTTGCTCCGACACGGTGCCGTGACTCGGTGGAATCCTTCTTTTCAAACCGATCTACATCTCTGTGTTTACAGCAGAGTTAAGCATTAAACCGGTCGGCTCAGGAATGCCTATTGTGTTCCTGTTGATCGGGTGTGTTGTAATCACATGCTATCAACAGACGGACCAGATTCTTGACTTTTGTTATCAGCGAGAGTTTAAGGCCAAAGTCAACTCCTTTTGTGTGTTGAATTCCTGAATGAGCTGGTCCTGATTGCATCATTACTGTAGAATGATCTTCCAAACAATGAAGGGTGACAGGCGTCTCCTCTAGAAGAATTAGAAGACTTGTGAATATGACAGGAATGCATTTGGAGTTTTATTGTCATCTTATTGTCATCATCTGGAACTAGGCGAGGCGGAAGGGACCTGTTCTTAACCTATAAAATGTCCCTCAAAGAGACTTCAAATTACCATAAAGAAACATAAGACTAAAGACTACAAGGAGATGCAAAACAGCTGCAAAGAGACTCAAATGAATCACAAAAATACTCAAGATGACTAAAAAGAGTCACAGAATGACTACAAAGAGATGCATAACAGCTGCACAGAGACACAACATGACAACAAAAAGATATTTAGCAACTACAAGGAGACTCACAATGACTACGAAGAGACACAAAGCAACCACAAAGAGACTCAAAATGAACTAAAAAGAGACACAAGATGACCATAAAGAGGCAGAAAACAAATACAAAGAGATGCAAAACAGCTGCAGAGAGACACAAAGAGACTCACAATGACTAAGAAAATGGGCAAAACAACCACAATGAGAGACAACATGACTGCAAAGAGACACAAATCAGCTACAAAGAGACTTACATTGTCTACAAAAACATTCAAAAGGACTACAAAGAGACAGAAAACAACAACAAAATAAATAAGCAAAACTACTACAAAACGTTGCATAAAACATTGACAACAGATCGCTACGGACAGATCAAACCAAAGCTACAAGGTGTGATAATCTCTACAGCACTCTGTTTGAATCAGACTGTAAATATTTGAGCAAAGTGTTGGTTTTTTCCTGGTTTGTCTTTACTTTGCTTTACAGTGTGGAACCGATGGGGCCACATTACGTTACATATTCGTATCGTTTTGCTAAATCAGAGAATGAGCTGAACATTTGTCTCAGGGGAAAGGATGTCGTTATAGTGGAAAGATACTTGACGGGTAAACGATACGAATATGTAACGTAATGTGGCCCCATCGGTTCCACACTGTAAAGCAAAGTAAAGACAAACCAGGAAAAAACCAACACTTTGCTCAAATATTTACAGTCCGATTCAAACAGAGTGCTGTAGAGATTTTATGATAACTACCCCGCTGTGTTTTTCCAAAGCAGTTCCTTGTCTTTGCTGGGTAAACATACTAAAGCAGTCCAGTGATGTTGCAATGTTAGTTTGACAGGAATAAAGCTTTAATACGGATCGACTCATTAAAGCTTTTCTCCAAACAGTTTTTCCTGGCGGGTGTGAGGTGATTTCTGCAACGGCTCACGTTTTGACACGAGCTTTTAACAAAAGTCCAATAAAAGCCAAGTCAAACACAGAGGCTCTGTTTCTGGATCCCACTGACCTCATCCTCGCTGTCTTTGGACTCATGCACACTCTCTCTTTTCTTTCCACGTATATTATTATAACACCTGCTCCTGGTTAAATCCTGTATGTCTCCCAACACCACCCGTTGCCGTAGAAACAGATGGTTTTGATACGCAGTGACGGCTCTGGAGGGAAATGAAGGAGAGTTCATCGTGGATTAACTAATGCAAGAAATTCAGCTGATTCTGCAACACTGGACTCCATCAATCCAAAAAACAACACAACGGCGCTGTGGAGGATCCAATGACTGCATGCATCAGGAATCAAAGGGGCTTAATGACGGAACAACACTGTCTCTTTTTACATACTTATATGGTTTGTGTAGCATTAGACCTGTGTAACATGACAGGAGTCTTGCTGAGGGATTGCTTTAATCATTAGGGTTTATCACCAGTGTCAGATTATCACAGATTACCTCCTAATTGATGCCATTAACTCTCCTTTACAAGAATAAAACATGTGTATTGGAACATGCTGTTCTCTTCCAGCGTTGGTGCCTACACATGTGAAAAATAATGAGCCAAATTGTAAACCAGGAAGTATAGAAACCAGAGACCAATCCTTCAGCCAGCAGAACGTTTATTTGATTTATATATATGTACTTCTGTACTTCAGTAATGGCACGCATAGTTATTTTAACCCAAATCACAATCTTTTCCTAAACTTAACTAACTAGTTGTGTCACCTAAACCTAACTGAGTTGTTTCCTGTGAAGACTAAATCTTATTTTGAAATGACTTTGTAGGTAACAAATGGAAATTGACGCGTGTTGCTGGACTTTGTAGCAAAAGGCACAAAAGAATTAGGAATAAGATATATCATATGAACAAGAAAAAGAAAAATCACTTCATTGTTACATTTTTATTTATGTTCCATATCTGTTTATTAATCTATGATGTCCTTCATTCCTGCCACTATTCTGATAGCGTTGCATTGTATATTTCGTTTGTACACTGTTTAACTTTGGTCTTGACTCAATAAGAAATCTGAAATACAATCTGTGAACATTTCTTAGAAATCCCAAATCCAACAATTCAGTTTTCCTTTATTTATTTTTTATTTACAAGTTAAAAGAAGGACTTCTTCAACATAAATACAGACGTGCCGTTTCTGAAGATTTCTTTTAGTTTGACCCTGTTGGCCTTTGCGTTCTGGTTCACGTGGATTACATACAATTTGATTTTGAGGAATATCTATGAATTATACTGCTTTATCTTCATAGGTATAGCTAGAAACGCTGGATGAGAACAGCCTACATTATTTGAGGGATTATGTGATTATTTGGATCAATCATTGGAGGAGTTCATGATGCAAACAGCAGGTGATTGACAGGTCTGTATGGACATTTCAATGCACATGAAATATAGACTTTCAGTGGAGTATTCCTTTCATTTAACAGGTCACACTCCTCTGTTCATGTAGAGACATCCTGTGAAGCAGCTCGCTCTCAGCACGGTTCAAATGGTTTAAGACCTGAGAGGCGTTTTATCAAACAGACAGCCGTGTTTCCACTATAACGACATCCTTTCCCCTGAGACAAATATACAAGAACACACATGCTCGACTATGTATTTGGGTGTGTGTGCATGTGAGATTGCATTGTTGTCACGCTGCAAAGCAATGTTCCTCCTCTCCTGTGTGCTTCAGCACTAATGCAGCTAATGTCATCGAGAGCAGAGCCCGGAGCTGGAAACACAAGAACTCTACACTCTGAAATGAACCCGTGTGGACGTCTATAGTGGAGTCATGCTAACCGTGTTAGCGACCACGCCGGTGCCAGTGGGCGACGGAAAAAAGGCCCCATTTATGGGAACATATGAAACGTGACTGGCAGAGAGCAGAGGATCAGACAGGAAGGTCAACTGAGAGCCGGGAGAAACCAGAGGCAAAGGGAAAGAAACGGAGGAGAAGGGATGACAGAGGAAGAGAGAAACAGAGAGAACATACGTAGATAATAAAAGGAAGTATCTGTAAAGCAGTGTGCGAAAGATGAGGGGTCTCGGGGGTCGGGGATTCTTTGATTGACACTTCACACTCCATGAAAGCCTCAATAGCTACATTTCTAGTGCAAAATCATAAGATAAGATAAGATAAGATAAGATAGAAATTATTGTGCCAGAGAAAAATAGCAAAAAACTATAGAATATTTACTATAAAGTGTTAAAGAAATAATACTGACACCATTGCATATAAGAATACAGTACAAAGATCAGCTTTGCAGTTTGGTTTAACAATTCAACATATCCTCTTACAACTTTTTGTATGATATCTTACAAAAAGTTACTCCTCGTTTATCGTGTTTTTTCCTATGAAACGCAGCAACTTAATGGGTCAATTTCAAATCTTTAAATGCTGTCTTTCTAAATTCATCACAGGAAACAATTTAATAAGGTTTACGAAAAGATTGTAGAAGTTGTTTGGGTTCAAATTAAAACGGAAAAGACGTAAATACGTAAGTTATGTGTCAAATAATTCAGGGTTGACTTCTCATTTCACCTACAAAATCTTGATATTTACAAATTACGGCGCATCATTTTTCGTAGGTTTAGCTACGAATGCTGGAGAAGACCAGCATGAACAATTATGTGAAAACAGAAAAACAAACTGTCATGTTCTCTGAAGACTGATGACACCTACACCTACTCAGCTACAGGCTGGATACTTTACATGTTACTGTATACATTCCTTTGTAACTAGCGGGTGCAGAGAATGAATGACAGACCTCAAGATCAGCATAAAGTATGAAAACAATGTCGTTAATCTTAGTTGTTTCATAAATCTGAGATTAATGGAGATTTGGAGAAAACAAGAGAAATCAAAGATGAAATATTTGCAAAATGCACAAAGGTTGAACTTCACATTAGAAACTTTACTTATAGTCATCTTGCATTATATTGAAAATAATACACAGATATAATACTTATAATACTTCCTCCTCAGACTGCAGCTGCTGCCTGACTCATCCTGAAGCCCCCGAGGAGAGGACACAACAGCATTCATGATTGTGTAACTGCAAATCTAACATTTTCAGGAAGTCATTCCATCAGCCGTTTCCTCCAGATTACAGGGCTGTGAGCGAGCTGCTCTTCGGGCGCCACACTTCACACTTCACCTCCACATTAAGCTTTCGTCACCTCCGAGACGTTGGCCCAGGTGTTATCTCCAACGGCCACTGTCACAGGTTTCATTGTGGCTCTGACTGACAAGAGGGAGGGCCGACTCTCTGTGAGGGCTGTAATTATGGAGGTTGGCTTTGGCAACTGATGATGACATCGCTGTCAATGTCTGTGTAGAGTGACTCACAGAGAGAGAGAGAGAGAGAGAGAGAGAGAGAGAGAGAGAGAGACAGAAGGATGGTGATGATAGAGACTCTCTGTCTGACAAAGTGAGATGAAAAACAAAAGGATGTTTGAGATGACAACAGACAACAACAGAATTCCAGTTATGTATGTTATGAAGCAGGTGTGTGTGTGTGTGTGGTGTGTGTGTGTGTGTGTGTGTGTGTGTGTGTGTGTGTGTGTGTGTGTGTGTGTGTGTGTGTGTGTGTGTGTGTGTGTGTGTGTGTGTGTGTGACACTTGTCTCTTTACCCTCATCAACTCATGAATCACAGTGTAGACAAACACACAGCGTCTCTTTAAACTGTTTTTTATACAGAACCATATCTAACTAGAACAGGTTCAGTTCTCCACCAGGTGTGTCTGTAGGCATCACTGCTGTATCGGTGAGTGATTGAATGAATACAACCCACATTTGGCTAACCCCCCGTCTAGACACTAAAGGGCTTTAAGACCTCGTAAAGCAACACATACAAACTCAAAAACAAGAGGTGATGTATGCAGGAAGTCAGCTCTAAGTCAGTGTATAGGAACCTGGGTCCACATGGCATTTTTTTCTGTGCACAAGTTTGTTTTTTTCAGTCGTTCTGAAGGAGAAGAGAGCGTATTTGGTCACCTAGAGAACAAAGTGCTGCACACAGCGTCTTTTTGTTGAAGCCTTTCAGAAAAGCGCTGTTAGAAAATGAAAGAGAAGCTCGTTTAGTCCTTCTCTGTCTGTCCTGAGCTCTAGATGTCAGATGTCATCATAACAAAGACATGCTGGGATGTAGCATTGCCAGCGACCTGCATGCTTTTTTGTTAAAGACGCTATGGACAAGGCGGAAACCTCTGGTTCTGAAAAGTGAAGCCAATGCTTCATGTCTTAAAGCTGCATTCTCTCTCCTGTCCACCAGGGGGCGACTCCTCTGGTTGTATAGAAGTCTATGAGAAAATGACTCTACTTCTCTCTTGATTTATTCCCTCAGTAAACATTGTAAACATGAGTTTATGGTCTCAATCTCTAGTTTCAAGTCTTCTTCAATACAGCATGATGTTCATTTAGTAAATGATGCTCCATTTAGAGTCAAACAGACCATAAAGCAGGGGATGCTTTAGGGCGGGGCTACACACTGATTGACAGGTCTCTACGTCTACTATTATCATCTTCTTAATCAAAAATGTTAAGTCTGCCATCAAAGCTGTTAAATGTTTTGGATTGAAGTTGGTGTCACCATGGAGCTAGATATAAAACTTTGTAATTTTATGGGGGAAAAACCAAGTTATTAATCTCTGCGCATGAAGGGTCATTACCCAGAAGCCTCTCTCACAGTTCCCACTGCACATTTCTCATGCTGCCTTCATGGAAGCCAGAGAGAACGCATTGCTCATATACGACGCCAACTTTCCTTTCATTTGTCTCCTCAGTCCTGGCTGAATGCATCACAAGAAGCAGGCGTGTGTCACTGTACGGCATGTGTGAGTGTTTACTGTAGAAAACATCAGTCTGATGATTAACAGGTTCAAAGAAAAGCAGATCATAAGACACACCTTGTGATTTTAACGGCGTCTTCTAGTGAACCTGTTTGTCTTCAGCAGCTCGACACTTTAAAGAGAAATAAACAGATTCCTGCCAAAAAGCACAGGTGTGAGTTTTCTGCACCAGATTCCAGGAACGGCAGGTGAACTTGATTCAGGATTATTAATCAATAAATCTATCACGTTGTGTTCATATAGCACCTTTCAACAAATCAAATGCAATACAAATGATTAACAAGACAATGATGAAGAAAAGATGAAGAGATTACACCAGATTAAGTTAAGACAAAATATTAAATAAAACAAAACTTTAAACATATTGATCATGGTCAAACAGTAAAATAAGAGCAAAATTTAAATAAGAAATAAATATTTGTAATAATTAAAACCATAGCATAAAGCAAATAAGACAATGTATAAAATCAGAGGTAATAATAAGCAAAAATAATATAAAACATTAAATTATTCAGGATTAAGATTTGTGTTTTTGTGTAGCTGTGGTGAAAGCACAGTAATCAAAGTTCAAAAGCTCCAGTAAACATTGGACGAGGTTGAGGTTCTTCTTCATTTCATTTATGGAATTTAAATAAATGTGTTTTTCACCCATTATATAATATAAGAGCAATAATTGGACAATCAAAAATGTGCAAACCAAATAGATTCCACGAGTACAAGAACAAGTTCACACACATTTATTTGGCTTTGTGAGATTAAAAATTCTTATTGTTTTATATCCTGCTGAGAATATTCAAAATATACTTATCCGTGGTACTGCTGCATACACTCTTTAGTCTCTTTTTAAATATTTGAATAAACATTTTAATACCTTTTATTTATGCTACCTTTAAATGAAAAACGACCATGAACAGGAAGAACATGGCTGCAGAGCCAGCGGGCGTTTCACCATAAAATCCGACACATGAACATAAATCAAAGTCATGTTTCATCTAAACAACACTGTCGTACTGCAGTACAGGGTTTAAGAAGACCTGACTGTTGAGCTTTCTTTTGCCAAAACTTTCAGATTCCAGTTGAGTCACCCGAGCATCTGTTCCTCCATCTGATTCATTAATAATGGAGGTGGGAGAGCGCTTTGTTTCTCAGCGTATGCCAGAGACCTGATGGTGGAATGCGTCAGAAATCTGTCAACGGTGCGTTTTATCATCAGATGACACAGAAAGACATTCTGTTCAACAGAACGGAGAGGAGAGAGGAGAGAGGAGAGGGTTTATTCTGTCGTGTCTCAGAGTGAACAGAATGATTCCATGCTGGAATGTTTTTGTTGTTGTTTTATTTTGAAAATATTCCAGTTTGCTGTAGTTAACACCTTAGTTTTGCATTACTGGCAGGAACATTGCATCTAATATTGAGCATGCAGATAAAAAAAGTGGGAAATTAAGAAATGTAAAGGAGCAATAGAGTGCTGCTCTGCAAGTGGTTTGTCTGTATTTTCATAAAAACTAAATTATAAGCAGCTCCAACAGGTATTATGGAGGATGAACTTTGTCTCAAACCAGAGGATCAGATGTGTCTGTTGCTCTGATACTTCAGGGTTCACTTTAGGGTCAGTTCACCCAAACTATCAGAAAAACATTTTGGTGATAGCTATGATGGTAGTTTATCTTCTCTTTGTCTAGATTTTGAATCTCTGAGATAGAAAATAACAAGCTATCAGAATATATAGATAGATATCAATATATATACCAGAAGTAAGTGAAACAATATGTTTTAAAAGTAATAATCAAAGAAGATTTTCATTTAAAGACCAGTGGAATAAAATAATAAAATTTTAGTCCATTAGTTTTCATGTTTTCATGATTAATGATCCATGCAGTATTAGTCTTTCAAACTAATTGTTTATGTGGAAACTGGATTTAAGAATGAATATGTGATCGTACCAAACGTTATACATCTTATTCTTCAGGTTAATGTGGTATTTACGTTCTAGTTGAGACTGAAATATCACACTCATTTATAGTATTTATTGTAGTAGAAATGTCCCATTTGTCGGTTGACATGCTGAAATATGTGTCGGTTGACATGCTGCCAGATTAAGAAAGCATCAAAATATATATATATATATCAGACTCATATATATAGTATTTACTGTAGTAGAAATGGCACATTTAAGGTCTGTGATTTGCAAAGTGAGATCCAAAAACAAACCTGCAACTACCAAACATAATTCAGCATCTTGGATATGTTTCTTAACAATATCCTTCCTGCATTCTTTCAGTATGTTTTTGTCCTACTTCTTAAAAGAATTGTGTGTGTTTTGTGTATCTGGGTCTTGTGATGAGGTAAACCAGCCAACACTAACTCCACCCTCCGATCGCCCACCCAGAGCGGCCGAGGCTCTCACGGCCTCCGTCCCACCGCGGGGCAGCTGACAGGTAAGAAAAACACACACACACTATCACACTTATACATGCTGCTTCTCACACAAAAGTATCTTAAACACGCACACACACACACACACAGTCCAACGTAGATCCGACCCCCCCACCTCGCCCTGAGAAATGTGCCATATCGATGCTGAGAAGCAGGTCAAGCATTCTGTGAGTGCAGCAAAGTGAGATAATTACAACAGAGACTGCTCACGACTTACTATTAAAACACCCCACCCTCTTAAAAGAAATCACTCAGACTCCGCCCCCTTTTAGAAGCATCACCCTACAACATACAAAACAACCTGCTTTCCCGAAAAAAGGCAACACTTTTCTGGTGCAAAAAGGCCGAATGGTTTTTAGAACGGACGGGTCATGAAATGCAGAGCGACAGAGCGATAAGTGAAACCCGGCTAACGAGCTGCCTGATTGGTTCCTACCCCTTGATGTGGATCTGTGTGATGTTGGGACTGGTATGAGGTCACAGAGAAGGTCCCTTCAGGTTACTCCCCGAGGACCGGTACCTCGTCCTCTAAACCATGCCTTTGAGGGGATGAAGAGTTGAAGGGAGTAAGGAAGTGTGACCATGAATGAGTGCGAGTGATCAAGCACATGTGAATGTATGTGTAGGGATGGGGGAGAGTGAGGGAGGAGGGGAGGTGAGGGAGTGACCGACCGAGAGGACAAAGGGTTCACAGGCAGAACCCCTGACTTTGGTTTGTTTTTAACGAGGTCTTCTTGGAGCTTCAGCAGCCTGGTGACCTCACTTAAGGTGGGATGTTCGGTTTATTGAAGGATAAATACTGCAGACTTTCATGTACAAAGAACTGAAGTAATTATTCGTATCCTAATGCAACGGTTCTTAAGATATCTTATAAGAGGTTTTCCTACAAAACAGAGCAACATGTGTCAATTTCCGCTCTCAAAATAAACTTCAGTCTTCACAGGAAACTACTCAGTTAGGATTAGGTGAAATACTTAGTTAGGTTTAGTAAAGATGGTGAAATACTTAGTTAGGTTTAGTAAAGATGGTGAAATACTTAGTTAGGTTTAGTAAAGATGGTGAAATACTTAGTTAGGTTTAGTAAAGATGGTGAAATACTCGGTTCAGGCAACAAATCTACTAAGGTTTAGGGAAAGATGTCACAATAATCATGGAAGTATCGTCACAATATTACGAAAGTTACGTGAAAAAGTGGATTAAAAACATTAACATTACCAGTACCATTGTCAACCCTCAAATCTGGCTTTAGCATTGACTTCGGATTTTCAAACTGTGAGACAGAAGAGGAAAATACACAAAAAAACTGAATATTTGAGTAGCTTGTAGTGGAGAGTATTTATTGAAGCACTTTTGTCCTGCATTGCATTACAGCATGCATATCTTTATTTGTCTGGTCACTCAGTGAATATGTGAGGTTCTATAGCATAAATAAGGAAGAGAAAGTATTGAGAATAATGCGTTGGTATGTAGAAAAAGGAAGGATCGTACAGAAGGTTATAGAGACCAGGACCTGGAAAGGCTGAAAAACGCCCCCAAGCTTTAAAATCACTGGAGGTCATCCATTAGAAATCAGTAACCTTTGGATTTAATGGATCCATTTTTCCCCCTCCCCCGATATCAACACCATTGTGCATCAATGTGGTCCTTCACGTTAAAAAGAGCAGTCCTGTGTCTGTTTGTGTCAGCTGACCTGGATCTAATCATAAACCACGATATCTACCAATCAGAAAAAAAGATTTTAGACTCTACAGAGGTGAAAAACAGAACAGAAAAAAGAATGTGTGAAACAATGTGTATTTAATTAAATATATTACACTGACGTGCCCTTCAGACAGATGTTTTTTTTATTGGGCGGAAATCAATTCTGTAAATTCTGCAGTATGATTATTCTTTGTGTGTCGGCAGGTCTTTCTTTGACCAGACAAAGAGATCGTTGAAGCTACAAAGCCACTGTCATGTGCCATCGGCTCTCCTAATGCTGGGACCAAGTAGTGGCCTTGGGGGGGTTTGGGGGGGTTGGGGGTCTACCACTTAAAGCCGATCCATGGGTCTCCTGGGTCCTTCATGTCTCGTGACCTTTTTGTTGTTTTTCTCCAGACCGTTAGGACTCGACCTGAAAAGAAGGAAGAGGTTTTTGCCCTCTCGTTCTCTTTATACTACAGTAGGTCAGAGGGGTTTCTTCAGAGATTCAAAGGGAGATAAAAGGTTCCTCCAATGGAGAAAAATAGAAATCCATGATGCCTTTTTTGGAAGAAAATCTATATGTTTTTGCTGCAGTAACAGCATCGTTAATTAAGTCCTTTTAAATGGTCTTCATGTACTTTATGTGTTTCATCTGAAGGATCCCAGAAGATATTTCCCTTCTAGGGAACATCTGTCAATCTCATAAATTAAATAATATTTTATTCCACCATGTTGTGACCTTTAGGAGGGAAACAAAGGAATAGGAAGGTTTTTTTTGTCTAGGAATTTTGATTGTACTTCCATTAAACCACCATATATTTGTTTGCAGCATATGTATGTGAAATGAAAGTGTATACAAGCATAGGACAGCTGAATTATTCAAATTATTATTACAGTTGAAAGGTACGACCCCAACCCCCACATAACTCCCCCACCCAACCCTCCAGCCCTCCCATTAAGTGATCGTCCATTGATGTGTTTGTCCAACCAAGAAAGAAGAAATAAATAAATAAATAAAAAAGTGAAAAGTAAAAAATGAAAATAATAAATAATAAAAAATTAAATTAAATTGAATTAACCCCCCATAAATTTAAATTTAATTAAAAAAGGACATAGGAATCAGAATAAAATATAAAATAATAATCAAAAATGCAATGAAAATAAAATTAGAAATTAATAATGTAGCAAATTCAATATTGATAGTAATAATAAAGAAGAAGGGTACATGGGAGGGGTTTCTAGCATCGGTATTCTAGTCATCCATCTCTCAAGCTCTCAATGTACTCATAAAATGTAAGTAATATTATTATTATTGCAGCCTTTAAGGGTTTATCTGACTTTCACAGCTTTTAATAAATGAATGGTGTCTCTAATCCATCTTAATAATTAGAAGTCATCTGGCAATCAAAACTGTAAGAAGCTTTGAGAAGAGTTTTTATTAACAAAGAAAAGATGGTTTCCTGTGGACATCATCCCCTGTCACAAGAGATAACCCACAATAAGTGATTGAGGAAATAGCTGGACGATCACAATGAAGACGTAGAATGTGAGACATCAGGAGGCCGCTTAATTAAGAGCATCGTTAATGGATAAGTGACTTGATGAGGGTTTTGGGGGGTGCAGGAGGGTTATTGTTCCTACGGAGGCACGAGGGAATCACCCGAGGACGGGAAGTGACCCACATTTGAGAAAAAGGAAAGATGGGGAGGCGACCCCCATTCCCCTAACCGGCACCCCCACATCCCCCCTGGGCCGCCTGCCGATTGGTTCATTACCCATAGTAAACACATCTATCCCCCCCTCACCCCACTACACACACACACACACACACACACACACACACACACACACACACACACACACACACACACACAAACATACATACACCCTGCACACACACACCCTGCCCCCCTTCCAGTCCATCATCGCGCTCCGTTAGAACCAGATTCCTTCAGTATCAGATTCAAACATACCTCCACACTTTCTCCATCTGCTGGAATTCAGACCGTAAGGGGGAGAAGATATTCTTCTGTTTGACAGGAAGTTTACAAAACCAGTTCATAAACAATGAGAAATCATAAAGCAGCGTTTTATCTTGTTTTAGCATCAATTTAAACAAGTTTTACAGATTTCTTTCATTGATTAGATTATTTTACTCCACGTTTCCTACCAATACATTTGGTCTGCATATGGGAGCCTCTCAATCGTCCAATTAACCAATTAATGAATATGCAGAACAGGGTTTTTGACTTTTGCTTAAGTATGAGATTTATACATAACTGCTGGAATTAAGCAGTGTTTCTGTCAAACAAATATTATTTTGTTGATGATATATATATATATATATATCTTACCAAACAATTTGGTCTGCAATTAAAAGCCTCTCGAACCAATTAACCAAATAATAAATATGCAGATGATTTCAATGTCTTTTTTGAGTCTCAAGTTTGATTTTGTTAACATTTAACAAATGCAGTAACAGGATATATAAACAGAAGGTGAGTTTTTCTTTGCATCTTTTGTTTTTATTGGTAACATTAGTCATTATTTGGTGTATACACTGGTGGGATTGTTATTTTCTTAATAAAAAAGAGACTATGTCAGATCCATTTGAGGTGTTAAACCTCCTTGGGCCAGTGTGTTAACTGATCTGGGATGTGTTCCCCTCTCCTCCTATTAGCAGACAGGTGTATTTTATACCTGCAGGCAGTTTTGACACCAAGGTGTTCTACTTTCACTTTCGCTTAAAGCCAGGTTGTCGGATCCATTCGGACACTTGTGCAGAGGTGGGAGTTGTTCTGCTAAAACACATGAACTTCAAGTAGTTCTTCAGGGGGGTGCATCCTGACACCTCTCCCCCTCTCTCTCCCCTCTGTGATGCTCTGCACTCCCCCCCGCCCGCCTCCAGGGATCTGCATGAACGCTCTCTGAAGGTTAAAGTTTGGTTGCACTCTCCACGGTTTACCTTCACCATCCTGATGTCTGTGCTCTCCCTGCTCTCCATCGGCTGTCACTTCCTGTTACTGCAGCTCCACTGGGTGGCCGTTGTCCTCGGGCGGCATCGACGGTGCTGCTGCTGCTCAGATGGAGGAGAGGACCGGCGTGCTGCCGTTAGGTCTGCTGTGGAGCCTTGCAATTGGTTCAAAAGGAAACAAAAGAATAAATCACACAAAGCAACATGCAACAGGAACATATGTTGTGATGCATGAAAGAGATGAAAGATAGCAAGACAAAAAGTAAACACAGCAGGTGAAAATTATGCAAATGATACTGTTTAATACATGCAGACACACCAGACTCATTGCTAATAAATTAGGCTTTTTTTAAAGCATCTTCATAAATATACAAACACCATCGCCCTTGACCAGGAGATGTAAAGTCAAACTGGATATTTCCAACAAGTGGAGATGTCCATGTGATGCCCAAGATGCATATTTACTCTTTTATCAGACTGCCTCACATGATATCTATCAACAAAAAGAGTGAATATTTGCACATTTATATAAATATCTCAAGGGAATACATTTCCATCTGGCCTTTGTGAACCCATCACCTCACAGACCACCTGTGTGGCCTTCTTAGTCTGTGGCGCCCCCAAGCGGCCACAGAAGAAAGCTCACAATTAAGACTCTCAGACTGTGTTGTAACAGGTGGTGATGAAATAAATGCCTGTCTGAGAAGACATCACAACTTTCACTGAATGAAAACAGCTGAATGTTCAGCAGATTATGTCTAAACTGCATTTAAGATTTACAAAAGTATATAATTATTGTTACAGCTTTTTAGATGGTTGTCCTGTATACTATTCATATATAATTAAACACTACACTTTGTACAGACCTCAATACAGGGAAGGGAATTTCATCAGTTATTTATACCATTCATTAATCATTCGACAATTTCGTTGATACAGTTTTTTTCTTGTAAGCCAAGCTTACTGGTTCTGAAAATTGGTGGACATTTAACGAGATCTTGAATTATAGTTCAAACACAGACAGCCCCCATCCACACCAGTTTCCACAGGAGGCACACTTATTGTGGAATTGTCTATGTTCCCTTGAACACATCACCAACATTTCAATTAAGCTACAATGTATTTATAAGATTTTATTTTATTTTTAATTTATTCTATTTATTTATTTATTTTATTTTATTCATTTTTTTAGTTATTGTGTTTTTTTTAATTTTTCTTACTTACTTACTTATTTAAAATACTTGTTTGTTTTTTCTACATTTTATTTTATTCTATTTTATTTTAATCATTTTTTTAGTTATTGTGGACTTCCTTTTTAAAAAACTTGTTTGTTTTTTTCTTTTTATTTTATTTTATTCATTTTTTTTAAATTATTGTGTTTTTTTTATTTTTCTTACTTATTACTTATTTAAAATACTTGTTTGTTTTTTCTACTTTTTATTTTATTTTATTCATTTTTTTTTGTTATTGTGGATTGTTTTTTTATTTTTCTTTTTCTTACTTACTTGTTTGTTTTTTCCTTATTTAAAATACTTGTTTGTTTTTTCTACTTTTTATTTTATTTTATTCATTTTTTTAAGTTATTGTGTTTTTTGTTTTTTCTACTTTTTATTTTATTTTATTCATTTTTTAAGTTATTGTTTTTTTTATTTTTCTTACTTACTTACTTATTTAAAATACTTGTTTGTTTTTTCTACTTTTTATTTTATTTTATTTTATTCATTTTTTTTAGTTATTGTGGATTTTTTTTTTTTTTCTTACTTACTTACTTATTTAAAATACTTGTTTGTTTTTTCTACTTTTTATTTTATTTTATTTATTTTTTATTTATTTTTTTTTTATTGTGGATTTTTATTCACTTTTCTTATTTAAAATAGTTATTGTTTTTTTTACTTTTTTCTTATTTATTTATTTATTCATTTCTTTAGTTATTGTGGTTTTTTATTTTTCTTACTTATTTAAAATACTTGTTTGTTTTTTCTACTTTTTATTTTATTTATTTTTTTAGTTATTGTGGTTTTTTTATTTTTCTTACTTACTTACTTATTTAAAATACTTGTTTGTTTTTTCTACTTTTTATTTTATTTTAATTTATTTAATTTATTTATTTATTTTATTCATTTTTTTTTTAGTTATTGTGGTTTTTTATTTTTCTTACTTACTTACTTATTTAAAATACTTGTTTGTTTTTTCTACTTTTTATTTTATTTTAATTTATTTAATTAATTAATTTATTTTATTAATTTTTTTAGTTATTGTGTTCTTTTATTTTTCTTACTTACTTACTTATTTAAAATACTTGTTTGTTTTTTCTACTGTCTCTTGTTTGCATTATATCTATGTTGCTGTAATCCTGTAAATTTCTAATTTACTAATAAAGGATTATTATTTTATCTTATCTTAACTTATCTAGGTGAATATTACCTGATGCAATAAGACAATCAATATCAGACCACAAAATACATGACAAACTATTAAATTCCATAAAGAAAACATAATTAGTTTAGTAATTAAAACGCATTATTCTTCATCATAAATCCTGGTAGTGAAGAATCCACGATCACTCATCGGTCAGTGAACGCACCTGCGCGATCACGTGATCCAGAAACCCGGGCGGCCGCACCTTCACTGTTTAAGATGTAAAAAACCCAATAAAACCTTAAATAAGACATAAAAGATGGATTCAGGAGACAACCCCAGCACTGTGAGGTGCAAGCTGTGCGGAGAGGCATTCAGTCTGCCTGGTAGGGACCCACATTAGCTCCATGCTAGCTGTTAGCTAACAGTCCTCCATGCGTCCGCTACCGGGAGCTAGCATGCTAACGCTAGCAGCTAGCATGCTAACTTACGTGTAAGCATGGCCTTTTAAAAGTTTTAAATATCAATAATTTATGCATTTAACGTGTAAAAGTTTAATCAGTTAGTGTTGAACTCGTGATTTAGCTAAAAAAATAACATTGTAAAAAAATATATAAAAAGTTAATGTAATTATTTAATTAAATTAACCCAGAAAAATGTAAATACACCTACTTAGGGCTGGGCAATATATCGGTATTATAATAATATCGTGATAGTCTTTGATTTTGGATATCGTAATGAGGAATTACTGTTATCTTTTCCTGGTTTTAAAGGCTGCATTACACTAAAGTGATGTCATTTTCAATTATTTTTTTTGCTTTACCCACTTATTCCTTATAACCAAATTACTTATGATCATTTATCAAAAATCTCATTGTATACATTTTTTGTAAAAGCACAAATTTTCATTCTTACAATGTCTTAAAATATCAATATCAATGTTTTTGGTCAAGAATACCATAATACCATTAACTTCATACATTTTTTTATTTTCTTTCATGAAATCAAGCAATTTGTGCTTGATTTCCACCCCCTTATATGTGCAGGAATGATTTATGTTGGATTGCAATGTGCTTTTAAGATCAACATTTACACTGATGTTTAATTACCCCTGCTTGTCTTTCTTTTGTATTTTACTTTTTTTAGAGGATGATTTGGACGGGAACCTACCTCGTATGCTTTTATGTGCCCACATATACTGCACGTCCTGTCTGCTGTCCATTCACTGTGACGGAGTCATTAGATGTCCAGAGTGTGAGGTACAGTGGAACTCACTGTTGTAACTATAGAGTGGCATAACTCTCTACTTGCAACAGAATCAAATGATTCATAAAAGATTTGAGATTCACCATACCGAGGTTCGGATTCATATCTTTCAAGAAACGATTTTGAAAAACGTATTTTCCCCCTGTAAAATATACTAGATGTTCCCTCAAATGTTTTCAGAAACACATTTAAGTGAACTGTCTTTAGCTGTAAACTGAGAAAGTTTGCGACCCGGCCGCCAGGTTGAAAATAGTCAATCCAAAACCACCCGTTTGTTGGATGGATTTGGTATGTCTCCACCATTAGAAGCCTTACGCATCACATATCAACCCGTTCTATCAGGCTGTCTTGCCTGTTGTATTGGGGATTGTTTTGTATCAAGTTTAAATTGTAGGAGGGCAATAAAAAAAACAAAGTTGACTCTTTTCAGGTTGAGTCGACGCTCCCTGAAGGAGGCGTGTTCGGCCTGCAGGAAGACAGCAGAATCATTGGCCTCATCTACACTTCTAAAATGAACAAGATGAAAAGGTAAAATTATTTTTAAATGTTAACATGAACCAGACTACTGACACACCTGTAGTTTTACAAATATTTTGGCCTCCTCCTTGTGTAATCATGTTGTATTATACATTACGAAAGAGAATGTTTTTTATATTTGATAACTGCTTTTCTGTCTCTTAAAGGTGTGAAAGATCAAAGAATCGCAAAACGAACAAATTATCACCGACCACAGACTTTAAGGCCAATCATGAGGATGTGGAGCAGGTATGTTACGGCTGGGGAAAGTTGCCATGTTAGTCCATAATGTTAATGTTCAAAGTACACTAATTATCTTATGCCTGCAGTACTGTCAAAGAATAATTGTGACTAATATGTGTCTGTCAGTAACAGTAAGCTACATGCAGAAATGTATCTTACTGAGGAAGAAAGAGAATTCTCTTGAGTGACTTCCTTTTAAAATATTGTGGACATTTATGAATATTTATACATCCCGCTTCCTCGGAATAGCCTTGGTTTCCGTGGAGGAGCTGGAGGATGTTTCTGGGAAAAAGTTTGCCTGGAACACTCTCTTCTTAGATAAAAATCCACATCTGACTGAGAAGTAAGAGTTTATAAAGAGGATATAAATGACATAAATTATTCAGGTTAAAATCTGGTTATGTTTTGATTTTGTTTAGTCTTTGTTGTTTTGAATGCTTTTGATTTTTTTTTTTACTTATGTTTCTTATTCATCTGCATTGTCCACTCTGCTGCTTTAATCCTGCAAATTACCCCGCTGGGGGACTAATGAAAGATTATCTTATCTTATCTTTAGCCAGCTGATGTGGAAAATATTAAGAAGTTGGTGGACGAGGCGTTGGCCCAGGCTGCAGAAAATCTTGCCCTTCTGGACGACATCAATGAGGTGAAAGCTGCACTACATCCATAAATAACTTTACACACTGCAGAAGGATTCCAGATGGTTATCAGTCTCATATTTCAGATTTCTTTTGCCAGTCACATTTGCACACATCTGCCTATTTTTCAGGAATGTGAAGTTTGCAGTCTGGAGCTTTGCTGTCAATTATAGTTCTTAGAAATCGTCAGATCAGACTTTTAAGAAATTGAAATCAGCAAACTTTCTCCTGTGAGTGTGTTGCTGGATTGTTCCATGTCTGTTTCATCTCTGCAGACTCTGACCAACGGTCTGGCAGAACAGGTGAAGAGAGAGAGAGCTCGGCTGGAAATGGAGATCAAGCAAGCTGCAGACAAAGCTTTACATGCTGTTCAAAAGTGGTGAGAAAATAAACTGTTCTCAAATCTGTCGATGTGAAACCTGTGATAAAGAGAGGTCCTTTTTTTGCTTCAGATGTTTTGAAGTGTTTAGAGGTGTGTTTGTATGAGGTTCTTCTCCACAGTCAGTGTTTTTCTACAGTGGATAAAGCAAAGCAGTGTCCTGCTGTGGATGTATTTTAGACACCTAAAATAATCAATATCAGTTTAAGTTTTAGCTATATTTAGGATTTATTCAGCTCTTTACCTTGATGTCTGACAGGAAAGTTATCTATCCTCTCTACAAAGACACCAGACTCCATTGACAAAAACAGTCATTTTACCTAACAGAACACAGGAGTTGCCGTTCTACTGCTGCTTCGATTGGTTAGTTAGGTTGTGTGCTTTGGTGAATCTGAACTAACCCTTTGAAACACCAAAATCACACAATAAAACTAACTAATTAACTGATGGAGGCAGCAGTAGACCAACAACTCCTGTGTTCTGTGAGGTAGAATTTCTGTATTTGTCAATGGAGTCTCGTGTCTTTGTAGAGAGCATAGATAATAGCTTCAGCTCCCCGTCAGAAAAGTAAAGAGGTGAAAATATTCTAAATATAGTGAACACTTAGATACGTCCACAGCAGAACATTGATTTGTTCTCCTGTCTGTTTCTCCAAACTCCATCTACTGTCGGTAAAACACTGACTATGCAGAAGTACCTCATACAACCCCACTTAAAATTCAAACATGTAATTTCTTTGTCAACAGGAAGGATGTTCAGTTGAGTCAGCTGACAAAACTGGAGGCCCGATTCTCCTCCAGCCAAGCAGAGGTGAGCTCTGTCCAGAAGAGGATGAAGGCGCTGGAGATAACCATGCAGATGGCCAGAGAAGTACGACGTGTCCCCTTCCTGGAGCAGTACTGCACCCTGGACAAGGTATGAAATGTTCATTCACATCCCGACAGATACTTCCAAGTAGGCACACAATGCACCGACAGAAATGGTCAGAAACTATAAAACTACCATTAAGTAAATGCTGGTATCTCTTGTACAGATTTTATGTTTTTCCCCGAGATTTTCCCCATTAAAGAAATTGATTTAAGCTTAATTATTTAAAATACTTGTGGCTGCTTTTTTGTCATATTGCTTGTGTGATAGGTTCTGGAGTCGCTGCAGGCTCCTGTGGATAAACAGTCCTACAACATGAAAGACATTACTTTGGGCTCCGGAATGAGGTTTGTCATTTTAAGCCTGATGTTTGTTTCCAGTGTTTCATGTAAGAATGTATGTGCACCACACAAATAAAAAGTACAATACACTAATATATTTTCCTGCTATACGGTACCAAAATAGCAATAAGCAATTGAAATAGTGATGCTCTTGCCATTGTTCATTTTCCCTGACCTGCAGTTTTCTTGGGAGTCTGACAAACATTAAGTGACCTGTACTGTGTGTGTGTGTTGTGTGTGTGTGCGCGTGTGTGTTGTAGCTGTGTTTTCCTGTCAGAATGTCTGAACCAGAGTCTGGCGTTGTCTCTAAAAATGGAAGTCGGCGTCCCGAAGCAGTGAGTCCTTAAATATCTTTAATTAGTTGTGGGTGTTATATTGAATATACCGTATTTTCCGCACTATAAGGCGCACTTAAAAGCCTTTAATTTTCTCAAAAAACGACAGTGCGCCTTATAATCCGGAGCGCCTTATATATGGATTAATTCTGGTTGTGCTTACTGACCTCGAAGCGGTTTTGTGTGGTACACGGCGCTCTGTCAACATGTTTTAGTACGACTTTGGTAAACTACAAAGCCGCACCGCTTGCAGCATTACGGCTACCATAGTCAGGAGCGTCGCGGAGTAATACATACTTCACCATCATATTACAGTGTGTGTGTATAAGGACCCCAACATGGCTCCTGTCAAGAGACACGCTTACGACGCGGACTTCAAACTCAAGGCTGTCAATCACGCAGTAGAACATGGGAATAGAGCAGCTGCGAGAGAATTCAACATTAATGAATCAATGGTAGGAAGTGGAGGAAGTTTGACTGACTGACTGTTTTGTTTCGCTTAATGCGCCTTATAGTCCGGTGCGCCTTATATATGAAAAAAGATCGAAAATAGACCATTCATTGACAGTGCGCCTTATAATCCAGTGCGCCCTATAGTGCGGAAAATACGGTACTCAATGTATTCCGCCTTCTTCTATGTAGGATGTAATAATAATCTTTAATTGAATAACACCATTCATACGGACTATGTAGCTCACAATCTGATACATTTGTAAATTTAAATAAAAAGAAAATCCTTCCTTTTACAAATAAAAATGCAAATAGTAGGAAGAAAGCATGGATTCTGCAACTTTTTTGTTCTTCGGAGGTTAACGGAGGTATGTTAGTTTTACAGTTTGTGCGGTCATCAAACACCTATAACTCATTCTCATAAAAAAAGGAACAGGCTCCACCTAGTGGCAAAAACACATACTACAGCAAATCTTTAAAACATGCATTATCAGTAAATATATTTTTACAATTATTAACTGCAATTAACTGATAAACGATTAATCCTTGACATCCCTAAAAACATGAATATTATAAGTAAATGTTTTAAAATTAACTTTTTAATTGATCTTGATCTTAACTCATGTGGCACCTCCTGCTGCTCCTTTAGGTTGTCCGACTCTCCTCCCAAAGGAAACCAGCAGAGCAGCTCCAGCAGAAAGTCCCTGTGGCAAAGTTCAAAGGGCAAGAACAAAAACTGCCTCTCACCAAAACCGGACCAGGAGAGCCCCGGAGCCCACAGCTCCTCCTCCTCACGAGGCTCCTCTCCGACCCCGGCGCCTCGACGCCGCTCCAACCGCTCTCGCCAGAGTTCAACCTCCGACCCCGGAACTCCGGACGTAATACTTGAGGAGCTTTTAATAGAGGGAAAAGAGAAAGGTTTGTCACATGTTGTAGATTTCTTTATGATAGAAGCAGAAGAGAAGCCTTTTATCTATTTATGTTAAATGCTTTGTATCGTCCTGCAGCTCTCCCACCCACCGGCCCTGAGCTGGCCAATGACAACTGGAGAATCAACAGGAGGAGGAAAAATCAGTCGTTTGGGGACAAGAGAAATGGTAGGAAGACGGTTTTATATCTGTAACCTTATACAAAATGTACCATTAATATAAGACAACATACATTTTAAAGACGGCCCCTTTATTGGTTTTTGCATTGAGCCTTTTTGAATTTGAGCATCTTTTAATAAAACAACGCAGGCAGATACAATAAAAATACAAAAAAAAGACAAAAAAATGAAGTGAATACTTTTTAATTTAGGTATTGACTGATAGTTAACATGCATTGCACAGGATAAATAAATGTCTTTGTGATTATTTTTTACAATCACAAAGTTTTTAGCTTCATATCTTGTAACATTTTTCATCTCGTCAGCTTGAAAGGTGAATCTCAATTACGCCAAAACGCCTAAAATGCGCTAATGTACAACCAGACAGCAAACAACCCATAATACTAGGGATCCCAGATCAAGCTTTGTTGCCCCCGATCAGACCCATTTAATGACGAGTATCTACCGACACAGAGTCCTGATCCTTCTGTTTTCCTGCAAAGTGTAAACTTCAAGTTGATTAAACTTATTAAAATCCATCCAATCCTTCCCTCCTAAATCTTCCTTTTTCTCTCCTATCTCTGCCTATTCCCTTGATTCCTCTTACCCTCACTACCACCTTCCTCCCTCTCTGATTCTCCTGGCTCCTCCCTCCTAAGTCACCCAGTGGGTGGTGGTGAGCCACGTCGTGAATCCGAGTCACTTCTACGTCCGCTACGTGGCCGAGAAGAGGGAGAGCGAGAACCTGTCCAAGAAGATCAACCACTTCTGCTGCAGAGACAGTTGTCGCTTCACCTCCAGTGACACAGTGGAGACCGGTGTGTGTTTGTTGTGTGTGTGTGTGTGTGTGTGTGTGTGTGTGTGTGTGTGTGTGTGTGTGTGTCTGTGTGTGTGTGTCTGTGTGTGTGTGTGTGTGTGTGTGTGTGTGTGTGTTTTTTTGTTCCTGAGAAATGAGGAGAATTTTAAGTTTAAGCTTATTCCATGTAGGGCTGGGTGATAAAACAATGCCAGCAGTGGTTTACATATTTATTGTTTTATTTAGTTTATTACTGTTTTGAATGTAAAGCCATCCTATTATATTATATTATATTATATTATATTATATTATATTATAATAAATCATATTTATTTTATTATAATTTATTATTATTATTATTATTATTATTATTATTATTATATTATTATTATTATTATATTATAAACCATAATTAACCTCCTGGTTTCTTCAGAGTTCTGTCCAAAGGAGAATACTCATAATACTGTAAATTGAGCATTATTAATGTTAATATTAATAATGATAATAAATATGAATCGTGATGATTGACATTGATCAATATTTTAAGAAAAAGATAAAAAATGTGTCCATATCGTCCAGCCCTTTTTTCATATAGCAATAATGGTTAATTATACTGTTAATTGGTTAAATGCAAAGTAAAATAGACAAAAGTTAAATACATTTATCCAGTATGCAATTAATTCATTAAGAATTCTGTAATTATTGGACTAATTACTGCTGACTTCATGTTGTAAATTTGAAAACATGGCTTGATTCCTGTTAATGTTTATTGATTTTGTTTTTCTTCCTTGTGATAATAGACTGACTATTCCTCTCCTTTGTGTTCACTTTCATGATGTCTGAGTTTCCCATCAAATACTATTAAGAATGCATCACTCTTCGTCTCTGGTTGGAGTAAAACCTACTGTTCTCCTTTGTTTTCTCTGCTCGTCTCCAGGCTCCCTGATCTTTGTGAAGTGGAAGGAGGGACTCTGGTGTCGAGCCACTGTGGTCGAAGTCTTTCAGACCCGATGTGTGGATTCTGTAAAAACCTGCTCAGTCAACCAGCTGTCCGGCATCCGAGTCTTTCTCCTGGACTCTGGCGTCGGCAAAAGCCTCACCATACAGAGGTACACAGACAAATGAATACAAAATGAATTAACATGTTCCTGTAGCTGTCCAATCAAGTTAGAGCACTAGATTCATGTCAACTATCGAGCACTGCATCCTTCATGCCACCATCACTTCCTACCGTCCAGCTAAATCTCACACTGCAATTATCATTTTTTTTGTCTGAATTAGGCCTACTAATGAATAAAAAAGCAAAATGCATTGCAGGTGTTGCAGTTCTTTTATTTCTGCACACGTCTAGACCTGATTTAAAAAACATTTGCAAATATTATTATCTAATGTTAATGATTTAAATATTTATCAGCAAAACCCCCAGAGCATCTCAGTATTGCTTCAGTTTAAAGAAATCGTTCCAACAGTGTATTTAAACACCTTTTTCCAGTGAGGAGGAAACCACTGAGTCCTCACTGGAGGCTGTGAATGATCACCTGAGGAAGGTGGGTGAAGGTGTGAAGGTGGAGCTCGGTTACTTTGCTCCTCAGGCCATCAGATGTTCACTCAAGGACCTGGTCCCCTATGATCTGGTAAGACTTGTCAAGTAAATACACTGACATCTGTTTTTGCCACAATAACTCCATTTTTCTTATCTTACAAGGGACACAGGAGAAATGCTGTGATACGATGGCTCTCAAGTTTAATTTCAGAAAACACAAAGCACAAACACAACATGTATGTTGTTCATAATTAAAAACACAACAACCAATAAAAAAGAAATCAGCATTTCATAATTACACAACAGATAATGCAACCTTTGTGAAAAGACAGACTGAACCAAGCAGAACTTGGGACTTATCCAGGTTTAGTGAGTAACATTCATTTCAACTCTGTAAAGGGTGCACAAAAAGGAAAACTGCTGTTTCTTAGCAAATTTGCTTTCATGCACAGCAACTAACTTTTAAGGGACTGAAAAATTCCCTCGAGACAGCGAAAGGGCCTAAAAGATAACAGAGAGGGTTTGTTATTTTGTATAAAAGAAACATTAAGGAATAGTTTGGATGCAGGCATTTTTTTTCTTATTGCAATGCTGATTTATTCATTATCAAGCATACACATTGGAGTCATTTTAATAAGTTTAGTGTTCTTGAAGTGAGCACTGTAAGGCGGTTTAGTCTAGGAAAATAGAAGGATAAGATTGGGAAGCATTATCAGCAGAAATCTTTTATTTAATGTCTCTGATCAGGGACAAAAAAACTGATTGGGACATTGCCAGTTAAAAATAAATAAATAATGTATTGCAGTGTTTTCTCCTAGTTGTCTTTGTGTTGTTAATGTATGTTTTTTTGCAAACCCAGCAGCAGTACAATGTGTTTACGGTTTGTGTGTTTGTTCAGACAAAGGGCTGGAGTAAAGAGGCGCAGCTTGAATTCGTCAGTGTTGTCGGCTCTGCAGCGGTGGAGATGAGACCTTTGGGTCAGGACCGAGACACTCTGCTGGTGGACCTGAGGAAAGCTCCCATGAACCAGTCCAGTGATGTGCCCATCTCCGTCAGAGAGTACCTGGTCTTCATTGAAGTGGCCAGGTGACCAGGAAAACTTGTGGTTATCATATTAGTATTAAATTAATGTATCTGACTCTACTAATACTACCTAACTTTGTCTCTGCTTTTAGGTTTTATTCTCCAGTGAGTTTGGGCAGGAGGCCTCTGCTGTACTACCCTCCGAAATATCCCAAGATCAACACAGAGCTCAATGCTGTGGTGTCACACATCAACAACCCTTCCGACTTCTACATCCAGCTGGTACAGAATATATATATATATATCTCTTGATGATCTCTTAATCTGGCAGCATGTTAACTGACACATGTTTCAGTCTCAAACAAGAACATAAACGATAACCTGAAGAAAAAGATGTACATAATGTTTGGTACGATCGTATATCAATTCTTAAATCCAATTTCCACATACACAATTAGTTTGAAAGACAAATACTACAAAAGATACTATAAATATGAGTCTGATATTTAAATATATATAAATATATATACACACATCATAAATAGTTTGCTCAAACAAGGTTCAGATGCCAGAGATGTAGTTTAGATGAACTGGAAAATAGAAATGATCTAAAGAGAAAATAAAGCAGTTTTTAAGCTTAGTATTTTCTTTGTTTATTGTCACTACATTTTATTTTCTCCCTGGTTCCCGTCTCCCCCACCAGGTCGATAACATGGAGTTCGTGTTGCTCTCTGCGAAGCTAAAGGATTGTTACAATGCGACTACGTTGGCCGGTGAAGACGACCTGAACATCTACTGTCCCGTGATAGAGCAGGCCTGTGTGGCCCGATATGAGGACAAGCTGTGGTACCGAGCTCAGGTCGTAGGTGAGAGTGTGTGCGTGTAACAGGATTGAAGGAATGTCTGTTAAAGTAGCGAGCATTGCTTATTAGTGTAATGCAATATTGATTTAACCTATATACGGTTTGTTAAAGTTTTATCAGAACGTTTTCGACTGTTTGTCATTATTCGCAAGCAGCCGATAACTGTACGATTGCTTTAAAATGTACGTGTGTTTGTGTTCTGATCAGCCTGTGATTTCACAAGTTATTAGAAACTATTTTCTTTGTTAATTTGCTCCAGTCTCTCCTTATTCCTTTTATCTCTGTACGATTATGAAGCATATTTTTAAAAGCTCCAAGGTTTGCACTTATTTTTAGCTTCTAAGATGAGTATTTGTGTCAGTAATTTCTTTCACATTTTGATCCGTCTTTTCCACCTTTATTAGATTTCAAAATGTCATTTATATTTTTAGAATCCCTTCAGTTTAAATTGAGACAATTTTCTATTTCCAAATTTAATTTGCTCTATACTTAAGTTCCAGTCTCTGTAGCAAAACAAATGGTTTGAATGCCTGAAGTGTAGCACACTGAAGTAACTGTGATGTGTGTGTGTGTGTGTGTGTGTGTGTGTGTGTGTGTGTGTGTGTGTGTGTGTGTGTGTGTGTGTGTGTGTGTGTGTGTGTGTGTGTGTGTGTGTGTGTGTGCGTGCGTAAGGTCACCCAGGGGGACGAAAAGTGGAGGTGCAGTACGTTGACTTTGGCAATAAGAAAATCTTGTCAGTCAGCGACTTGAGGAAGATCAAGGATGAGTTCTTCGCACTTCCTTCCAGGGTGAGAACACAACATTTTATCATTTATCACCTGTTATTTAAAAAATTTTAACTTTTGTGATTAGAAAACAACATAATCTAAACCTGCTGTAACTTTGAATAATGAACAATAATATATTTACACTGCATGGTGCAGCTCAACTCGACTCTTATCAACTCTCTTTTGGTACCAGGGACATTTCTAGATTTAGTTTTCCACTGCAGATAGTAACCCTTAAATGTAGGTGGGAATCTTAGATGACTTTTCCACTGCACCATGAGTGGAAAAGAGTCACTTTAACCATGAGTGGAAAAGAGTCACTTTAACCCTCCTAGCTAAATATCCGCAAGAAGAAATCTTGTTTTTCTGTTTTATTCTAATGTTTTTTTTGATACTTTGAGCTGCAATCTGGTTGTTAATTTCATTACAATTCAAAGTGGCCAATTTAAAGTTCCAGTACTATTTCCTCAATACAATTTTCGACTATATTTAAAAAAGATAGTCCTCCAAAAGCCTGTTAACATTACAATATTTGACTTACTTATATATTTATATTTATCACTCTTGAGGAGTGCTGGGTTCAGTCAACAGGAAGTGTCTCTTCTTCTGTCCAGGCGATCCACTGCTGTCTGTCAGATGTGATTCCTCTGGATGGGAAGACCTGGAGTGACGCCTGCAGCAACAGATTCATCAGCCTGGCTCACCAGAAACTGGTCACTATTGTGGCTACAGGTACTGTGTGCATGTGTTGTTGTATTCATGTTATAGAGTAGTAGGGATGGGTATCGTTAGGATCTTATCAATACTAGTATTCTAATCGATAATGTTTAACAGTTTGGTTCCTTATCGATACTATTATCGGTTGTTTTTGATTATATTTTGTGAGAAAAGAAGATAATTATTTAAGAAAAATTATTTTTGTGTGTGAACAAATAGTCTTTCTTGAACAATACAAGAAGTTCTAATATCTTTAAAGTCCATTCTCAGCTAAACAATCATCTCAGTGATGATCTTTCATTGATGATCCTGTTCTTCTGATCAGACTAACGTTAGCTGCAGTGGACGAGGATGGACGGCTGCATTCCAAACAGTAGATCACTGATCATTTGTGCAGACTGATGTTCTGCTTGTTGTCCAGATGTTGTGATAAACTGCTGCTGTTTCCTCCCTTAACTTGTGAGGGTTAACGAGAGTTCTCAGAGTCTACTGGACGAAAATGTTTGATATTGCATCACTTGTTTTTATCACCGTCTTTATTTCCTTCCTTGTACCCCTTCAGGAAAAGTCCCAAAGTCTGAGCCTCTGCCGGTCAAACTGTATGAAAGCGGCCTGAACGGACCGCTGGACAACATAGCTGAGCTGCTGGTCAAAGACGAGCTGGCCTCCTTCAGAGAGGGGTGAGAGTTCAACAATATCAAAGAGTTCAATCACATAACTCATGGTGGCTTTATTCCTCATTAGAACATTTAAATTCATATTTCTACACCATTTAAAGAAGAACTTGTTGCAGTCTGAGGGCTAATATTGTACATGGTGTTGTAAGAGCTTTGTAGTTATTAAATATGGGGAATTAATATCTGATTGGTAATTTAATCATCAGATACTTCATGTTGGGGTATTTGTATCAAAATGGGGAAAAAGGTAGCAAGCAATCCCCACTTTTATTTCAGTATTTCTCAGTTCATCTTTCACTTTGCATTCATCTTATTGTGTTATACTGTCATCTTTATTGTTTATGCTGTGTTCACACCAAAAGCAAAGCAAATATTTCACCTTTCGTTACTCAAGCAAGTTTGACTGCAAATCATTTGTTTGTATTCACTCACTAGACATGCAAGATAAAAGGCGGGGACTTCTACAAACGTTTCATCAACCACGGCAGATATAACAACTATTGCTGCTTTGTACAATTTATGGAAGTCACAGATAGAGGAAAAAACGCTGTAGTGTTGGGGTTCATACTTCAAAATTATGAACCCCAAAACAAACATTTTATTATGATTTTATTGCACTAAACGGATAAAAAGGATGCCAAAATACCTACATGATGATTCTGATTTGTAAAAAAGTCTGAATTCATGCTTTGTTAGGTCTGTTCACAAGACTACAAACAAACAACTGTTAAAATGCTTGTTTTCTTAATGGAGTTTTGATCGATCAGCACATGGCTATACTTTCTCCACCAATCCCTCCCTCCCTCCTGCAGACTTGAGTCAACAGATGCTGGTAATGAGTCTGCCATATGGGACCCTCCACTGGAGCTCGGTTTGTCCGCGGAGGACCTTGGTGCTCCGGACCAAAACGCCTCCGGAGAGCAGAGCGAGGAGTTTCAGCCTCAACTGAAGCTCCCCGATCAACTCAAAGACCTGAAAGTCAGAGTCAGCCACGTGAACTCCCCGGGCAGCTTCTACGTACAGTTCACCCAGAACGACTCTCAGCTCAAAAGGTCGGCACTTTAACAAGCAAAACATGATTTTAAAATGACTTAAAATCAATTAGATCTTGGTTGAGAAAAAAAGCTGTTTTGATTTGAATCATATATATATATATATACTACCAAACTTCATATATACATCAGAACAGGGTCTACAAACTAACCGTTGACTACAGATTGGATCTAAAGTAACTATTTCTGTGACTTCCGGTTTATTCTTATTTAGAAAAATGCTTTGAACTTTCCAACTTGACCACAGTTTCCTGCCACTGATGCCCAATCTCGTCCACTTGGCCTTATACCTCGCTGTGTCTTTCAGGATGTGTGAGCTGGTGAAGAAGGAGTGTGCTCTCATGGAGCCAGAAGAAGTGGTGTGGAAGGCAGACATGTACTGTGCTGCTCACATCAACGGGGTCTGGGAGAGAGGACAGATCTGCTCCTACGTCTCATCCAGAGACATTGCAGAGGTATAAAAACTGACGTGTTTGTCTTCTGTTACATCTTTTTAATCCCCATTTTACTGCAACATACAGACATTAAATTCAAACAGTCAGGGTTTTGATGTTTGATCCGTTGCACCACTAGTCTTCAAGGTTGTTTTGAATTGAAAACAGCGACCTTGTCTCTCTGCTGGCTGGTACCAGGTGATGCGCTGTGACCATGGCAACAAGATGGAGCTCCACGTCAGCAACCTGAGGCCTTTGCCGTCCTCCTTGACGGGCTCTCTGGCACTGGAGTGCACTCTGACTGACATCAGGTCACACACACACACACACACACACACACACACACACACACACACACACACACACACACACACACTGCATTCAGTCATGCATTAAGACACGCAGTTTGTATACATCCAAAATAAAGAACCACCCTCAGAGTGGCTTTGTGGTCTGATCTAAATATTAAATAGCTGTGGGTTTTGAAGATTGATTTAGTACTGTACTTCATCATAAAAGCATTCTCATAATTTTAAGACTCATTTAAATGGACTTTATTTACAGCAAACACTTTATAACAGTAGCTGGTTGGAGTGTTGGAGCTGGGCAATATATTAATGTTATAATAATACTGTTTTATTTGGATATTGTAATATGGTACAAGTTTAGTCTTTTCCTTGTTTTAATGGCTGCATTACAGTAAAGTAAAGTATTTTTCTGAACCGGTATTAAAAACGGTGTGATATCAACCACCAGCGACTCCCGAGTGGAACATAAGTAGATTGATAGAGCCGATGAATGAGAATGGAGCGACTCCAATCACTTGCGGCGCAAGCTGGTTGGTCAACCAGCAAAATACACTTATCAAGAAGAAGAAAGAGAGTGAATCGGCGTCATAAACAAACAGAACTCTTCCTACTTCTATTGAAATTTGATCTCCTTCATGTTGCCTCGGCTCACTTCTTGTCAGACACTAAGGGCTTCTTTTATAAACAAACATAATATTATGTTAATCATGTTGTATATTTTCCTATTACTAATGCTTTTCACGCCGTCGACACAGGTTGCTGATTTTTTTTATTAATTTGCCAGAATGTGTCGTCCAAATAAATCCAAAATCCAAAAATCAACCCAACTCATATCCCCTTCTTCCTCAGTCTTTCATGGTTCCCGTTTTTCTTCTCCTTGACTTCTTCTTCCTCTCTCGTTTCTCTCTTTCAGACCGGCGGGAGGACGATCCACCTGGACGGCGACAGCCTGCGACTTGATCTCTTACTACCTCACCGGAGCCTCGGCTGTTCTGACCATCAAGGTCTACCTCTGCTCACCGTGGCCCCATTTCTTTCTCCTTTTCTTTTTGATAAAACTTCCTCTATCTACATATAGTACAGATATACTTCTTTGTTGCCACACCACCTAGTTTCACTCAGTTCCTTTCTTGTTGTCCAGGAGCTGACAGATGAGCGTCCGGTACCCGTCACTCTGTTCTGCTCCAACAAGATGGGACAGTTCATCAGCATTGCAGACTTTCTGGCCAGCGAAGGTCTCGCCCTCAGGGAGAGAAAACCAAGGTCTGTGTGTGTACCACATGCATGGAAGTGTGTGTGATTATTAGGATTTATAGGTCTTAAATAACATGAGCAATAATATATAACAACGAAGGGTGCTTTTCTGCTCCGAGTTGAATTATTCTCAGCTCTGAGTACCATATATGGACTTTAGAGGAGTGACGTAGAGACGCCGTATACGTCACTGGTGTCGACCTGTCAATCAGTGTGTAGCCCCGCCCTAAAGCATCCCCTGCTTTATGGTCTGTTTGACTCTAAATGGAGCATCATTTACTAAATGAACATCATGCTGTATTGAAGAAGACTTGAAACTAGAGATTGAGACCATAAACTCATGTTTACAATGTTTACTGAGGGAATAAATCAAGAGAGAAGTAGAGTCATTTTCTCATAGACTTCTATACAGCCAGAGGAGTCGCCCCCTGGTGGACAGCAGAGAGAATGCAGCTTTAACACATGAAGCTTTGGCTTCACTTTTCAGAACCTGAGGTTGCCTCCTGGCTAAAACCACTCTGTCTGATCAGAGCCTTACTGTGTGTTTGTTCCTCTTGCAGAGACGCTGCCATTCAAAAATCCAAAGAAACTGATGCTCAGTCTCCAGTGAGCGAGACCCAGACTGACGGTCCTGATGGCGAGAAAAAACAAACTCCCACAGCTCCTTCTGTCCCTCCTTCCCCCTCCACAGCCTCCCTCGTCTCCACTCCAAAACCAGCCTCCCGCACCATCTTGTCTGCGGAGAAGGTGATTTCACACAAACTCTGGGCAAGAAACCATTTGGTGACTTGGAACATTTAGTAAAGTTCATTACAATGTTTAGTGCGTTCAACAGCGTTGAGCGTTATACAACAGCGTTATATCACAAATACTTTCGTACTTTATGAACTGTCAAGACTTCTCAGATCATCAGAAAAAGACATTTTCCTACTTACTTTATTCTCAACTAAACATGGAGAAGCAGATTTCAGTTTTTATTCACCACATATTAGGAACAAACTCCCAGAAAACTGCTCCAACTCTTAGTTCTTTTGAATTGAGGTTTAAGTCTTTTCTGTTTGCCTCTGCTATTTATTAAACTAAATTTGGTACTTTTTAATTAATGTCTATCATTTTATTCTCCTGTTTTATCAGTCTCATTCTGTGCTTTTTATCTTATGGTCTATATACATGTTTCTTTTTATATTTCCCTGAGCTTTTTTTATATGTTGTCGTAATGCCTTTTATGTCTTATGTAAAGCACCTTGAAAGGCCTTCTTAGGAGGGGCCATACAAATAAACTTGCCTTTTAAAAGATTTAGGCATTTGAGGGACATTTTCTATAACAAAAATTAGGTAAAATATAAAAAACTGTTCACAAATAAATGTGTAACAAACAAATCCCAATCTACTATTTATATCAATATTTCTCATATTTTTTGCGTGTGTGCGCAGGTGAAGACTGGGTCGTACCTTCCTCCAGAGCTGCCGTGTCTCGGTCACATCCAGATAAGCGTCTCTGCCATCGGAGAGGACGGACTCATTTACACCAGGACACAGAACGCAGGTTCACATCAGAGCAAATCCTCACAACTCATTATTCTGAGATCTTTTTTTCAATACAACCTAGTAGAAAGAAAAAAGATGTATACAGACGGAGCTATTATATGTTTTAAACGTACAATGATAAGGTATTCCCTAGAATGTGTCTTGTATTTGATAGAAATTGGGCCAGACAGACTTTTATCTGTTCTTTAATCCTCTGAACCACACGTAGTTTCAGGGCGTTCTTTGTTGCTGTCACATTTTTCTCTCTGCGGTCTTGATTTTCACTGAAATATAAAAGTCCTGCATCTCCATGGAAACAGAACAACCATTGGCTTAAAAAAAAGGGGGAACTCAAACATGTCTTTTGTGCAGAATAACACAGTTATAATGACATAACTCATAAAAAAAGACAAAAAAAAGAAAGTTGAATTTCTTTGATAATTTCTTTTGCAAAAAATTGAAAACGATGGAGTCTATATATCCAACATTTTACCAAGTGTCCACAAGTGTTCCCAATGTTGGAAAACAACATGGAGACTCCACGTGCTATACATTTTGATATATTTACATTTTACAACCTCTTCTCAATACACTTTGTATAGTTTCACTGAGGAGCTCAGAATTTAATCTTTTTTACAGAATCTGGTTCAAACAAAAGGTTTATTTGGGGTGAAATTTTAAATAGGACATGTAGAATAAAATATTTTTGATGAATAATCACAATTTTAAGCTTAGTTTCGGTTTCTTTTTCTGACGGAAGTGTTCGTCATACATGGTGTGTTTAAGGACCGTCGGAAAGATACAAATTTGTCAATTATGAAAGTTTTAAAACTGTAATTTTGGCAATTGATTTTAAAGAAAACGTGCTTTTCCATTTCTCTGGCAGGATTTGCAGTTCAAAGTGTTAATCATTGTCTGTGTCACAGAAGATCTTTCATATCTTGTTTCTGTGAGTCAGAGTGCCAGCATGAGCAGCTCAGGGAGAGGATCCAGCAGAGCATGAAGACTTTACCCAAACAGAAGCCCTACACCTGGAAGTCTGTTCAGGGCTGTGCCGTCATCGGACCCGACATGCTGTGGTATCGAGGTCATCTGCTGGAGGTGCTGGGAGGACACGTTAAGGTCAGCAAGACACAAACAAACACATCCTCCATGAGTCAATGTGAAGAAAGCGTTCATAAACTATATTCAACAGCCAATAATGATTAAACAGCACGGACACATTTGTATTTATATATATGTTACTTTTGAAAAGAGCAAAGTCAGTAAAGAGTGTGGTTAGGTGTGTTTAGGTAATAAAGTTAATTTTCTTTTAGCAATCGATGGACTTCTGTTAAATGGTGACAGTTACTTCAGCACCTGACACTCATCTAAGACTTGCTCAAAGAATCAATCAAACAATATGCCTAAAATCACTAAATACTCACTATTATTTATTTTCTTCAATAAAAAATATGTTACTCAAAGCTCAGTTTAGTGCACCTGCAGAGCCGCTACCCTGCAGATACTTAATATCCCTGCTTTAGTCTCATGATTTATCCACCTTTTAATACCTTTGTTCATCATTGTGATGTGAAAACATCCTCACTATCATTTATAGTCAAAAAGATCTCCTCACCTTCTATCAACCTTCTCTACTTCCACCACAGTTTAGTTATATTGCGGTTCATTTGAGACAAGGCTTGGTAAAATCTTACAGACTTGCTGTGATTGGACTCTTTTCCACTGATGACACAAGTCATGGACTTTTAGGGGACAACCCTATCAAAAACAAATATCTATATCTACTTTTGGCACAAAATTATAATAATTTATTACTTTTATTCAGTAGTTACACCAATCAACGGTGTAATTATCTTCAATATGTCACAATGACTAACACCTGATATGCAAAACTACATTAATTAGGCAAATTATAAGCCTTTGATTGTTGCTACAGAAATAAAATCCTTTTATGTTTTGGTAAATAAAGTGTGTGTGTGTGTGTGTGTGTGTGTGTGTGTGTGTGTGTGTGTGTGTGTGTGTGTGTGTGTGTGTGTGTGTGTGTGTGTGTGTGTGTGTGTGTGTGTGTGTGTGTGTGTGTGTGTGTGTGTGTGTGTGTGTGTGTGAGACCAGGTACAATACGTGGACTACGGTCTGGTGGAGAACATCCCGGTGGTCCACGTGTACCCGATGCTGCTGTGTGACGACGTCCCTCAGCTCTGTATGCCCTGCCAGCTGCACAGCATCAACCCGGTAAGAGTCTGCTGGTTGGTATATCTTTTAAAAAAACAAAACAGTTGTTTGGTATTTATATATTTGTATTTATTAGAGTGATCTCCTCTCTGTCTCCTCAGGTTGGTGGGAGGTGGCAGCGGGATGCGGTGGCCTTGCTGAAGGAGGTGTTGCTGAACCGCTGTGTGGACATGACAGTCACGGTAGAGAAACACTGGATACTTTGTAATGGTGTCACTCCTGGATGCATTAACTGTAGTAGTAGTCGTAGTAATAATAGTAGTAGTAGTAGTAGTAGTAGTAGTCGTAGTAGTAGTAGTAGTAGTAGTAACTACCTGTAATTAGTTGAGCCTGGTTTATAGTCGTAGTAGTAGTAGTAGTAGTAGTAGTAGTAGTAAACTACCTGATTAGTTGAGCCTGGTTTATAAACAAAAACAACCTTTTTGCAAAAGTTGCAGCGGTGCTTTGGTTTTGCATCTCTGAATTTTTGTAACTAGCTCGGAGCTTTTCAGACATGATTGTCATATATTGTTCACGAATGTTATCGTGTCTGTGGATTTATATTACTTTTTAGATGCTTTAGAAACAGGAAGTCTTAAAAATCGAATATTTTGCAGCCAAATCAAACAGTTTACAGGATATTCAACCTTTGTTTCTTTACAATACATTTACTACTTGACTTCTTTCTTTACGGGTCTTTTATACAGGTAATAAAGTAGTGAATATGATATATGAGTTAACAGATTATTACACTTCCTTCTCTTTATTGTTGAGTTTACTTTATGGCTTTTTGCCGGTTACACTGGTTGTTTTTTTGATTCTTCACTGTTCTTTTTGTTTGTACGTTCTGTGGCATTTCAGAGAATAATGCAACGAAAAGTGTGTTGAGCATAAACGAAAGTATAAACAAAGTTTAAAGTGTGTGTGTGTGTGTGTGTGTGTGTGTGTGTGTGTGTGTGTGTGTTTGGTAGGAGCTGCCGACCGACCCGAGGAGACCCCTCACCGTTGAGCTCTTCCTGGACGGGCTGAGCCTCAGCAGGATCCTGTGTCACCATGAACATGCCTCCATGGACCGGACCGGCGCCGCACAGAAGGTTCTGTCTGTGTTGGTTTAATGTTTCACAGATGAAGCAGCGCTGCTACAGTTCACTAATAAAGATGTGTGTTTCTCTGCAGGAGCCCTCAGTGATGTCTCCGGCCCTCCTCCTGGATGACTGGGACATTGACATTAAGGTGTCGTTGTTAGAATGAAGACCTGAGAACTGACTTTAACAGCAGCCACAATCCACCTACATTCCTTCAACTACATTTACAGTTCTTGCTTTATTTATGACATTATGAAGTAAATTCTGTTTAAATCCAGTGTGTCCTGTGCAGCGTTGCCAACTCTTTTCCAATGAAAGTAGCCATCACTAGCTCCAAAAGTCGATAAACGCCATACGCTAATTTGCATATTGATGACATCATTGTGCAGCAACTTGCATAAAGCTTAGTGGTTGTTTCTGGACCTCTGCTTTTGGAAGGAGAGCCGTGGATTTAGATGAATAGTGAGAATCAGCAGCGGTAATCTCAGTGATTTACCGGGATGAACTATGTGTGAAAGAGGCCTTGATGCAGACTCTCTGTCTCCAGGATCTGAGGGGCCCCGAGGAGCCGATGCTGGGGCCCTTCATCTACCCGAACCTGCCTGAGAAGGGAGAGCGGTTTCAAGTCAGGGTCAAGCACCTGTGGACCCCCAACGAGGTGATTAAAACATTATCTATTTAGTTATGAAGTAAGCGAGTAAACACTCAGAAGAGGAAAGATGTGAGTAGAAAAAGAAAACGCTCAATTTCTGATCCTTGTTTTCTAAAGTAAGTCATTAAGTCATTAATGAATGAAGATAATCTGCTGTTATAACTGATGATGAATGTTCTGTCTGTGTCCTGCAGCTGTTCCTGTGGCCGTTAGAGGGATCATCTGATGTGGAGGTGGACGGAGAGACTCTGGATGAAGCTCTGACTCGTATCAATGCAAACATCACCGCTCTGCAGCGACTCACTAACTTCCATCACGGTAACGTTTCTCATCATTCCACTGCATGCGTTTGGAAAAAAAACATCAAATCTGCATCATCTGGTCATTAATTTATACAAAAATGTGACAAACATTAAATTCAGTTGAATTGTACGTACATCTTTTAACTTAAATGTTCAGATGAAAGTCCTACGGTGATCAAAACATCCCCAGTGTTACATAAAGAGTTGGTTTGGAGTCAGAGTGCTGGGGTTTAGCTTTTAATCAGATGTTCTAGTGACCTTGCACCTCTAAGTAATGTGGATAAAATGGATATATATTAAAATTAATATTGAAAAGTAAAGTACAGTATAATGTTAAGAAGCACGAACTAAATGTAACCAGAAAGAGAATTTGTTCATGTCCAGTACATGAGGATGTCCCACAGTCAAATATTAAAATATAGTAAATAAAGTATTATAAAGTTTATTAATACACAAAACCAGCTTTATAAAGTGCTTTAGAGAAAAAACATAAAAATTAAATACAGCTGTCAATTAAGCAAAAGGTACACCCTGGACATCGCCAGCCTATGACATATAGAGACAGACAACCATTCACACTCACATTATAAAGTGCTTTAGAGAAAAAACATAAAACACAAGAATTACCAATAATGTTTTAATAACCAGGCAAGCAAAATGAAGAGTTATATTCATTAAAGAAAGTTGATGTAATAGGATAAAGTCATTTAATCCTAAGAATCACTTAATTCAAGTTGAGGATTTTGTTCAAGGATTTATTAATTATTTAATAAAAAAAGTGATGAAGAGTGATGATGTCATAAAATATAACGACAGACACTCAAAACTTCATTCAAAAACCTCAGTAAAAGCTTAAATTGTAAAAAAATATATATATTATAATAATAAAAATAAATCTAAAAATGAAAGGAGATACATTAAGAAAGATCTTTACTAAACAGCAGCAGGCGATCTCTAGAGTCCCAGACTCAGTGAGTTCAGTGAGCTGGACCGACTTCCTGCTCGTGGTTTTCAGGCGCTCCGTGTCTGGCAGAGTACAGCGATGGGAAGTTCTACCGAGCCAGTCTGATCAGGTTCAGCAGCGTGGAGCCCGTCATGGTCCTGGTCCAACACGTGGACTTCGGCTCTGACGACACGCTGCCCTCCAGCAGGTAAGAAGCTCTCTGCAGCAGGACCGCTATGTTCATTTATCAACTGCCATTAAAAAGCCCTTGAATGTCACATGTTGTTCTGATGTGATGTCACTTCCTGTCAGGCTGCGTCAGATGCCGGCCGAGCTGCTCCGGTTCCCCTCCCAGGCGCTGAAGGTCAAAGTGGCCGGCTTCAAGGCTCCGAGAGCGAGCAGACAGGAAGACGTGCTGCCGTACAGCCCAGGCTGGAGCGTGAAGGCCGCCATGGACATGATCGACATGCTGCACGGGAACATCACCGCCTCGGTCCTGGTGAGACACACAACTTCAGTGTGAATATTCATTAGGACTATTATATGTACTTTTATTTATTTTCAGAGATCCAAGTTAATCTGAGAGGATCCACAACTGTGACCAAAACAATACCAATTATTGAGTTTTTATGATTTTAGAGGCAAAGATATATATATTTTTTATATATATATTATTTATATATATATTTATTTATTTATATATACTATATATAAAAATCGTCCAATGGATGTTCAAAATGAAAATATGTCAGACATTTTGAGCCCTTTTATGAACACTTTCCGTAAGTCAGCAGAATTTGCCCCAGAGAATTACCCACAATTCATAGCATTGTGACATCGAACATGAGGTTTCCATGTGAAGCTCCGAGGCATATAAAGATGTAAAAAGGTGAGATGGTACATTAAAATCACATGCAATCAGGAAAATGCAAGCAGAGATTATATTACACATCTGGTTTATTCATCAACCAGATGTTTAAATATTCTTATTGAAGCTGTTTTGAGAAAAACGAGTAAATAGATTATTTTACCAAAAAAACCTTGCTCGTAAAGCGAGAGCCTGGATTTGGGACTGAGAGAGTCCCTGAATGAGAGTGAAGTTCCTCCAATATTCACTTCTAAGCTTGTTTTTCAGCTGCCAATAAATGCTGAATATTTAGCATAAGGTGTTTTTAAGATCTCTGGTTTTAGTTGGCTTTAAATCAAACACGTTGCCATAGTTACGCAGTTTTCCTCTAGACTTAACGGTGCAGTCCAGAAGGTGTTCTTCTCGGTATCAAACTGCCGTCATGTGTTTTCTTTTCTTCCCGTTCAGGCTCGTGACCCGGTGCTCACGGTGCTGCTCTACAACGAGGATGACGAGCTGGTCCACCTTCCTCTGGTGAGCAGCGGACTGGCTGAGTTTGAGTGAAGCCGAGTGGAGACGATCTCCTCGACACAGTTCAGTTCATGTGAGTTTCTACAGCGTCTCTGAGTCTGATTTGTTCTAGTCCATATATAGCTGCTGAACAATAAGTATAATCTCTCCAAAAACATCTATTTGTAGAATTAGATTCCAGGTAATTATGATTTCCTTTTTATACACTGAATGATTGATCAGTTAAAGGGAAAATTTGCCACCTTTTTATCTGGATGTTGGATCAGTGCTGATGGTAAATGTAGTCCACTAAAGAAAGAACTCACTCAGTTCCTGCTCTGTTATCTGAGAATGCAGAGAAGTTTCCCTTTCACACCAAACTACAAAATAAAACTCAACGAACACAACCACTCCTCCAACAATCACCGACTCTGGTTTGGTTGAAATAAGTCCTTAATCCCATGATGCTCCATTTAGAGTCAAACAGACCATAAAGCAGGGGATGCTTTAGGGCGGGGCTACACACTGATTGACAGGTCGACACCAGAGACGTATGTGTCCCTACCTCACTTCCTGTTCACTGGTTGCAAAAAACCAACATGGCCGTAATTCAAGATGGTGACAGTAAAATCATTTTTCACACTAAATCCCAAACTCAGATAAGGTTAAAAAAAGCAAATTTTCCCTTTAATAAAAGATGCAAAGATGAGATGCTAAACATGGAGCGTCTCCTCATGAACTCCTCTCCTCCTCTGCAGGTTTCCTCTGACGTCCTGCTTTGTTTACATCTTCATTTCACTCATTTGTGTTTTTTGAACGGCTCTTTTTAGTTTTTACATGTTGCAGAAAATGCACAAATTCACAGTGAATCCTGTGCAGCAGTGCTTTTATTTAAAGTTTGGATCGCTGTGTGTTGACATGGCACTTTGTTTTCTGCTGTTTGACTCCTGTGAATAATGAAGGTGCAGATTAAACCTTTCTAATCTAAGTCCAACCTTTCTGCTGTGGTTTCTTTATAGATAATAAAATAATATACAGTTACACCTCAACAACAAAGATTCTAAAAAAAAAACAACCTGAAATTTTTATTTTACAAAAACATATACAATAAGCTAAGAAAATAAATATATATTTAACATTTTTACAAATTAAAATAGTTGTAAACAAACACTTAAAACCACTTCACACACACTGAAACGTTTCTTTATCCCCAGGCCTTCACTGAAAATGTAAACAATGTGTGTTATTGTTTAAATATTAAGATTTCTAAAAGACATCTGGAGTTCCTGTTCACAGTTAATAAATACAAAATAATAATTTAAATGCTATTAAAAAGGCTTCTGACTTCCAGCTCATCTCCTCATCTTTGATTTTTGCAGCACCTTGAAGTGATCTGGAATGAATAAGTCTGTCTCTGAGAATCAGATCTGTGTTTTCCCGCTGTGAGGCGCCGTGTGTCCCCTACGCCCCGTTGTCGTGGACGACGTTTCCGTCCTTGTCTTTGATCCTGACCCGTCCGGTGGGGTATCGGGTCTCCTGCCTGCCGTCGGCGTAGACCGTCTTCACGGTGCCGTCGGGGTACTCCCTCCTCTTGTAGCCGGCCGTGTGGATCTCCTTCTGGCCCGTGTTGAAGAGGATCTCCTTGGTGCCGTCGCTGAAAGAGGAAGAGCGCGTTCACAACCAGCTAGTGTTTAATTAAGATAGAAATAAAAAAATAATAATAAAGTGAGTCTGGATCCTTGAAACCCAGAATGTCAGTCGAAGTTTCACGTGACTGTTGGTCTCTGATGAATCGATCATGGCTTCATAGTTGCGTTTAGGAGCTCAGAATTTAATGTTTTTTACAGAATCTGGTTAAAACAAATGGTTTATTTGTGGCGATATTTTAAACGAGACGTGTAGAATAATTTTTTTTTATGAAATATCACAATTTTAAGCTTATTTTTGGTTTCTTTTTCTGACGGAAGCATCAATGTTACTGTTGTAGCTGCTCCAGGTTTAGTGCAACCTAAGGGTCGGGCCCCTCTGAAGGGTCACCAGATAAACCTGAGGGGTCCTGAGATGAAGAAAGAGATTTAAACAGTCCTGCTGCTGTTTTTGGACTTCCCTCAGAGGTTCATTTTGGTGATTTATTGGGGGGATAAATATTTTAAAGGTTTAGAGGGGAAATGTCTCTAATAATAATACATTAACAGGTACAATACATTTTTAACAAAGTACTGTAGTAGTAGTAACTAAAGTACAAGTACCTCAACATTTAACTAAAGTAAATGTTCTTCCTTACTTTGACCTCTGCTCATATCTGCCTGCAGGAAAAGCCAAAACTTGACAATAATGAGCAATACTAAGAAAACTCCCAGCTGAAGCAGTAAAATCAGAACCCGTAAGCTGAGCATGTTCTCTTTCTTACGGGTTGACTTGTATGACGGTTCCGTCCGTCAGCACGCTCTCCTCCCGGCCGTCGGGGAACAAGTTCTTCACCGTCTGATCCGGGAAGATGATTTCTTTACGGCCGTCTGGGAAATGTTTCTCTGGAGGAATAAAAAGAAATAAAAGGTTTAATGTACAGAAGAGTTTAATCAGAACCCATCTGTTGTTTAGACAATGATCATTGATACAAGATTTTCATTTTGCAGAACTCATTACCTGTTTTTTTTAATTTGTTTTTCAACATAATTTTCAGTGTTATTATCTAATAACTTTATTAAAATAACAATATTTTGCATTTAACTAAGTACATTAACACGAGTACAGTTTTGAAGTACTTGACTACATTTATTTGGCAGATTCAGAATATTAAAACAAAACATGGATGCATTATTATAGATGAAGCTTCCCAGCTGTTTATAAAGTATATAAAATGATCTCTGCCTTTACTGTAGCATCATTAAAGTGATTATTATTGATAATGATCAACTGTAAATGGATGTCACTGCTCGTGTGCAGCTCTCACCGGTCTGGTTGTTGGGGAAGTGCAGGACCTCCACGCCGTCTGGGTAGGTGATGTGTGTCGTCTGAGCCTCAGCGTAGAAGTAGATCTGAGCACAAAGAGTAAAGATGAGAGAGCTGCCAGCAAGATGAATCCAGATGTGTAGCCTTCAGTCGTAAGCTCTCAAGATACACAAAGAAATAAATCTACTCTTTGACCCTTGTGGATAAAAACATAAACTACGGTAACGTGAGCGACCGAGTGCAAAGCCGTGGTAACACCGTTCACCTGGCTCAGGCCGGTGCCAGATTGTATTAAAGCTGCATTCTCTCTCCTGTCCACCAGGGGGCGACTCCTCTGGTTGTATAGAAGTCTATGAGAAAATGACTCTACTTCTCTCTTGATTTATTCCCTCAGTAAACATTGTAAACATGAGTTTATGGTCTCAATCTCTAGTTTCAAGTCTTCTTCAATACAGCATGATGTTCATTTAGTAAATGATGCTCCATTTAGAGTCAAACAGACCATAAAGCAGGGGATGCTTTAGGGCGGGGCTACTGTGATTGACAGGTCATTTTCCTGTGTTTATGTCTCACCGTGGGAAGGTCAGTCCACCACATGATTTAAATGTAACGTAAGGTCAGACGTCTCACCACTCTCTGGTCGGCGGTCACCTCCTTGGTGTCCCCGTTGAAGAAGGTGACTTTGACCGTCTGTCCGTCCGCTGAAACCTCCTTCTTGGTTCCGTTGTTGAAGACGATGAGTCGGTCGCCGCCGGCCAGAACCGTCTCTGTCTGGACCAGAGCAGACGGAGCGCCATCAGCAGCTCATCACAACAAACAAACTGCAGCACAGCTTTTATAACCTTATGATGTTTGGTCCAACTACAGACCACATCTTTATGTACTTAACTAACAGAATTTAGTGTATATATATATATATATATATATATATATAATATATATATATATATATATATATATATATTATATATATATATATATATGTCTTTCTACTATCTTTCCAATTTTCTCTCACAATAATCATGCTCATTAGTACTTTTCTATTTTAGTTTTTATTAGGCACTTTTACTTTACTGTTACTTAATCTTTGTTGTATTTTCCTTTTTTCTATTTTAGTAGATTTTTTTTAACTTTATTTATTCACCACTTAATTGTTTATGCTATTGGTCATATACATTTATATTGTTTTTTGCAATGCTTCTCTTATAATATTAAATGTAACTCTGGCACAAGAATTTCCTTCAGGATTAATAAAGTTCCATTATCTAAAAATACTAAACTTTTGGTCCTTTCACGTGATTTGTAGACGAGAAGTGGTCTTCCTCACCTTCCCATCAGAGTGTGTCAGAACCTCCCCAGCTGACTCGGGCTCTTTGTCCTCGCTGCGCTCCGGTTCTTTTGGCAGAGAAACACTTTTCTACAACGACACAAGATGACAAAACAACAAATGATCACACGGTGAAAACAGACTCAACAAACCTGACCAGAGGACGAACGGCTCTTCAGAGGATGTTTAACAGAACTGAACTGTTTGACTCTGGTGAAGAAACACATTTGTGGTGAATCCGTCTCTTACCGGAGAGCAGTCGTGTGAGGGTTCTTGGTGTGGCGGTTTGTCCTGGCTCTTGCTGGCCGACGTTGGCCTCTCATCCGTCCTCCTGCCAGGCAACGAGGAGGAGGAGGAGGAGAAGCATGGTGCTGATGGCCTCCTCAGGCTGCTCTTTATCCCGGCTGACAATCAACACAAAGCAGACCAATTTAAAAACAAAGTCTATTGTGAGTATATTAGGGATGTAGTATCACAACCAATTAACTTTGCAGCCTGCAAGCAAGTCCAAAAACTTCTCCTTCTGTTCTGGTCTCAAATGAACTGCTGACTACCCAGAACAGCAGGAATACAGGACACTGTCCAAAGAGGCTGAATGGTCGATGAACCAACTCCCAATGGGCTCTGTTATTATATGATCCCTTGTTGACATAAATATATTGATTATAGCTGCTTTAAAGTCAAGCAACCAAATATGAGTCTGGTTTTATTCTGGTGGAGTAACAACACCTAAAGGTTTAATCCAGGGCAAAGTCTCGTACTGCTGAAAAACCTCCGTTATACTGTATGTTTCCATCATTTCATCATTATGAGGTTATAGGTTCAAATCTGGAGATGATGGTGTTCCTGTGAATGGAGCCTGTTCTCTGTACCTGCAGAGCCCTGGCTGCTCTCCCTGGAGCTCCTCCTGGTGGCCGTGCTGCTCTGAGGAGGACTGATGCTGCCGAGTCCTCCTCTGGAGTCCAGAGGACTCTGAAAACAAACAGAGAGTTCAACGTTTGAACCAGACGAGGAACCAGCTGAAGAGATGATCAGAGCGTTACAGGTTTGAGGACCGTAGAGGAGACCCGAGGCTTACACTACATTAAATATGACCAATAACAAAGAGGATGAACATGCTTACAGCGAATTTCACTCCTTTGGTCACAGCCGTCACATTGTTCTCACATATTTTGGGACCGTCTTTCGTTTCTTTGTCCTTCTCTGCATCGACGGGGTTCTTCTTAAAGGCGCTGAGCCGGAGCGTTTCCAACATACGGATCTTCAATTAAAAAAGAGAAAATACACTTAAAAGACTTATAAAGAAAAACAAGAAAACAACACGGCTCCAACTACATCATGAAAGCAATTCAGTAAAGACGTGACACGGGTCCTTGCATTTCCATCTGATATTAAAATGGCTCCTCTATATGATTGGCTCTATGATTCAGAGGGGGGGGGCTGGCAGAAGCAGTATCACTGTTTTTGAGGGAAACTTGCAGCTACAACTCGTAGTTTTTGCCAGACTGGCTTTAATGGATAGTCTGGATGTTTAGTAGTGTGTTTATATGATGTACTTCTACAAAGTACACAGAGTATTACTACAGTACATGGAGCACAGTAATGTACTGCTGGGTACCTCGTCCCGTAGAGACCCGTTCTCCTGGCCGAGGGAGTCGATCTGATTCCTCAGCCGGCTGTGTGAGGAGGCCCAGCGGCTCTCCCTCCCCCTCAGCTCCTCCTGCAGGGAGCTCAGCTGCTGCTTCAGCACCTGTGGGGGGGTTAAAGGAGACGTCCACACATTTCACACAAAACGTCCTCTTTACATGATGCTCAACGGGGTCAGATGATTTCTATGTGACCATTTTTGGATTTTGAATGTTAAATGTTGAAAAGGAATAGGGAAAAACAAACAGCTGGACACACTTTTATTGTTTATAAAATACCAAAAACTGGTAGCAATCTAAAAATATGTACTTTATTTTGTGGTGACAAGTAAACTTATCATCAAATAAACTACTGCTTGTGTGTAATTGTAATTTTAACTGATTTGATTTCTCCAATCTCCATCTTAAACCTGCAAGAGTTGATATTTTTGGCCACTTGTGTGGAGCAGAAAGATACGCTGCAGCAACATTTATTTAATGTTTAAAGGAACGTGCATGTAAAGGTCAACAAAGTCATAAACTATCCTGTTATCATCATTAGCGTGACCTCACCTGGATCTCCTCTCTCTCCTTCTTGTCGGGGATGGCTCTGGCGGCCGTGGCGTGCTTCTCAAACAGTTTGCGTTCCTTCTGCAGCTTCCTGTTCTCCTCTTTCTTGTACTCCTCGAACTTGGCCAGCTCCTCCGCTTTCGTCTGCTCAAACTCCAGACGCTCTTTCCTTCAAAGACGACGACAAAGCAGACTTCAAAATGAAGAAAACAGCTTGAAGGGAAAGTAGAAAGCTCTGTTTCAGGAGAACATTGAGTTCTTTATCACCTGAGAAGTTCCTGGTGTTTCTCGTTCTCCTGTCTGAGTTTGCAGAGAGCAGCGTTCTCCTTCTTAAACCTCTCGATCTCGATCTCCAGCTCCACCAGCCGCTCCCTCAGCTGTCTGGACTGGACCTGCTGGCCTGGACACACACACACACACACACACACACACACACACACACACACACACACACACACACACACACACACACACACACACACACACACACACACACACACACACACACACACACACACACACACACACACACACACACACACACACACACACACACACACACACACACACACACGAATATATGAATTTATTGTTTGTAATCTCATCTCCCTTTTGAGAACAAATAGTGATGCAGGTTATGAAGCGTTCGTCTCACCTTCTTCTGACTCGGGAGCAACAGAAGCAGGAGGAGCAGGAGGAGGAGGGAGAGGTGCATTCTGGGCCTTTGGCTTCAGCGAGGGGAACAACCTCGTCATGAGCTGAGAGGCAGGAGGAAGAGGAGGAGGAGGATCCGTGACCTCATCCACCTCCACCACTTTGCTCACCGCCACCTTCCTCGACAGCGTCCTCGCCGGCGGTGGGATCCCATTGGCCGGACTAACTCCTCGACTGTCATTGGATGAGCAGGCCGCGGCGTCCTCCAGGTCGTTCCACGTGTCGTCGTCGTCAAACACGACTCCGCCCTGATGCCCGTCGGTGTCCTCGATCAGCGTGGACTCGTCAGCGTTGTCGGGGACGACATCGTCGACTCGTGACGCGTCCGACGCCGAATCCTCGCAGCTCTCCTCGTCCTGATACGACCGCTTGTCGTACGGCGGGTTGGACTGTGCGGGAAAGCTAAAGGCGCTGGGAAACGGAGGGGGTTTCACCGCCACTTCCTGCTGTTCCTGCTCAGCGCCGCTGCAGGTGGAAGCATCAGAGTCCTCGTTCTTCACTGCATCGGCTCTCATCTTCACCACGAATGCTTCAGGGTTCACAGAACTGCTTTTAAGGGCCAAACCACTGCTACCACCAACGCTGCTGCACCTCTGGTGGGCACCTCTGGGTGGGGACTTGATGGGGGTGGAGGAGAGCCTTCGTGGGTCGAGCCCCCTGTGCTGCTGGTCCATCTGAAGAACCTGCAAGTACAGAGCAGCCTTTAAAACCACAGTCAAAGAGTGAGATACAATAGGATAAGAATCCCCATGATCATAATAATTTAAATGCTGTCTACATTTGTTCTTGCAGCTTTCTTTCCCCATCTTGCAACTAACAGGATATAGATGTACCATTAGCTTTTGTTGCTAAACCTGGGAGCAGTTATCCAACCTAGGAGGTAGCTGCTTTAGAAAATGATAACATTGGACAGTCTAAAACATTTCTCTACACTGACTGTTTTTTTCTGCAGCTATTGGACAACCAACAGTAGAGGGATGACAACAAATGAGTGATGGGGCAGAACGTGCAACAAAACGATGATGTTTTGCCGCTTGGAGGAGGCAGAAACGAGCTGCACACACCGATGAGAAACCGAAACCACCAAAACCAGAAACTGACTACCAGTAAACCCGTTCACTTACAATTAGTCATTATCAAAACATAGATTATGGCCACTTATATAAAGAGCTTTGCACACTATTAAAATAAATCACTATAGACTAGAAAAAGTACCATGACATCCAAGACCTTACATGCAATCTGATGAAAAAAAGGTTCAAATGAAGCATCAGGACACATTTGAAATGATCCAAAGTGTCGGAGCAGGAATTCACAAAGACAAAGACTGAACAAAGTACCTTCATGACAAAGGAGGAGTTGGATGAGAAGGACAGCTCCTCGGCAGCTTGCTCCAGCAGCTCAAACTCTCCCAGCTCCATGTTCTCCAGCTGCAGGTCACAGTCCCAACGCTGGAGCTTCTCCTGGAAGGACACCTCAAAGGAGTCCTGTGGAGCGTCGTCTCCTCCCTCCGACCCCGTACTTCCCTCTGCTGATTCCACTGTTGAACCAGAGCTCTTCTCTGTAGCAGCGTCATGTGCAGCCCTCTCCCTCTCCGGCGCTCTCATCACGCCCACCTGTTTGGTGACAGGGTTGGGCTGTGTGTTGGGCCTCCTGATCTGAGCCGACAGACCCACAGTCCTAACGTTCTGCTCCTTGAGGCTCCTCACTGGATGTTGTTTGGTTTGTCTTCCCTGTGGGTCACTTTGAACCGACTCTGGTCCTTCTGTGTTCTGTCTCTGATGACTTCCCAAAACCTTCATCCGTGCTGCTTTGCTCTCCACTCTGACGTCCTGAGGTGGTGAACTGAGACCTCTGGCTCGGTTTTCCTTGTTGAGCGTGGCGGTTTTACGCTGGACGCCGTTCACGCCGCCTCTCTGGATAGCTGCCGGCTCGGACTTGCTGCGGGAGATCCCTCTGGTCTGGAGATGTGGTTTGGGATCCTTCTTCGACCCCCCTTTTGGTAACGAGGTTTTGCGGTTGTTGGTGAATCTTGAGAGGCCCTCGCCTCGCTTCAGAAAGGCCCTCTTGGGGGGGGCTTGTACAGCTCCAGGTCCACCGTGGCTCTGTTAAAGTGAGGAGACACAATGATTGTAACGTTCATTTTTGATGTTTGGTACTTGGGATTGTAGCAACTCTAAACCAGAATGCTGTGTTCACAAAACAACAGACAAAAAGTCATTTTTAACAGAAGCCGGGGAATGAAGCTATAAACATGTGCCCTAGACTTGTTGCTGTGTGATGCGCCAAAAATCTAACTTGTTCAGGCTTTCATTTTTTTCTTCAGCATTCATTTGAGGCGGTGAAGCATCAAACAATCAGATGTTTTTATTTAATTTATCTCTCCAAACAATTCCTGTCCCGTTACGTCTTAAAAACCAAAAATATAATAAAAAATGTAATCATCTACTGCTTTCCTGTTCCTAAGGAGACCCTTGTTATATTCTCTGACCTGCTGTTGCCGGGCAGACTTCAGCCTCTGCTCCTCCATCCTCAGCTGCTCCTCCAACAACTCCTCAAACGTCTTCTTCTTCTGACCCCCGATACCCGGCTTTATAGGTCTGGGGAGGAGGTACAGACACACACAAGGTAACTGATATAAGATAAGATAAGATAAGATAAGATAAGATAATCCTTTATTAGTCCCGCAGCGGGGAAATTGGCAGGATTACATCATTAATACAATTATTATGCATTCAGAAGAGCTTTTCAACACATTTACTCATACAAAGCTGTTTTCATAAGAGCCACACTGGCATGAGAACAGTATTTACCTGTCATTAAAGACTTCTTCTTCTTCTTCTCTGCTGTCGTCTTCAGTCACAGCGACACCATTGCTCTGTATCAACGTGTCGTCATGCTCGTGAAAATGGCTTCTATCAACACTCTGCTCCTGATCTTCTCCTCTGGAGCTCCACGAGTCTGTAGGAAACACAGTGTTGGAATTTAATGCAGAATTGATTCATCTCCACAATCTAATGAAAGTTAAAGGTGCTGACTGCTGTACTCCAAATACAAAAACTGTACAAATGCTGTTGTCACTGTGAGGTTAAAAAACATTTTCCTCACCCTCTTGTTCATCGTCCACCTCCTGACAATCTTCACGTCTTAGTAGCCACTCCTGACTCTCTGCAGGTGCGGGCTCTTGTTCCTGTCGGGGGCCACAGGTGGAGCCCAGAGGGACTCCACGGCAGTTCATGGTGGGGCTGTATGGGGTCACTCTGGAGTGACGGGCTCCCTGGACTGGGCTGTCCTCCCATTCTGCTCCTGACAGCCCTGAAGTCTCTGAGTCATCTGTAAGACACATTACAGGAACATATACACCTGAAGGAGGTGTGACTTAGTGGATGGAAGCAGGGAAAATACGACCTACATATTTTATATCTTAGGAGAAACTAATTATTATCACATCTGCAGTTATTCTGCTCATTTCTCTTTTTTACCTCCTGTGCCGTGTTGGGATCCATTCATCATTCCCAGCAGGCTCTGCTGCTCCTCCTGGAGGCGGAGCAGCTCCTCCAGCTGATGGGCTTTTAGCTGCTCGTGCATGTGTTGCTGCCATTTCCGCAACTGCAAAAAAAAAAACACAAGACACGATATCTCAATTAGCGATGTAGCTAACACTCCTATCCACAGTGTCTTGTTCCCAGTAGGCTTAAACACATTTGGCTTTTCATTAACTCACTGGTCACAGAGGGCATTGAACCCGTGGGCTCAGACACTAATTCCACCTCAGTGGTTTCCAACATGCATAAGTATTCGTTGCTGACCACAATTGTAGACTGACTGCACATAACGATAGGTTGACATATGAAGAAGTGCTGATTGTCGGACATGCACACACTTCCCTCACTATCTGAGTCCTTGCTGACAGAAATAACCTCAGAATATAAATGCTAATAATAGCAGAGAGAGCTAACAGTGTGTGTGTGTGATGGAGTCGTGGGTATTAAGTGAACAGGAAGCAGTGATCTAATCAACACTGAAGCCCACACAAAGTGGCGGATAAGCACACCGTAAGTAGTGAATTGGGTGTTGCAGAACTATTTCATTTGATTTACTATGATGACTTGTTAAAACAGTGTCAAGATCAAGACCACTGTAACAAAAAGACCTTCTCCCAGTATCAATAGAATACATCACGATATCTGCTAAAGGTACGGAAATCAGCATGGTAGTGGGGAAAGCTGTCAATTTCAGCTGGCATGGTCAGAAATTTCATATATTCTACATTACATATATTCTATGTAATGTACTGTAATATAATGTAGTGTACTGTAATGTACTGTACTATAATGTAATGTACTATAATGTAATGTACTATAATGTACTGTACTGTAATGAATGAGCAGGTGAACAATTCATAAACAAGTACACAAACAAACAAACAACAACAACACCAACCATGTAAATAAACAAATGACAGGTAGCACCACTGTCTGTAGAGACAACCTCGATGGCCTCCCCTGTTCTAGCTCCATCATGATGGGCAGATCCTGTGATGTACTATAATGTACTGTACTATAATGTAATGTACTATAATGTACTATAATGTACTGTACTATAATGTAATGTACTATAATGTACTGTAATGTAATGTAATGTACTGTACTATAATGTACTGTAATGTACTGTAATGTAATGTACTGTACTATAATGTAGTGTACTGTACTATAATGTACTGTCATGTACTGTAATGAATGAGCAGGTGAACAATTCATAAACAAGTACACAAACAAACAAACAAGTACACAAACAAACAACACCACCAACCATGTAAATAAACAAATGACAGGTAGCACCACTGTCTGTAGAGACAACCTCGATGGCCTCACCTGTTCTAGCTCCATCATGATGGGCAGATCCTGTGATGTACTATAATGTACTGTACTATAATGTAATGTACTGTAATGTACTGTAATGTAATGTAGTGTACTGTACTATAATGTAATGTACTATAATGTAATGTACTATAATGTAATGTACTATAATGTAATGTACTGTACTATAATGTAATGTACTGTACTATAATGTAATGTACTATAATGTAATGTAATGAATGAGCAGGTGAACAATTCATAAACAAGGAAACAAACAAACAAGTACACAAACAACAACACCACCAACCATGTAAATAAACAAATGACAGGTAGCACCACTGTCTGTAGAGACAACCTCACCTGTTCTAGCTCCATCATGATGGGCAGATCCTCCTCCATCTCCTCCATCTCCTCCAGCCCTCCCTCTGCCGGCCTCCCCGGCCTGGCGGCCCCGGTCCCGGTCCCCTGTCCCCCCGGGGAGAGGCCCGGCAGCAGGTCCGCTCTGGAGCCGCTCTGCATCCAGCGTGTCTGCGAGTACGGAAGCCCGGACGGCGAAGTCATGACGTCCAAGCAGCAGGATCTCACTAATCCCGGGATTAAACCGACAGATTAAGACAGCAGATAAATACCGTGCACGGATGACGTCACACTTTATATATATATATGTATGTGTTTATAATTAGCATTAGCTTGTTAGCATCGGACATTTAAAAAATAAGACTTCCGTGTTTGACGCTTCGCCTTTTTGTTAGTTTACATAAAGTTTGTTCAACAGGCGTCGCAGCGTAGTGACGTAGCAGGTGTTTAATAAATATTCATTAAAAGTGTTAAAATGCACTTTGTAGTTACGGTTAACGGGAGAAACGTGCGTTGTTAGAAGCACATGAGAGTTTCGAACGCTGCCGCCAGATCAAAACAAAGCCCGCGACAGGAAACCGGAAGTGGGTCAGGTGTTGCATTATGGGAAATGTTGTTTAATAAAGAAATGTTTTTAAAAACGTTTATACGCTATTTTTATTTTTTTTGTGTGTGTAAAAGACTGTAAAAGTTACACTGTGTATCAACTACACGCTTTTGGAATATTAATAAATTTGTGTTAAATTACGTTTTGGGGGAAAAGCTGGTTTTGAATTACATCCGGTTCAAAGGGCGCTGCTCAAAGAAATTTCACAATAAAAGTCATGGAGAGAATATAATCTGGTGTACTGTTGAGTTTACGTTTTTTATGCAAACATTTTAATGTGCTCTACCTTATATTATATCCACATTGTTATATATATATACTTTTATTGCAAACATATCTGATTTGTCTTAACTCATAAGTGCGTGTGAACTTTTACACTGACATTTACTTACCGGGTGTGTTTCCGGACTGCTGTGATTGGTCGATACGAATTGGCTCACTTTCATGTTCAGGCAGCTGACAGAGGGCTGGGTCTGCAGGGACAATGGAGAAAATTTTATGCAAAATCCACGGCAAGTTTCACCAAATTAAAGCTTGTTATGTGTTTGTGATGGAATATAAAGGTGAATTATGTGTTTAGTTTCCAGAAAACGTGTTTAAATTGTTTGTAAGGTGCAGTTTCTGTCTGGTAACTAATGAAACTGGGGTTTTTTTTGACATTGTTTACTTTCTGTTTCCCCATACAGGCAGTGTGTGTATGCTAAAGACTGGCGTCAAAGATGGACCAAATAAAGGCAAAAGCTTCTATGTCTGCGTTGACCAGCAAGGCTGTGGGTTCACTCATGTGGCAGGGTGAGTTAGACACTGACATCCACGTGGCTGACACTGAGAGACCTATTCAGAGAGGCTTTGCACCCAGGCACCACCACAGCAGTGACCTCACCATGCATCCTGGTTAACACTAAAGAAAGAAGCCTTGAGAGTCATGCAGTCCAACCACAAAGAGTCCAGAAATTTGGTACCTACAAGTAAAGATGGAGCACAATTCTCTTATTATATCAAAACATTCTTTATATATGTGCTTAGTCTTAACTATGTCTTACTTGCAACAGCTTTTATGGTAATAACATTCCAATTTTAATCCACTTAAATCAACTATTACTTCATACACAACCAGCTCTGCTCCCAGCAGACCACATGACACATGACAATAAAAACCTGTGTAAACATTACACTGTGCAATAATAGTTAAAATAGTTTTTTCTGTCTGTAAATATAATATTTCAGTTATTGTTGATTTTCTACTGTTTTTTATTGCTTATTTATAATACTTGTTTTTTTTATTTTCATTTTTATCTTGTCTTTCTTTTACTATGTCTCTTGTGTGCACTTTAACTCTCTGCTGCTGTAAGCCTGCAAATTTCCCTGCTGCGGGACTAATAAAGGATTATCTTATCTTATCTTATCTTATCTTATCTTATCTTGTCTTATACAAGCTGAGTCCTAGTCTGACAATCGACATTGTCAAAACATTACTGGTGATTATTTAATTGTATAATAGTTGTTGTTGTTTGTCATCTCCTCCAGAATCTCTCCGTCCCACTGCCTTCATCATGAAGACTCGATGGTGGAACTCCAAGCTCTCACCTTCAGTCTACAGCAACAGAGCCACAGGTGGATTCTTTATTTATTTTTTTAAATGTCCAAAACAAGTAATGAAAAAGTCATTGCTGTTGCAGCTTAACATCGATCTATTCTCCTTTTTCCAGGTTGTTCTACAGGTGCGTTGTGGGTAAAAAGGCAGGCCAGAGGTGGTGTGGAGACGTGCCGTGGACTGCAGTAAGACAACACAGATTACACCATACACACCTTTTTATTTATATACTTTAGATACCTTTACTTAGAACACTTTTATCTCTTCAAATCATCACAAACACGTTCAGAACTTTATGTAGAATTCTTGTAATGATCCCAATGTTTCAAAGGAGAACAATTATGCTTGTGAAATTACTTTAGAGATATAACTGGACATATAAAACAAAAATACACAAGTCACTGACCATAAAATCCACAGTTTGAGTCCAGCCAGGAGCTTCTGTTGCATGCTTCTTATTTTTAAAGCATCTGTCGTCTTCCATCTTTGCAGCCAGAGAAGGAAAAGAGAAACCCTCTAGCTGACACGCAGCTGCAGCCATCTTGCCTGCCGCCCGTCAGAAACCCCTTCAAAGCCTCCGACAAGTCCGACAAGGACTCTGAGTGGAGGAAGATGCAGCGTGACAAGAAAAGAAGCGAGGAGAGAGACAGCGGGGCGAGTCACAAGGCAGAGGGAGGAGAAAGTCGTCAGAAAGAAAATGTGGAGAGCGTCGGTGCAGCAGAGAAGGAAGAGGAAGGAAAGCTGAACTCAGATGTTTCTTACCACGGTAAACAACTTCCCCCGGGGATGAAGTTAAAGAAGAGAGTTTCAGATGAGGAGGGAAAAGGTCCCAAAGCGAGCAGTGAGAAAAAGCTTACGGATAAAGTGCAAGATAAGACTGAAGAGGACCACAGTGAGCAGGGGGAAGCAGAAAACGTGACTACTACCTCCAGAGTCGAGGCTGTTCATCCAGAGAAGAAGAGTCCAGCCTCACAGGGTCCTCACAAGGTCTCACCAAAACAACCAACCAATACGGGAACCCGTCTGGTTGAACAAACTGACCCTACTGTAAAAGAGAACGTCTCTAAATCTGCACCAAGGAGCAGCAGAGACTCTGATAAAACCAGGCACCCCACATCAACCAAACCAACACAACCAGAGTCCAGTCAAACCAAAGTCGATGATGATGATGATGATGATGATGATGATGATGATGATGATGATGATGATGTGGTGGTGGTGTCGGTGAAACCTGCTACTCAGAAAACTCCTCCTGTTCCTGCCGTTCAAAAGACGCTGACCGCCTTCGCTGGGTTCCAGCCGGCGTCTAACGCTAAGGTCAAAGGTCAGCCGGCAGATCCGAAAGGGATGCACAGCCTGCTCACGGCTCAACTCCAGCAGAAGAAGGTGAAACACACGACACGCACCTCATACACACACGTCATTCACTGGTTTGATTGTGTCAATTCAGATGTCACACTCTCTATGTCTGAATAGTCTTTTTTATCTTGTAAAAAGTCTTAGAAAGGAAGAAGAAAGTTAGTTATTTTAGTAGATGGAGAACAAAACACTGTTGAACAGTTCAACCACACTGACAACTGAAAGAGACAAATATCACTCAGCAACAGTTGGCTAAGAAGAGAAGAAATCAGCAGTGATTGTTAAAGGAAACTGGAAGCTTAGATTTAAACAGGAAAAGGGAAGGCTGGTTGATAATTCAATGTGATCCTTTGGAATCACTGATTGATTAAATCATGAAAAACGTTTTCTTTTTGTATACAATGACTATAACGAGCACAAACCAACTCAAGATTTTTTTTTTGCACTAAAGTTCTTAATAAAAGAGAGTGAACTTTTCATGGACATCAACTTAAATGGAAGTTTGAATCATTACATTAATTTCATAGAAGCTATTTGTTGTGTCTTCATCACAGAAAATATCCTGGAAACTGATCTCTGTTTTTCCTCCCGTTAAGGCGACTCTGTCCGTGGTGAACGTTGCAGCTCTGCCAGATAAAGGGGAGCGTTTGAGGACTCAGGTCAAAGAGCTGGAGGACGCGCTGGAGTCTCTGAGCCTCACTGCTGCTGCTCAGACCGGTAACTCGCTCACTTCTACAGCCGTATAATATTTAACACATGATAAATGTCAAAAAATGCAGAACCAAGTGCAAAAGAAAACAAATTGCTCTGTAATAAACTAAATATGGTGAAACAGCTGAATGTACATTGATCTATAATCACTTTCAGGGTCTCAGGATGGAGGAAGCAGCAGCGCTGATGCTGGTCCGGGTAGCAGCCAGGTTAACCCCTTCAGTCGGCAGGGCGGCACCATCCTGCTCCCTGCCCCCCCAGCACCGGGCCCCTCCCAACACCAGGCCTCTGGTGGCTACACCCAGATGTTTGGAGGTAGGCGGAACACGGAGGTGGACAGATGTTTCTGTCATTGTTTTGGTTTGGTATTTTGGAGGGAAATCTGTCGGCCCATATCAGTTTTTATTTCAAGCACTAACACTTGTGTATTTGAAATCTATGACAGCGTTTTAGGGCCCCTGGTAGAGGGGTAAGATTCCTAGAAAAACTCTGAATATTTAAGTAAAATATATATTATCTGATGTTCTGGTCTTCTTTTTTTTTTTTTTTTTTACTTTTCTCTAATTGTATATTAATTCTATGAACATGATGCTGACGTTGATATATTGTACTTTATCCTCATGTTAGACCTGTTTAACATATCATCTTGCCAATGAGTTATCAGATAAATCTTAAAGATTACTGTTTCTGAGTCCTGAAAGATACATATATATATGTTTTCTTTCATGTCTCTCTGTGTTGTTTAACATAAATAATTATTTATATAAATCATATATTTTGCTATCTGCGGCTCATGTTACTGCAGTATTTAACGGTGGTGTCCTCAATGTGTTGAGGTTGATCCAACCTTGTAAAAAAAATAAAAATAAAACCCCATATTTTTGTTATTGTTCTCATAAATTCTTGACTTTAAGCCCAGAAAATACTAAAAGTTTTTTCTGAGTTTTAGTCTCCAAATATTTCCCCCCCTCACTTGCCTTAGTAATTGCTTCTTTTTTTTTTTTTTACTTACAATGGACCTAATACTTTATTGTAAAAATCTGACTATTAATCTCTGGATTTATTTAGTCTTTTACTGATTTCATTCATAACTCATGCAAACACATTAACTCTGGTTGCTTCATGTCTCCAGCAAACCCTCAGGCCCAGTCCTTCTACGGAGGCAGGATGACCGATGACCGTCTGCTGGCGGTGAAAAATGCCACCTGTGAGACCATCGACCATCTCCACAAATCCATGGAGTCCTGCCCCGGCGCTGAGGACGAGGTTCCGGACCCCAAAGGCATCAAGGTTACACACTCACCAGTTTATCTTTTATTTATCAGTCCTTCACTCAGAATATCTGACAAAACATCAGGGAATGAGGCTTTTATTGTTGCATTCTGATATGTTTTATAACAAATGAATCATCAAGTATGTAGACAGCCAAGTCCTCTTGTGATTGGTCCATTACTCTGATAACATTGTCCTCTTCTGATTGGTTGTCAGGTGTCACTCATGCCTCATCAGAGGAGAGCTTTGGCCTGGCTGCTCTGGAGAGAGAACCAGAATCCCTGCGGAGGAATTCTGGGTAAATTCTCTTTCTTTTTTTTCATTTATTAAGGAAGTTATAATGTAGAATGATTTAAGATAGAGACAGAGTTGGTTTGATATTTCTTCACAGGTGAAAATAAGCCTATTTGTTCTCAAAAACTCTACAAGACTCAAAAATGATAAAGTGTTCCATCTCCTGAAAAGTAAAACCCGTTCTTTCTCAGAAAAAATAAGTGAAGCCGAAGTTCCAGCGGATCCTTTAAACGTCTTTAAATAGATTTTCAGAATTAAAAGTCATAAAATGTCTTATGTTCAAGTGTTGAATTTTGCCCTCTGTATTTTCCGACAGCTGCTAGAATCTTGATAATGTTGAAGGAGCGCAACATGAAGGAGAGGAGAGAACTTTTTAATTATTAGATATAAAGATGATTTTCATTATCGTTTAATCTGCTGTTTGTCTATAAAATGTCAGAAAATAGTGAAAGAACATCCATTCCAGGTTTCTTTAATCTGATGTTTATTAATGTCTTGTTTTGTCCAAAATCCCCCAAAATGTTGGTCTATATGAAGGTTGGAGCTTCAAATTTGATTTAAAAAAGTGTGCAAGCAGTTTGGTTGGCCAGACATTGGAGAGGAAATTGTCTATGTAAAAAAGACTTGTGATCAGAACAATGAAAATAGGAATCTGCGTAACGGTGTGAATCATCCTTTTTCCTTCCTCTGTCTGGATTCAGCGGATGACATGGGTCTGGGGAAAACCCTGACCGTGATCGCTCTCATACTGGCCAAGAAGATCAAAGCAAAAGAGGAAGTAGAGAAGAAGGAAGAGAAGAAGCTGGAGAGCTGGATCTCCAAAACCGGTAACCAAAACCTTTTATCGCACTCTGTAATCATTACTTTCCACCTCCAGAATTCAAAGTATGATATGATAAGTTTGTTTGTTTGTTTGTTGATCCTCCAGACTCCAGCCTCGTGGTTTCTAAAGGAACCCTGATCGTCTGTCCCGCCTCGCTGATCCACCACTGGAAGAGGGAGATCGAAAGACACGTGAAGACGGGCAAGCTGACGGTGTACCTGTACCACGGACCCAACCGAGAGAAAAGCGCCAAAGTGTGAGGGAACCACACACACAATCACACAAACACAAGGCTTCATCACTTAACTTCAGAGGAGTGTTGAAGCCGACACGGTCACACTGAATGAAGTGTTCTCTGTCTGTTCTCCTCAGGCTGGCTGATTTTGATGTGGTTGTGACCACGTACAGTTTGGTCTCCAAGGAGATCCCAGTCCAGAAGGAGGACGCTGAGAAACCCAGCAAAGACACTGATGGAGTGGTGAGTAATATATATTTATATTTATGTTCTGGTTTCAGCAGCATTTATCAGCTTCAATGCTGCAACTTAAAGAGACGGTAGTGATGTTTTGAAGTGTGTTTGTATGAGGTTCTTCTCCACAGTCAGTGTTTTACTACAGTAGATGAAGCAAAGCAATGTTCTGCTTATGGACGTATTTTAGACACCTAAAATAATCAATATCAGTTTAAATGTACGCTATATTTAAAATATTTTCAACTCTTTACCTTTCTGACGGGGACTGGTGTGACTTTGGTGTTTTTAAAGGGTTAGTTCAGATTCACCAAAGTCACACAATAACACAAACAAACTAAGCAATCGAAGCAGCAGTAGACCAGCAACTCCTGTGTTCTGTGAGGTAAAATTACTGTTTTTGTCAACCTAGTCTGGTGGCTTGGAATAAAGCATAAATAAGGTTCTGTCTGTTTCTCCAAACTTGGATCTACTGTAAACACTGACTACGGAAGAGTACCTCAGAAAAGTATACTTAAAAACATCCAGAAGTAGATTCTTCAATGTGTAGAAAAGTCTTTGGGACCAGAACTAATCAACTCAGACACATGTTCACCTCCTCCCGTGTTTCCTCAGACGTCACGCTCCGCTCCTCTTCTGAGAGTGACCTGGGCCCGGGTGGTTCTGGACGAAGGCCACAACATCAAGAACCCCAAAGTGCAGACCTCCATGGCCGTCTGTCAGCTGAGGGCTCGTGCCCGCTGGGCCGTCACCGGAACACCCATCCAGAACAACCTGCTGGACATGTACTCACTGCTCAAGTAAGACAAAGACACAGTGAATACAAGAGTTTAAAAAGTCCAAAACATCATTTATGGACCTTAAAGTTACTGTGAGGAACTTTTATCTGGTCCTGATCCAGTCTCAGTTTAGTCCTGGTCCTCTATAGACCTCCATCAGTAAACAGACCATCAGAGAGAAGATCGTCTGTTTCTATAAAGTTATTCTTAAAGCTCGTCATCGGAGCCACCGGGTCGGATTCTGGAGAAACCAGATGAAATCATGAAGGTTCACCAGAAACTCCTTCAGACCAGACTCCAGCAGAGACCAGTCCACCGTGGACAGACCCAGATCCAGCAGAGACCAGTCCACCGTGGACAGACCCAGATCCAGCAGAGACCAGTCCACCGTGGACAGACCCAGATCCAGCAGAGACCAGTCCACCGTGGACAGACCCAGATCCAACTTTTTCATCTTGAAAAATTAGTTTTTCCTCACATCAGGAGCTATAGATTCAAATAACTTTAGAAATTGCAGCAACTTGGTGCTATAGATAAATCTCAACTTTACAGATTCCATTGAGATCACCTAAACATGTTTTGAGATATCATCTGAGAGATGAAGTCTGTCTCCGTCTTCCAGGTTTCTGCGTTGTTCTCCGTTTAATGAGTACAAAGTGTGGAAAGCTCAGGTGGACAACGGCTCAAACCGAGGCAGAGAGAGACTCAACATCCTGACAAGGACTCTGCTGCTCCGACGGACCAAAGACCAGCTGGACTCCACCGGAAAACCACTGGTAGGGACCGACACACAGCTTATGAGATCAATACGTTATGAAGGCCACCACCTTTTTGTTATTGATTATGAACACACTCTTGTTTTGACGTGTTTCCAGGTGTGTCTTCCTGATCGGACCTGCGAGGTGCATCAGCTCAAACTGTCCAAGGATGAACAGGCCGTGTACGATGTGGTCTTTGCCCAATCCAGGTAACACAACACAACACTTCTCTTCTCATTTAACAAAAGATTTGTGAGAAAGCCGTAGACTGTATATAAGAAGTGGACGTAGACATCGTGACGTCACCCATTGGTTTGTAGACTGCCATTTTGAAAACTTGAGTTCGGCGATTTCACCGTCGCCACCTTGGATTATTGCCTTCTCCACGTTGCTTTTTTCACAATCAATGAACAGGAAGTGACCATATTAGGACTGAGGAGGAGTGACGTAGAGAGGTTGTATACGTCTCTGGTGTGGACCTGTCAATCAGTGTGTAGCCCCGCCCTAAAGCATCCCCTGCTTTATGGTCTGTTTGACTCTAAATGGAGCATCATTTACTAAATGAACATCATGCTGTATTGAAGAAGACTTGAAACTAGAGATTGAGACCATAAACTCATGTTTACAATGTTTACTGAGGGAATAAATCAAGAGAGAAGTAGAGTCATTTTCTCATAGACTTCTATCACCATATTGCTCTTTTCCTCCAGATCGACTCTACAGAACTACCTGAAGAGACACGAAGGGAATGATGTGAAAAAGGGAAACGCTTCCAGTTCCAATCCCTTTGACAAAGGTGAGATATCACAAATATTATGGATTTATATTTGTGCCTCAGCCCTGACCATGCAATCTGTAATTTTGAGCACAGAAAAAGTAAAACAAATATTTAATATTTTGTTGAGAAATTATTATCATACAAAGAATAATTGACGTTGAGCAACAGCTTATATTTGTACCGAATGTCTTTTCTTTTTTTTTACATTCAAAATGTCTATTGAGGTTTTTCGAATGAAGCTTTGAAGCTGTGCAGCATTTGAATGCTTATTTTTAGAATTCGTATGTCAACATTATGAATGAAGCTTCAAAATATATGATGCAACCTTCAATATATCGTTTGCCTAAGTCATTATTTGGCCTCATCAAATAATGTTTTTTTTCAGATTAATGTTTCTAGAAAGCTGCATGTATGTAGCTCATTAATATTAGCGTATCAACACGGTGTGTGTCTTCCCTCCCCAGTGGCCCAGGAGTTCGGTATGTCCCAGGCTGGCGCTGCTGCCTCGAGTTCCCAGCAGCCCCAGCAGGCGTCCAGCACCATCCACATCCTGTCTCTGCTGCTGCGCCTCCGACAGTGCTGCTGTCACCTGTCGCTTCTTAAGAAGGTACACACAGGGTTTCTCAGCTTTGTCTTTGTCTGTTCTAGTTAAAACCCACCACTGATGTCCTTCTCTCTCTCTCTGCTCAGACTCTGGACACGTCGGAGCTGCAGGGCGACGGTATCGTCTTGTCTCTGGAGGAGCAGCTCAACGCTCTGTGTCTCTCCTCCAGCCCCTCTTCAACGTCGGCGTCTGGATCTCAACCCGCCGACACCGTGGCCCTCAACGGCACCCGCTTCCCCTCACAGCTGTTTGAGGACACCAGTGAGAGCACCAAGGTGGGCGACTTACCAATTAGGAATCAAAAAGACAACAACTGTAACTCATAGATAAGTCCATAGACTGTGGGTGCAAACGGGAAACGACCATAAATCAACCTCCACAATGACGAGGAGGGATTGTAGTCACCTGCAAACTCATATCTCATATTCAATGACTACTTTATTGCCTAGTTACAAACCCTGTATAGAAAAAGTCAAGTATTAAATGTATTATAAAGAAACAAAGGTTGAATATCCTGTAAACAGTTTTATTTGTCTGAAAAATATTTACTAAATTTTAGATTTTTAAGACCTCCTGTTTCTAACGCTTTTAAAATTAATTTGCCTTATTTGTAAAATCCCTAAAAATTAAAATAGTGTTTTTTAATCTGAGTATTTTTGACACCCGATCGCCCACCAAGTTACAAAAATTAAGAGGTGCTCGACAAAGCACCTGCTTCACGACGGGGAATATTAACTAAACTTTATTAAACATTTTTGATTAAATGTGGAAGACAAAGACTTGGCACTTTTTTCCCCCTCTCTCCTCTTTAAACACAAAACATATTTTATTTTGTTTCTTTTTAACTTCAAAATATTCTTGTTTTATTTTGGTTGACTTTATATTTTTAGGGTCTTCACACCATCAGCTGTGAATGTTGATGTAAATCCGATCATTTTTTAGATTGCTAAATTTATTAAGTCATATTTTAAAATCTGTCTTTGTCAAAAAGTCAGGGAAAACGTGCTCTGTAAGAAAACAACTTTATGTTGTATCACACAATGTCCTGTCAAAAGTGGGAAAACAAGTCCATGTTTCATAACAAAAACAAATGAACTTCTACCTTTACTTTTCCAGATTGCTGCCATCGTCTCCGAGCTGAAGGCGATCAGACAGAAGGGAGCTGATCAGAAAAGGTAAAACATTAAAGTTGCATTATTTTCTTAGATTTTCATTCAGTTATTTTCCATGTTGTTTTATTCTTGCATCAAAAAAATCAACACATCAGCATCATTCAAATAATGCAATTGCGAAATCAATCTCTCCACAAGGTCCACATAGAAGCTGTTCTGGATCAATCGACTGTGTTGCACGATCTTTTTCAGCAGATAGAGTTACGGACAACTTTTAGACTCTTTAAGAACTTTCTCCATCTGCTGAGGAAGATGTTGATGATCTTGTGGTTCTGTCGGTTTCACACACTCCTCTGTGTAGATGATCTTTTTAAAGAACTCCTCGTTAACGGTAATATGTAATCTCTGGTAACCTGCAGCGTGATCGTGTCCCAGTGGACCAGCATGCTCCGGATCGTAGCGGTCCATCTGCGTCGGATGGGCCTGAGATACGCCGTCATCGACGGGACCGTCAACCCCAAACACCGCATGGACCTGGTGGAGGAGTTCAACACCAACGCCGACGGGCCGCAGGTTGATATACATAGTGAATGAAGTGCTGCTTTGACTTGGGCCAGTTTAACATTTTAAATAAATCAGAATCGGCTTTATTGGCCATGTACGGTATACATAAAAGTAATTTGACTTTGGTTTTTTTACGTTGCAACCTCTGTCTGTTTATATAATATTTTAGTTATTGTGGATTCTTAAAGTTTTTTACTTATTGAATATTCTTTACTGTGTAATTACTTATTTATAATACTTGTTTTGATATTGTACTTTACTGTCTCTTGTCTATATTATCCTCTCTGCTGCTGTAATCCTGCAAATATCTTATAAACATTAAACTACTATGTACACATATAAATGTATATATCCAAAAGTATTTATTTATGAACATAAAACACAACAACCATGACATGAAATGGAGATTATAGTGCAATGATGCAGAGTGCAAAGATACTTTAATGAATATAGAAGGATTGTCACAGGATACTCTATGTATATATTAATATTTCTGTTTTTCTACTAAAGGTGATGCTGGTGTCTCTTTGTGCTGGAGGGGTCGGACTGAACCTCATCGGTGGGAATCACCTGTTTCTCATTGACATGCACTGGTGAGAGACGATGTTTGTTTCACTCTGCTTTATGTAGTCAGCTGTTTATAGTCTGAATTATTCTTGGTTTTTTTTTTACTCCTTTTCTGCTGTTGTTCTTAACATTCAACTGAACTTTACTTGAAAAATGTTATATGGATCAGCTGACCCTTTTAGCTGAAACTTGAGCTGCATCCAGTCTCTTTATTCTTATAGAACATTTTACCAGAAACTTATTAACATTTAAAGACATAAAAAGCATTTTACAGTTTTTGACTATTCTAATTCTCAAGAAAAGTGAGCACTCAAACTTTCTTAACTTTTGTGCCTCACTGTTTTGGAAAAGTTCCAAATGTTTTGTCCACGTCAAAAACTGGCATAAAATTGCATATTATTCGTTATATTAAAATGAATGACAGTTTGGTGACATAATGCCACTGTTGTTTTTATTATAAAAAATATATATATATTCTATTATTTTCTGTACTAAATGCTTGGGAGGATTTTTTTATTTTATATGTAAATAATGAGCAATAACACTGATTTTGATGCATTTTTATTTTTCGTGTAGAAAACCAGAAAAATAGCATGTATTTGCAAAAATGTCTCAATCTGGTGGAAGGTAGTAAAATTGTACTTTATAAAACAGGCTCCAGATTAAAAGCCTGCTATAATAGAATGCATGGTTTTATGCTGTAATGGCGATTTGATCCAACGTTGTGGTTTTAATGTGGACATATTTGTCCTTACGGGTCTGAGTGTCTTTGTTTTGGCTGCACAGTTTATTATAATATGCAATAAAAAAAATAAACCAATCAATTTAGCTTTATTAAATATGGTAAAATACACTTATTAAAAATTTAAATAGTGCTCACTCTCAAACAAACACAGGAGATAAAAAAACTGAAATTCCATTTTGTGCTGTTTTGCACTGCCTTGGTCATTTAATGCTGCTAATGAAGTGATGAAATCTTTTCACCTGTTCAGCATGATGAAGAATGGTTTAGTTCTTTTGACCTCTGACCCCTGATACTCTCACAGGAACCCGGCTTTGGAGGATCAGGCCTGTGACCGGATCTACAGAGTTGGACAACGTAAAGATGTCACCATCCACAGGTAACGAATCAGCAGGACGTTGATTAATCAGACATCAAAAATACATTTAGAGTCTCTTAAAGCAGAGATCAAATTATATTAGTGTAGGCAGGAGGGAAACAAAAAATAAATCGGACTAAGTATTAAGCAATAATAATAAAATAAATAAACATACAAATAAATAAATAGAAAAAAGCCAGGCTACATAGATGGGGTTTTAGTTTCTGTTTTAAAATATCGTTATATTTTAGGCTCTTCCAACTGGAAGAGCCTTCAAAACGCTGTAACGATATAGTATAGTGTATCTTTCTTCTGCTTTGTGGAGCAGCTAAAAGAGAAGAACCAGCATGTTAACGATTCGTTTCTATGTGTCTGTGTTCTCCAGGTTTGTGTGTGACGGCACGGTGGAGAAGAAGATCTCCAAGCTGCAGGAGAAGAAGAAGGAGCTGGCCCAGAATGTGCTGTCGGGAACGGGAAGCACCGTCTCCAAACTGTCCCTGGCCGACCTCAGGATCATTTTTGGTGTCTGAGACGGGAAAAGAATTGTCAAACCCCAATGTTACAACAGCTGACGACTGTATATGCATGTGTTTAAAGTTCAGGGGATAATAATCTCATAAGACTGAGGTAATAAATAACCAAAAATCATAGATGCTAGAGGGCTTATTTTACCACTATTATCTTTATCCAGAACAGTGTTTTTATCTGCATCCTCTCTGCTCTACAAATAGTTATTGGACTTCATGTGCCTTCACATTTTATTTCAAATTTTCCTTTTACTTAAACTGTTTGTCCCTTATTTCAGTACTGCTATTAGCATCTGTTTACTCTTATATATGTTGCTTTAGCTGGTCTATTTCAACATTATTTCAGTTGTTGAATTTGACGTTACATTCTTTCTAATTTTTTATGGCATATGCTACAGTAAGTGTCTCATATAATTAAGTATTTTTAAAACTATGTGTTCCATGCTTTTATCCTAATTTAGTTAAATCAAGTTATTTTAAAATGTGATATCTTGCTCATTATTGGAGTGAAGCAAATATTTCCTCCTGTTTTTAATATCTATAGTTTGTCACCTGATGGAGTAAACTTCTTTTAAAGCTGTTTTCAAATATCTTTGTTTAAAATTATGTATTGTTTTTATTTGTTTTCTTTTATTTGAATAAATTCAGGTGATGAAGCTCACGTTACTGCTCGCTCTAATTTGAATAGTAACTTCTGATCGTGTGTAATTTGCTCATTCTTGTTTGGATTTTAAGGTTAAATCAGATCTAATAATTGCAGCCACAATTATCTTGCACATCTTGTTCTTATTGTTCCATATTGCAGATATTTTTAAACATGCATTCCCTGATATTTGGTGTTTATTTGAAATATATTTTTTAAACACTGAAGCATGGTAATGTATAGTTAATTTGCTCCATGAAAATTATATATTCAGGGAACATTCTGTCCACATGAATAGTTCAATTCAAAATCACTTGTCTGTATGAGCACAAAGATAAGATAAGATAAGATAATCCTTTATTAGTCCCGCAGCGGGGAAATTTGCAGGCTTACAGCAGCATAGAGTTAAAGTGCACACAAGAGACATAGTAAAGAAAGACAAGATAAAAATAAAAAAATTAAAAAAAAAAAGTATTATAAATAAGCAATAAAAACAGTAGAAAACACAATAACTGAAATATAATATTTACAGACAGAAAAAAACTATTTTAACTATTATTGCACAGTGTTTTTATTGTCATGTGTCATGTGGTCTGCTGGGAGCAGAGCTGGTTGTGCAAAGCTGCTCATTTTATTATTTCTTTGCTTTTAACCTTAACAAAATAATGTTTTTTTAATATGATAAACATGCACTAATATTTATTTCCAGGTGTATTCTTTGCTTTCTGTGCAGTCCACCATGTTTTTAATGCTTAAAGGGGAGCTTTAAGCATGTTGCTTTTAAGAAACCTCGGAATTTTCTGTTCCTACGGGTGAAATAACACCAAAACAGGGATGTAATCCAATCAAAGCATTGTAAAAAAAAAAAAAAAAAAAAATATATATATATATATTAATATAAATTCCCCTCATGTGCCTTAAATCATGTATTAAAAAACTTAAGAGAATTGGTTAAAAAAACAATACAACAAATTGCCCAAACATCATGATTGTGAACGCGATTTAGGAATCCCTGATTTTGGAGCGGGCGTTTGAAGGCGGCGCGGTGAGAGCGGGCGGTAGCTGGTCAGAGCGGCGGAGAAGCTCCGAGCCGCAGAGCTAGCGGGTAGTTAGCTAGTTAGCCCGTCAGCTAGTTAGCTGGTTAACTAGTTAGCTGGTACAAACACGCACTGCCATGGCGGCCGAGACTGACAAGGTGGAGCCGGCGGACAGCGAGCAGGACGAGGAGGAAGACGTGTACGAGGTGGAGAGGATCATCGACATGCGGGTGGAGGAGGTAACAGCGAGCTAAGCGGCTAAGCTAACTAGCCTAGCCTAGCCTAGCCTAGCTCTGCAAAAAACATGGCTGCAAATGTGGTCGCTTTCACTCCCCTCTCTCTCCACGTTCACCCAACGCATTTCACTTTCTGATAACTCTAATTTATACTTCATTTAAAGAGCTTTCAGGTGCATTAACTTGTTTTTGTGTGTTTTCCATATTTAGCATCAATTTCCCCTCTTTTAAGTGAAGCCCGTTCTCCTCGCTCCCCTGCTGGGGCCAAGGACGGACGGACGGACGTCTTGCAGGCTTGCAGGCGTTGCATTTGTCCAGCAGCACGGCTGGAGCAGGAGAAACACCGGGGGCAGTGCTGGGGGCATTGTGCATGAAGCATTTTGGGATGCTGGTGTGTTGCAGGGACAGGGTGGTGTGTGTTTACCACACCTGTGCGCACATTACACTGTGTGTGTGTGTGTGTGTGTGTGTGTGTGTGTGTGTGGCAGCAACACACCAGCTGACCGCCTCTCTGCAGACAAAACAACAGTGTTTTATTTTTGCATTTCATTTAGAATATTTAGATGCACTTTGTGTGTGTTTTTTAAGGACACACAACGTGTATTTCAGGTTTTAAGTGACATTTGTGCAAGTAATTAGTGATCTGTGAGTGAGTGGCAAGATGACCGGCTCTCTGCAGACATTACATTACATTACATTACAGTCATTTAGCAGACGCTTTTATCCAAAGCGACTTACAGGAAGTGTATTCAACATAGGTATTCAAGAGAACTACTAGACACCAGAAGTCATAAGTGCATCTCCTTTCTTAAACAAGCATCTAAGAGCATAAACCAGAGCAAAAGTATAGTGCAGAGGCAAATTACTACGAAAACAATAATTGCAACAGACTAATACGAATAGGATAAGTGCAACAAACGAATACGAATCCAATAAGTGCAGCGAACTGATACGAATACAATAAGTGCTACTTCATGAAGAGGTGAGGTTAAAGATGGGCAGTGACTCTGCTGTCCTGACGTCAGTGGGGATGATTGTTAAAGCTGCAGATAGGAACTGATATTCCTGCTTGTCCAAAAGTAAAAAAAAAAAAAAATTAACTAATTATCTCATTTAATTTAACATCACAGTGTGTGTGTGTGTGTGTGTGTGTGTGTGTGTGTGTGTGTGTGTGTGTGTGTGTGTGTGAGGGGCAGCAACACACCAGCTGACCGGCTCTCTGCAGACAAAACAACAGTGTTTTATTTTTGCATTTCATTTTTTTAAGGACACACAACGTGTATTTCAGGTTGCATCTTCAAGGTTTTAAGTGATATTTGTGCAAAAATTGGAAGTAATTAGTGACCTGTGAGTGTGTGGCAAGATGCATTGTTAAAGCTGCATATTCCTGCTTGTCCAAAAGTAAAAAAAAAACTAATTTAATTTAACATCACTGTGTGTGTTGCATTGGTTACATTGTGATGAACAGAACAGTATTTGTTCTATTTCACAGTAATCCTCCCCCATTTATTCGTTATTATAAATAGTTGTTGTTTCTCATTGAATACCGCCACGTTCTGTATTGATACTTTAACAATATATTATTAATAATCATAGGTTAAATACAGTACCAGTCAAAAGTTTGGACACACCTTCTCATTCAATGGTTTTTCTTTATTTTTATTTTTATTTTTTTCTACATTGTAGATTAATATTGAAGACATCCAAACTATGAAGGAACACATATGGAATTATGTGGTAAACAAACAAATGCTCAACAAACCAGAATATGTTTTATATTTTAGATTCTTCAAAGTAGTGTAATGAGAAGGTGTGTCCACACTTTTGACTGGTGCTGTATGTGTATCAGCTCTGTTGTTGATTGATGGTGGTCTCACGGTTGATTACCTCCTTTCTACAGTTTGTTTACCTTTTTGCAGCAGGGATCCTTCCTAGTATTTCTACTCGTATTGTGTATACAAAGTCATTCAAGCTAATTTGCAAGATGAAGAGATTCAGGAGATAACTTAGGCAAAACATTGCTTTATAAGTATTTGCATTTGAAAGGATACTGACACAGGGACAAGCAAAGTGTTGATGGGTAGGAACTGGGTAAAACTGTTGCCAGTTTCCATAGTTGAACATTAGGCTGTTTTTAACACGGACCCTCAGAGTTTAACTTTCCCTTTTTGGGCAAGTATGTCAGAAATCTACTTCTCCGGTCAATTTCTTTTCAAATGAATTGTCATGTTCTATCGGGTTTGCTCTCAAACTTGCAGCAAACTGTGCAATACGTAGTTTTGAGTTTCGCTCACATCCTCGATGCCAATTGAAATCCTGTTTGCAGGATAATTGGAACACTTGCTTGAACTTGAAATCATCAATTTGTTTCATCAATTTGTTTTTAACAGCCAACATTTTTTTTCTCGTTAGTGCACGATCAGATCTGAGTATGTGCAACTCTCTACAGAGATGCGAAGGAAGCTAGATGACTCAAATTTTGATTATTTATGGAGGCATATTTAAAAAAAAAAAAATACAATACAATCTATTAGAAGCCTAATTAGTTAGCTACTTCCATCAAAAACTCTTGGGGGAAAAAACTATGTTGAAGGTATTTTTTTACAGGTGTGTTTTTTAGTAGCCTAAATTGCATTTTAATTGCCCGGGCGATCCATATTGTTGAGCCCCGTAAACACAATCACAGAGGCAGGAAACAGATTTCCAGCTGCAGATTTATCCTCAGAGTATAATTTGGAGAAAGGGTTACTTAACAAATTCTTAAACAAAACACATCTGTTATATACACAAAATAATAATGTTAATATACTCAAATAATGAAAGTATTGTTTAAGGATTATTGTACAGGAGAATATCGATTATGGACCAAGCAGTGCCAGAAATGAATCAAGAGAGTAAATGTTTGTTTTGCAGGCTGTGATTTTAGAAGCAGAGATTTTAGTCAAATGAACTCAGTAGCGGATTAAGAAGCGACTGCTTTGTAGGGAGACTTCAGGGACCGCTATGAGGTGCAACATGAGGCTCACATGGTCAGAGCCTCACCTTATTTAAAAAAAAGAGGCTATATGATAAGCACAGTGTACGTGCCAATCAGGATGCAAGGGAAGAAGAAGAAGCGACAGAGCAGAAATCTGTAGGGGCAGAGGCAGACATCGTTATTGTTAATGTTAAAATAATGAATGGAACAGAATATATCAAGTTAGATTTAAGATGGATATAATCATTATGATAACCAAACAGAATGTGCTGTTTCATAGAAAGATGGTTCTGATGTCATTGTCCTTTTTTTTTTTTATTTCTGCAAAGACACATTTGACTGTGAGAAGATAAGAGTTTTAACCTTGTTAGACACTTTTAAAATGCAACACTCGTCATCTTTAAATCCATGAAAGGAGGAAAAAAACGTTGTTTAACTTATTGACCTTGATTGTGGATCTTTTCAAGAACGCCCCAATATTCTGGGAATCTGTTTGCAGCTCTTCAACTCACTGTTTCACTGTGCAAAATAATGTCCTGACTCAAAAAAGGAAAATATGGATTAAAAACAACTTCATGTTTATGAAACGTCACCCCTAGTGATGGTCACGTCAAAACAACAGCCATGTTGTTGCACAGTTGTTTAGGCCTTGCTTTGTTCTCTTAATTGATGGTCTTAATATTGTAAAATTGGCTTTTTAGGCTTTAAAAACCTTTTAAAGTGTCTCGCCTTTTCTGCCTTAATGAACTCCCTACACTGTCTTGTACAATATAGCATCTAATTGAAGATTAATTGAATCCAGTGTGTCAGCCATGTTTGCATCCAAGCAGCCATCATCAGATTCTGTTGGTGTAAGGAGATGAACTCTGACAGCTACGAGTCACCGTGTCAGTTTTGTCATGGAGGTAACGCTTCAAGCTTCTCATCTTCTCGTCTTCTCTCTCTGTTTCCAGGGCGAAGTGCTCTACAGAGTCCGCTGGAAGAATTACTGCTCGGACGATGACACGTGGGAGCCTGAGGCCCATTTGGAGGACTGTTGTGAGGTCCTCTTGGCTTTTAAGAAGTCCATGGCTGAGATCAAGGCCAAGAAAGATGCAGAGGCCAAGAAGAGCGTGGTAAGTCTAAGTGACAGTCAAGTATTCAGAATATAACTGATACTGTATTCACCAAAACAAGAATACTGGTAAAGGGACAACATTTAAGGAGTAAAGTATTGACCCTATACATCTCACAGGTGAATCTTGCCCGCAACATCCAGTTCTGTAAAGTAAATCCAAAGCTTCATGTCTTAAAGCTGCATTCTCTTTCAATACAGCATGATGTTCATTTAGTAAATGATGCTCCATTTAGAGTCAAACAGACCATAAAGCAGGGGATGCTTTAGGGCGGGGCTACACACTGATTGACAGGTCGCTACCATGCCGTTGTTCGATCTTTGAGTTGTCCGTGTGTTTTCATCTTAGAACTTAAACCCTTTCACAGTGTTTTCACTTCAGGAAAGCTAATTGTTTCATTTTGGTGGATGTGGACGTCCACTTCTTATAAACAGTCTGGATTAAACCAGAAACCTGTAGATTAGTGGTATAATGTGACACTATTGGACCTGCTAAATGAAAAACAGCCTAAAGGTCTAAAACCAGGGAACCTTTAAACCAGAGAGTTAAAAAAAATATATATATATATAATCAAAAATGTGACATTGCTTGTCCTGTTCTCCTTTTAGAAATCACCTCCTACAAAGAGCGACACGGTCGATGCCGACTCAGAGAGCGAAGGAGACAAAGAACGTCCGACTGAGGCGCCCGTCAAGAAGAAGAAAAAGAAAAAGACCCAGGAAGGAGAAGAGGAGCCGCCTCCAACGGAGAAAAAGAAGAAGAAGAAAGACAAACAGAAGGAGGAGTTCAGGCCTCTACCGGCACCAGAGACAGACGGAGAAGAAGAAGAAGAAGAAGAGGAGGAGGAGGAAGAGGAGGAGGAGGAGGAGAGAGCCCCGACTCCACCCTCGCCTCCCAAGGAGAAGACGAGCGATCCGAAAAAGCGTCAGGTCGACTCTGAAGAGGAGGAAGATGAGCCGGTTCCCTCCAAGAAACACAAGAAGGAGAAGGGGAAAGAGGGAGGAAAGCATAAGAAAGAAAAGGGAGAGGAGGGGAAGAAAAGGAAAGGGAAGAAGGAAAGGAAGATGGAAACCTCTGAAGACGAGGCCGCCGCTGCTCCTCTGGATGAGACCATGAGCGACGCTCCGTCAGAGTCCCAGATGGACGACACGCCGTCAGAAGCCGCAGCAAAGTCGGCCGAAAAATCCCGTTTAGATGACAAGTCCAAACAGAAGAAGGGGAAGTGGGAAGTGAAGCTGCAGGGCATTAAGGACCTGATCCAGGACAAAAAGGGCAAAAAGCCAGACGCCGCTCTGAAAGAGAGCAGCCTCCAGAAACTGAAGAGCCTCACCTCTAAGGTCAAGGAGGACGCCGCCCCGCACTCGGACTCCAGCGATAGCTCCACGATGCACAAGAAAGCCAAGAGCAAAGCACAGGAGGGCCCGCCGGCGCCGCCCAAAGTCCCGTCTTCCTCCACCTCCTCAACGTCCTCCACGTCCTCTGTCGCGGCGGCGTGGCGGCGGCGGCGGTGGTCGTTGGCGGCAGCACCAAGCAGAAGGAGGAGGAGGTGGCTAAAGAGGAGGCGCTGGTTCAGAGGGACGCGTCGGGCTCCACCAACCTGTTTGAGAAGTTCCTGTTGAACTGTGAGGCCAAAGACCGAGCCCCCCGACGGCAGCCGGCACATCAGACCGTCCCGGAGAAGATCAGCAGCAAACCCACAAAGGTGCATGAGACTGCTGTTTATTCTTTAAGCATGTGACTTCAAATGTGGAGGTTAAAAAATTAGACACAACAGAAAAAATAGTTTTTGATTTGCCTGGTTTAGCTCTGCTCATTTTGTCCTCTATGCACACAACAGTAAACACACAAACATGCATTTTAGGCTTGCAAAAATGTAATCCATATAGTTTAGAAAATGTATAAAACATAAGAATTATTTGTTGGTAATGAGATATAAAATCAGTCCTCGCTTCGTGAGCCTTTATCCTTTTTATCAAGCTTTGTTAAATGTGTAATAATACATATTCATGCAAAGTTTTTGAAAAAGTGCAAAATATAAGAAAGATATAAGGAGTGAGTAATTGGTAATTTGTGTTTTAAAATGTGAAAACCATGCTCCTTTTTTAAAAGTCTGTTCCCTCTTTTCCATTTCTCCCATTTCAACATATTTATTAGGACTTTATGTCAAATGATGAACGTGTCATTTCCTTTAGTCACCGTTAATGTTTGCAGAGTTTGATGGGTTCTGCTGCTCAGTGATTCATCTGGAAAAGTAATAAGGTTTTAACATTTTTTTATTTTTATTATTACATTAGCTTGTAGGAAAGATTGACAAGCTCTCCAAGACAACCAAAGAGTCCCCGGCTCAAAAACCAGAGACGGAGAAGACGGAGAAGACCAAGCAATCAGATGGTACGTATGACACACAGAAAGATCACATGAGCCACCACAGGAAAACAAACCAGATACAGAAACAAAAAATAGATCAAAAACGGTGAAAACAGAGTCCAGGTGTGATGGCACCTTTTGCCTCTTTGTGCCGCGTCTACAATCGTTTACATGTGAAACAAGTTGCTCATTAACCAAAACTGAAAGCCTGTATTGTATAAATAGAAGTTCTACAATTATAAGCTTTCATTAGCTACAAATATGTAAAATGATGTGGTACAACTGTTTTGTCCCCCTCGAAACCCGGTTCTAATCAAAAAAAACCGCTCTAAATTAGTAAAAACCCGGAGTTTTAATGCTGTTCTGGAGTGAGATGTCCTCGTCTCAAACCTCCCTCTGTCTCTTTGTCTTCACTCTGTGACACACACAAACAAACAAACAAACAAACAAACTCAATAAGACCCTCACAAGTTAAGGAGAGAACAGCAGCAGTTTATCACAACATCTGGACAACAAGCAGAACATCAGTCTGCACAAATGATCAGTGATCTACTGTTTGGAATGCAGCCGTCCATCCTCGTCCTCTGCAGCTAACGTTAGTTTGATCAGAAGAACAGGATCATCAATGAAAGATAATAAATTGCGAATATATTTAAAAGATTTTTGATACTGCTCAAGAAAGACTATTTGTTAACACACAAGAATAATGAAGAAATGTTGATTCTTTTCTTAATTAATTGTCTTTTTTGCTCGCAATATAATAAAAAACAACCAATAAGAGTATCGATAAGGAACCAAACCAATAAGCAGAATCAATAAAATCCTAACGATGCCCATCCCTAGATCAAACCTTTTCTATATATTTTATCACAACTTAATGCACCGTGTGTAAATTAAAGGACATTTAAAGGCATTAAAAAATGTTCTTCGACAACAAAGACGTACATTATTATCATAGCAACTATATATCTATATATATAGATAGATATAAATATGTCTGCTCCGTCCTTTCAGCCTCCAGAGCCGGCCAGAGTTACGGCTTCAGCCTGGACACGGAGGAGAGGGAGGCGGAGGAGTCTGCAGCGAAGCCTAAACCTGGGGAGGATCCACGGGAGAGGAAGGAGAGGTCGGAGGAGGCGCAGCGGACCGGCTGGGAGAGGAAGAGCTCCACAGAGGAGAGGAGGAAGAGGAGGGAGGACAGTGAGCCCAGACTCTTTATGGCGTGTGATGACAATCCGGACACCCAGGAGCCACCAGGGGGCGCTGACAAATCTGGTATGTTTTACATGAATCTCTGCACCATTGGGATGATCAATTTGTTGAGCTTTGACCTCGGTTTTAATGCAAACTATTACTGAGGTTTGACACATAATGTGAGTAAGATTTACAATGTTTCATCCTGCTAACTAAAGATGCAACGGATCATAAAGGTCCTGGATCAGAGTCCCAGATCGGATCAGCACAAAAGAAAAGGGAAAAAATATTTTTGGGAGATCCCTGATCACGTGTTTTGCTGTCGATGCTAGTTGCCAATCATTGATCAATGATATTATATTCAGCTGGTCTAAAAGGCTCCACACTATTATCCTTTTACTTTGGTATAGTCATTTTTAGTGGGTTTTTTATCTTCATAAAAACACACAATTAAAATGATTAAGAAATAAAAGATTATTCTTTAATGGATTAAAACAAATCTAGTCATTAGTAGTTTTAATGTTAAACAGGTCAATCGACAGTGGTCCGTCACACCTTTATTAATGAAGCATCGCTCTCTCTCTGCACCGTGTGCTGTACAGACAAAGGCCAAGCCACCTTGAGTCTGGGGATGGACCTCAACCTGGACTGGATGACTCTGGACGACTTCCAGAAACATCTGAACGGGGAGGACGAGATCCTGTCGGGTCCGCCGCTATCGCCCAGTGAGTATTTTTACATTTACATCCCAGACAAACTACAACCTTTCAAAAAGTGATGGATGATTTTCTGATGCGTTGTTGTGGCTTCTTAGCTCGGATGAGGAGCTCAGAATGGTTAGTTCAAACGGTTTATTTGGGGCGAGATTTTAAATGTAAAATAAAATGTTTTTGATAATATATCACATTTTAAGCTTAGTTCCGGTTTCTTTTTCTGAAGGAAGCCTTCGTCACACACGATGTGTTCAAGGACTGTCGGAAAGATTCAATCCTTACGATAGTGACGTTTACAGCTTCTGGCTGTGACAGTGTATTTTTTTGCCGTTGTTTAAAGTAGACATGCTTTTCCATCCCACCGGCGTGTTTTGGAGATTGTGAGATTTTGTATGCAAACTTTCTTTAAACTTCACTCAACCTTTGACCCTTTTCAGGTGAGTTGCGGGATGCTGTGAAAAGTGGAGATTATATGGCTGTAAAATTGGCGCTTAATTCCAAAGAGGACTACAATCTGGACCAAGAGGTAAGTTACAGCCCCTTCAAATGTTTTGTTTTAGTGAAATATTTTATAAAACCCATGCACCCAGACCTCATCTTATTTAAACTGCATGCTAGTCTGCAGTTTAACACACAGTCTACACTTTTGTGCCTTTTTATTATTTAGGTCTTTATTTATTTTATATTTAGCTCAAGGCTTTTGAGTCTTCGTTCCAAGACAAAAAGCACATTTTCCAAATGTTACAGATTGCACCTTGGTTGCCCCCAGTGTGTGTGGAAGTTTGGAAGTGTTTGTGGCAGATCAGTATGAAAAAACATGTGAATTTTGTGGATGACCAGTATAACACAGTGTTGCGTCTGTGACGTATTGTTAAATACCTGCGCGGCAAACTGCTTACCGTTACAAATTCATGAACTGACATGGTGTTAAAAGGAGAAGCAACATGGTCGGAAAGAATTGAGAAGTATTTTTCATAACGACGGTTGTCCAGGAATCATCATATATACACAACGGTTGCCCAGTCACCACACAAAACCTATTTTTAGCTGTTTTATAGACATTTTAATGAGGTATTTGTTACGACACATAGCAGGTGCTTGTATAATTGTTTCCATCTCAGATACAATCATCTGTTTGTGATTTGACTTGATCAAATCTTGAAACCTCTTTGGAATGAGTGAATAGTATCAGCAGTTATGGAAAATACTAAACAGTAAACATGCCTGACTAAAGCTACATGATGCGGCGGAGATGACTTAATAGTTAACCCATGCAGCGCTTCTAAAAAAGAAAAACGTTTTTAATTCCAAAAATGCACAAAGGAGAATGTGTCTCTTCAGGATCTACATCCACAGACTTAATAATTCAGTGCCTCAAGATGTTTTTCACAACTCCAAAGAAACTTCACTTCTGCAACGAATCCAGGTAAGAGTGTGGTCTCCAATGCTTTCATTTTTTATGGAAACAAAATATGATCTATGTTAAAGGGATGGTTCAAATGTTTGCTGTGGTTGTATAAAGGACTTATCAATCAAACTTGAACTGATATTGATTCTTTTAGGTGTCTAAAATACTTTTATAGCAGTATATTGCTTTGCTCCATCTACTGTAGTAAAACACTGACTATGGAGAAGTTCTTCATACAGCCACACTTCAAAACATCCAAACTATCCCTTTAAGCGATGTTTTAATAGTGTAAATATGTTTTATTTGGTCATTTACTGTGATTACAACTTTTATTTTATGAAACAGGAAGAACAGTGTGGTATTTTGGGAGTATTAAAGTTAAATTATACCATAATGTATTGAGTTCAAGGGCAATGTAGCTTACTATAACCTGAACATATTGTTCTAGCGTTTACAGAATGTATAAAAAGCTAAAATCTTCACTGAAGTTAAATAATTCGCTGCTGTTACTAGCTAATGTGTAATTGTACATTGGTAACTTTGACCTAATATTATTCATTCAACGTTATACGTTTGTGTTAATATGTGCACATTAGAGACTGGTGTCATCTTTCCTTGCAGAGAACATGTCAATGGGGGAAGACACTGAACACATGAAGTAACGGGACAAGACGAACCCTTTGAAGCAGGTACATACTGCATATGCTTTTAGAACGTGTACCATCGTCATTATCATAGCAAAACATGTGCAGCCAGCATGCACCAGTAAATATCATCTAGTCAGGATCTTACTTATTCTTTTATCTAAGTAACAAGATTTTCAAAATAATATTAATTAATGTTTTTTATGTTAAAAACACCAGTAAGTGTTCCCATGTTTTGCATTGGTACCGAGTCAAGAGTTTCATAGAACGCCGCTATGCTAAGCCAAACCTTTCTGTTTATGACATCAAAAGTAAGTTGTTTTGATTGCAAGCCATGCATGTAGGTCTAGTGCATAATATATTCTCTCCATGTAGCATTTCATCTAACATCCCATGACTACGTACACTTGGTTAGACATTTACAATGTCAAATCGCTGCTTGATCCAATAAAGCCATTAAATGTTCTCGAATGGGTCACGTGGTTTTTGTACCGAGACTTCAGAGGTGTCAGGGTTGTTTTTGACGTGTGGCCATCACATTGACTTGTGTTTGAATGAGCCTGGATCTTGTTGGGGCATTGCCAAGGTGCTGATGCGTTAAATAGCAATTGAAAAATGTGCAAAGAATTTCTAAAAGGCAGTTCAAAAAAAAGGTCACCTTACTTATCACCACCACTTAACAACCGAAATTCAACCCAAAATTTAGCTTTGTTTTGTTTTTCCCCACATTTATTTAAAGGATCTTTGTTTTAAGTACACTCAAATTATTCATGGGGTCTGATTTGGCAATGAGTCTTACATATGCTTGTTCTTTTACAGGCTTGTACTTTTGGTGAGACGAGGTCATTTGAAGGAGAGAGGAGCTTGATTGAAGAGAGAAGTTCGAGTGATGCTCTTAGGTTGACTTCTAACCTTGACACTGCCAGAAATGACGAGGGTACTCCAAGAGTAAAAGGGAATGTTCCACAAGATTTGGATGGTCCTAGAGATGGCGAAAAAATGCCAATCTTCCCTGGCAGTATAAACACTGAGCAAGTGACAGGGAGGGAACATGAAAAGATCCCCCAAAACACTGCTTGTGAGCAGAAAGGTCAAGTAGAGGAAGACCAGGAGCAAGCACAGGAAGACGAGATGTCAGACGACTCAAATGGTGGTTTATCAAGTACAATGAGTTTGAACTTTGGTTGTTCGAATCCCACCAGAAATGCAGGAAGGATGCTGACAAGGGCCAATGGCAAAAGACCGCAAAGGGGCTTAGCTAACAGACAAAAGTCCCACCAGGAAGCACATTACTCAAGTGATGAGGCGGAGGATGTGGAGGCAGGTCAGTCAGATGATACGGATCGAGCTCTGTCTGAGTCGGGCACTAAGGAGATTCCTATAACGCAATTGCGGCGCCGCAGGAAAACGCTGGAGACGAAACAGCCAACGCGATCCAGTTCAAGGACCTGTAAGAAAGTGATTGAAACGACACCCAGCAAAGCGGACGATGAGAAAAAAGAACCATGCAAAAAGCACTTCTGTTTATATTGCAAAATGGCTTTTACCCAAATTGCCAAACACTTGGAAAGGAAACACGCAGAGGAAACTGATGTCGCCCATGCAATACACTTCCCCAAAGGTTCCAAAGTCAGACAGGCTTTGCTTGACCAAATTCGCAATAAAGGAGATTATGAACATAATTGCCAAGTTCTCAAAAGTGGCGAGGGGGAAATTGTGACCAAGAAGCAAGTAAAAAATTCAAGCGTGTCTGTTCGTGACTTCCTGCCTTGCCAGCACTGCTTTGCTTTTTATCGCAAAACTGATTTATGGAGACACGAGAGGTCATGTAAAGCCAGAAAGGGAGATCAGAAATCTTCCGAAAGAACAAAAAGGGTCCACAGTGCTGCCTCCCGGCTGCTTCCAATGTCAGAGTTCTTAACCGGAGGCTGCGAGGAAATCATCCACATCATGCATCAAGATGACGTCTCGCGGCATATCAGAAATGACCCGCTTATTTGTAAATATGGCAATGCGTTGTCTGCTAAGTATTACCATGACAAGTCTCAGTTCGCTTATATCGCACAAAAGATGAGGGAACTGGGCAGATTTGTGGTGGCTGTAAATGAGCTTGACAAGAGCGTGAAGTACCTGCATGAAATATGTCAACCATCCAGATTTGAATTAGCCGTTGAAGGGGCCAAAAAAGTTAGTGGTTTTGACCCCAGCTCCAGTAAGTTTAAAACCGTGTCCCTCGTCTCAAAGATCGGCTACTCTTTGAAACGAGCTGCTGAAATAGCTTTCGGTGAAAGTCGCATGACAGAGGACAGTGAAACCGAGGGTGAAGTGAAAAAGTTCATTCAACTTCTTGATACGAAATGGAACCAGTGTTTTTCGCGCAAAGCTCTCGCATTATCTCTAAAGCAAGAAGTCAAGAAAGTGGAAGTAGACAAATCAACTGTGACCGAAGATCTGATAAAACTCCACAGGTTTATCGAGGGGGAAGAAGAGGAAGCCAGGAAGGAGCTGAAAGAAAGTCGTAATTTGTCAACGTGGAAGAAGCTCAGCGAGGCCACTCTGGCAGATGTGTGTCTGTTTAACAGAGGAAGGGTGGGGAATATTGGTAGAATGCTCTTGAGAACTTACATTAGCAAGAAGAGTAGGGGAACCTTTGTGCCCTCGGCAGATCAAGTAAGGAAATGCACGAAATTGGAGCTGGACCTTGGTAGCAGTTTCACCAGGTTAGAACTAGAGGGTCAGTATGGGAGGAACATGCTGGTCCTGCTAACAGAAAGGATGGTTTTGTCAATCGACTTGCTCATTGAAAATCGAGAACAAGCGGGCGTTTCAAAAACTAACCCATACCTGTTTGCACGGACTGAAGGTCCATCCTTCATCAGAGGATTGGACTGTTTCAGAAGGTGTGCAATGGAATGTGGAGTTAAAAACCCCGAAGCACTTCTGTCCTCATCATTAAGGGAGCAGATTGCCAGCTGCTGGCAGCTAATGAGCCTCAGTGAAGTGGAAGTGAATCAAGTGGCCACGCTGTTGGGAAGGAGCAGTCAGGAGTGTTACAGGCTCTCAAAGAATGCGTCACAGCTGGAGGAGGTGAGCAAACAACTTCTCAAGATGGATCGAACGCTGCCATCAAGTCCGCCCACCACTGCAAAAGATGGTGAGTACCTTTTTTATCCTTTTGCTTTACATGTGATGTGTTTGATTCTCAAAGGATAGTCACCATTTGACAAACCAATCTAAACTCTAGTGCTGTGTCTCAATTGGGATACTTCCGTTCACTTCCATATAGTACACTGTGTTCAGTATGTACTTACTTGCGTAGTGCCTGAATTTCACCGGGGTAGCCGTGTTCAAAATCAAACACAACTGTTGTAACTGCAATTACCGGAATTGACGATTGCAACATTTGACCTTTTCTTGTTAATTGGTAAGCGAATGGTTAACCTGACCCAACAGATGGTTGCACAGAACCATCTGAGAAGCCAGCATTTGAAAGTGTTTGCAAAAGGGCACCTGTCAGTCGTACTCATCGAAAAAAGTCTTCACTGATGTATAGACATACTTTCCAGTTATGATATAACTGATGCTATCCACCTGCAGCATCTAAGCTAACCTCTTTAGGAGCCCGCATTGTTGTTTGGAACACGACGTTGCCGCCCCCTGACCCATGGTGGTGGAACCGTTTTTGACAAATTGATTGTTAGCTTTGTCAGCACTGTTGCTGGCACCGTTAGCTGTTAGCCGCTGGCTCAGACATCTCCGTGTTCATAGCCGTGTGCAGGCAGGCAATCTGGGCTAGTTGGGTTGTAGCTGCTGCTGTAGTGGGCAAAAACGCTTTTTCAGTAACAGTAACTGTTTGACCGGAGAAGTTTCGTGGTACGTTATTGGATATTTTGGTTGATACCTTAAAGGTACAGAGAACCGATACCCAGCCCTAGTTATGAGTACCCCATCCGGGTACTCATAACTCATAATACTGCACTGCATTTTGCCATACTTCTCAGTGTGAACGCACTTTTGCACTCAAAATAGCAAGTTTAAGTAGAAAAGAAATTCATACACAGAATAAGTTCACCCACTTGCTTATTCTGCAACTTATCCGCTGTATCTCACAGTCTTCATCGACAGATGAAGTTTTCTCAGTTGTCATGGAACAGAGAATGTTCAGACGGACAATTTTTCTGATCTTCTTGACCTTTTTGAAACAGAAGTTCATATAACGGGCTTCACTCAAGGACTACTTTGTTTCTTCTGGAGCTTTTTTGACAATGTCAAACAGTCTTGGAAACAGCAGCTTACATAATCATGATTCTCTATGCTCTTCTCTTTTTCTTTTTAGGAACTGTTCAGAAGCCGGCTTTAAAGAGAAGACCTTGGAGTGAGAGGGAGCAGGCTGCAGTGAAGCGTTACTTGAATGAATTTATCACAGGGATGAAGGTCCCAGGCAAAAAGGAGTGCAACGCTTGCATAGCTGCTGAACCGGATCTTTGTGGAAGATCTTGGACAGATGTCAAAAACTACGTACACAACACACTACAAACAGTGCGAAGGAGAAATAAGTCGGAAGGGAATGTTAACGAGAGTCCAAAGAGTCCGCAAGACGGAGTCGAAACCATGGAGAAAGATTTGGAAGACTCATCGGTTGTCTGCAGTTTGACAACCGTGAATCCAGATCACCTGAGAGAAAGTCCAAATTGTTGTATGACAATGGCTCCAACTAACTACGTCCAAGAGATGACTTCAACTTATGCAACCTTGTGTTCTACTAGTGGAAACATGATCCATGGGAGTCAACCACTGATTTCTACTTTCACGCCGTTGAATGCTACAGACACTCAAGTGGTTCCTACATTTACTCCACACAACACTACAAACGCACTAATGCCCCCTTCATACGCATCAGACAACAACATTATCATGCCAATGTCTTCTTATTCACAGAATGCCACAAGTATGCCATCATCTGTGTATTCACCGCAGGACACTATGGGTTCTCCATTGATTCCTAATTTTACCACTTTTACTGCTCCAAGCACTTCAATGGTTCCTACTTTCACGACGTTAAATACAAGCGCGCCAATGATCTCTGCATTCCCGCCGCTAAACGACAGCAGTAGGCCACTCGTTTCTTCATTCACACCTCTGAACCATTCGAGTGCACCGCATTATCCGACAGGCCCGCCTCCTACAACCGCACAGGTTGTTCCAACAATCCATAGAACCAATGTTCCCGACAGAAAACCAGTTGCGCAGAAAAGCATGTCTGCTGCGGGAAAGGCTGTCGGTCCGGCTGTCAAGCCTCAAAAGAGAAACAAGCGGTTGTGGAGTAAGGAGGAACAGGCGGCCGTTAGGCGTCAGTTTGGAGACTTCTGTAAACTGGTCAAAGTGCCAGGCAAAAAGGATTGCGATGCATGTTTGTCTGCTGAACCCGTCCTCAACAGCAGAACTTGGAGGGAAGTTAAATATTTTGTACATAACACGATTCAGTCGATGAAAAGAAGAGGGCATGTCGTGGCCTCCAAACAGAGTGAAGTACAGGAGCCAGAGACTCATCATAATCCAAACACAGAGTGGGATGGTCCCGTTTATCTGTCCTTGTAAATATTTATAACAGACTTCCAAACAAAACAAAAAAACAATAAGTGCTCAGTGAGATGTTAAAAAAGGTTTGACAGGGCTGTGGCTTTAATCTCACATTATATGGGGTTTAATTGTCAGCAGGTGTGAATTGTTGTGAAATGTGCTGTCAGTGAACCTTGGTCTCAGTAGCCAAACAGATCTTGACAACAATTACAAACCGCCGCGCCATTCTTTTAGTCACATTTTTAAAAAAAAGGTTCCTGAAGTATTCAGAATCAAGTCCACCAGACCAAGTTACTGGTGTACTGTTGCATGAGTAAACACTAAAATGTGTTGAAAGGAGAATGTTTGTACTGTAGCTTTCGCTCAGAAAAAAGGCTGTTATTAATGTTTTGATATGGTTAGATTGAATATACACGTATGTGACACACTGAGATATGTAATATGTTTGTCGGCTCATCGCAGGTTATCTCTAGAAAGTGCTTTCATTTAGATGTGTGATCATTTAGTCTGTGTTCATCTCATTATTTACCAGGATTTGTTTAACCTGTCACCAGCCATTGGCTGTGGCAAGTAGCCGCTGGTGCACCCAAACACGCTTTCACAATATTTGTGAAAATGGTGAAAGCAATGGCTGAATTGTTTGGTGCCATCGTGACCAAACACATTTCCCACAATGCACTGAGCAAAGGAAGCCTCGGTGACCGTACATTTCCAGATGGATTTTTACTCGTCTCTACTATCAAACATCTATCTTTTTGCCTGTACTGTTTTGAGTAGCGTTTTTAAGAATTTTGATGATCGAAGAAAAAGAAATTGAAACCCTACCAGCAAATCTTTGCATCCAGTCCCTCCAACATGATAGATGTGCGTAGACTTGCTTTACGTGATTCCCGGAATTCCCGGCCCAAGTGTACTGTATTCTTGCTTTAGCCAGTAGCCTTTATTGTAGAAGGCCCCTGATAGCCTGCAGCAGTAACGGCATACCTTCCTTTCTGATGTTAGATAATTAGGAGCTCTGTGTGTATACCTCTCACTTCAATATGAAAAACATTTTTTTCTTTGCAAATCCTGTTGATATATGTTTGTTATCCTCACTTATGTATTATTTTTTTGTCAACAAGCTGCAGAACGGTTTGGTTGTATTTTTGTATCACTATACAGCAACTGTGTTTTACTCTAATTTGAGGTTAATTCACTACATTGGTCCCATTTGTATTACTTTGTTTTAAGTTTTAAGCTTTTATTATCTGGATGTTTGTGATATTAACATCCAGTTTGTCAAGATCCGATTGCCTTATCATGTTATCTATTTGCTTAATTATGTTTTTTTCATGTTAATCACATCTAACTCGCATCATAGAAAGGGAAATATTTGTTTTGAAGACTTGAAATGTTTTTCCAAAAGTTGATAAATGACAAGAATTCAAAACAAAAGCAAAATGAAAAAGACACACCTTTACATTTTTAGATATAAAGGCAAGGTACAGTGTGTTGAAATCTTGAGTGTGTCGGACATAAGAATCATTTTCTAAATTCTAGGAATGCATCATTTTTGCCGATATATGTACATATATTTTTCCACCTAATTTCAGAGAACATCAAGTCTCTCTTTTAGTGGATTTAACAAACGAAGAAAACAACTTCACCTGAGGTTACATGTAAAACATGCCGTATTTATTTTTTATGTATCATGTGCAAACAAAGTCTTGGATGACGCTGTCCCTGAGACATCCTAAAAAATGCACAACCAAGGCAAATTTGACAAATTTTATAAGTTATAAAACAATGTACTTGCACACAGGTACATTATTTCTGCATCTACTTCATCAATAGTTCACGTCACATGTGCGTACCATATCGAAGGAAATTTAAATTTTTGCCCCGATGCCAATATTTCATTTTAAATCCTTCTATATGCCGATGATGTGCCGATATCATCATGCATCCCCAGATCATCCCAAATCTTTTCTGTAACATACAAACCTTGTTAAAGGTTTTTTTTAAACAGGATATTGAACAGACTGCTGAGTCGACACATTTCCGTTTCAAAACGTGGTCACGTCAGTGTTTATTTTTACACTGGATAATCAATAAGCTGTGTGGATCTGCTGTTTGGACCGGTCATTCAGCTCCATAGATGTCTTGGTTTTTATGGGTTGAAAGTTTCAGATAGCACCTCTGCTGTTAAAATATGTTTTTGTTAATCCTCTGTAGCAGCTGTAATGAATCTATTTAGAGTAACCAGTGTTCACCTTTTCATACCAAAGCCATTAGTGTCAGACATGCATAAACCCGGGTCAGTTAACCCATGTTGACCCATACGCACCGATGGCAAACAGGTTTTTCTTTCCTGTGTCGTTGCTCCCTTGTGAATGGGGTACATCTGTGTTCCAGTAGACAGCTGTTTTAATTTATCTGTTTCAAGTCTGCAGAAGGTTCGTTCAAACACTATCATTGCTGTTTGGTGTTGCAAAGCAACATTTCTTCCCCGTGTATAGTAGGTCACTCTCTTTCATTGCTGTTTTATAAGCACTTAGTGCGTGTTACTCTTCATCATGTTGTAATTATGTTGCCTTCAGTTAATGCTTCTTATCAAGTATTGTAAGGAACTTATAACTTCAGCTTGTAAAATAAAATGCTTCTTGGCTTAAAGATGTTGTTATGAAAAATACTTTTATGTGTTTATTTTGCAGGGTTCATAAAGTTTTTGCCTTTTTATCTGATTTCCCAGACTCATTGTTCTACAAAGTAGACAATTGAAATATAGATTTTTAAACAAAACTAAAGAGGCTGAAGAGCCTCCAGTCCTGGTAGCCGCTCTGTTAGGCTGTACAGAGGCTCGTCAAGGGCAAGTAAAATGCCACATTGGGACAACAACTCACTTGCCCAATCGAACCCCGTCTCGTTTACCTTTCTGCCATCGTCTCTATTCATATAACCAATGGGTTTGTGGATAAATTGTTTATTCAAGCACAAAACTGATGGTAAATAGGTTTAACATCTTTTGGGCTTTTCGCAGACACCCCTTGTCACCAATGTTTTTATTTTATCTTTATCAAAATTACACATTTTAACAGTCTGACACAACTTTACAAAAGTATTAACAAAATATAAGAAATAGTTACATAGTTATGCCGTTTACGTCTCTGGTAGCAGCAGCAACCTGTCAATCACATTAAACCCCGCCCTAAAGCATCCCCTGCTTTATGGTCTGTTTGACTCTAAATGGAGCATCATTTACTAAATGAACATCATGCTGTATTGAAGAAGACTTGAAACTAGAGATTGAGACCATAAACTCATGTTTACAATGTTTACTGAGGGAATAAATCAAGAGAGAAGTAGAGTCATTTTCTCATAGACTTCTATACAACCAGAGGAGTCGCCCCCTGGTGGACAATAGAGAGAATGCATGTTTAACCCCCCCTTCGTCTGTGACATTGTAGCTCTGTATATGTCTGTTCGTCTGCAGGATGTCAGCGGTATGTCCCTCAGCATGCTGGCAGCGGCGGGGGGGCAGGACGACATCCTCAGGTTGCTGATAAAGAAGGGGGTGAGGGTGAACGGGCGACAGAAGAACGGAACCACGGCGCTGATGCACGCCGCCGAAAAGGTAATGAGGTTCTTTTCCAAAACAAGGTGTTAATGATACACTTTTTTTAAATTGGTAGAAACGCCAAATGCAGTCATCACTTTTGTGTTTTCTTACACCTTTTTTATTTATTTCCACCTGTGTCAGAACTTCTTGACGACTGTTGCCATCCTGCTGGAGGCCGGCTCCTACGTCAACGCTCAGACGCTCAGTGGGGAGACGGCGCTGATGAGGGTAACGCTGCATTTCACACTCAAACCTCCGAACAATTAAACCAACCCAAAGTTTGACTGTTTACCCCAGACACAGGTCCTGTGTCAGCTGACTAACGCGTTGCCAATTGTTGAAGTTGTACATCAGTGATTTTGTATTACCATTAAGAATCAACTTGGAATCGTATCGAGTCTCAATTAAGTATTTCAAGCAAATTGTTTAAGTAGTAGTTCAACATTTAGGGAAATTGATTTGCTTTCTTGATGAGTGTGATGAAGAGATCAATATCTCTCTCATGTCTGTCAGTTTAGATATGGAGATGATCGTTAGGATTAGATTATTTTAAGTACCCTGCAACTTTTCATTCTCATTTTTGGACAAAGAAAATAATTCAAAAATCGACAGTATATGTTAAAGTCAAAAACATTTCTTTCTAAAATTGTTCCAAGAAGTTAGAAGATCAAGAAAACACAAAAAAGCACAAGACATTCAAGATTAAAAACAAATAAAAACACCCAAAACAAGTTACCACAAGTTTATTTATCAGGTTTGTTAAAACCTCAAGAATACACACCATGACTGGAAACATTACTTTTGTTTGTTTACAAGAAAACTTTCTTCATATCAATCATATTATTTACCATTGAGACTCATGGGAAACATAATCTTTCTTCTTTTATCACTGGATCATCTAAAAAGTGTTTGCATTAAAGGTGAGGAGAGGGACAGTGATGGAAAAAACAAGAACATTGAACGCACCTTCAGGCTTCTTAATATTCCTAATGATTCACAGTGTAAAGGATGTGTTCATGGTACACCGGCTGTGTTTGTAAATGTTTCCTGTCCTCCTCTTCAGGCGTGCAAAAGAGGGAACGCCGACGTGGTGCGCCTCCTGCTGGAGTACGGAGCCGACTGCAACGTCGTGTCCAAGAACAAGACGGCGGCCATGTACTTCGCCAAGCTCGGAAACAACCTGATGGTGTGCGACCTCATCAAGGACCACACCAGCATGTGAGTCTACCAATGTGTGTTGGACGGAGAAGTAACTGTTAATGTGGAGGAGTGACGTAGAGACGCCGTATAGTCTCTGGTGTCGACCTGTCAATCAGTGTGTAGCCCCGCCCTAAAGCATCCCCTGCTTTATGGTCTGTTTGACTCTAAATGGAGCATCATTTACTAAATGAACATCATGCTGTATTGAAGAAGACTTGAAACTAGAGATTGAGACCATAAACTCATGTTTACAATGTTTACTGAGGGAATAAATCAAGAGAGAAGTAGAGTCATTTTCTCATAGACTTCTATACAACCAGAGGAGTCGCCCCCTGGTGGACAGGAGAGAGAATGCAGCTTTAAGACACTTCCACATCAGCTTCAGTCGGCAGAACCGGTGTTTGTGCAGAATGCAGCTTTTGTGAACTTCGGTTCTGCGCTTTGTGAATCAATCCTACGGCCCTGTCGGGTCCATTTGGTTCCATAGCTGTTTAAAATGGACTCCCTGCTGTATCTATCACGTACTCATGCATTTTGCCCTTAAAGTCACTCACACTGTTCCGTCCGTCTCTCAGTCTGTCCAGTGTGGCGGAGGACACCATCCGAGCCTACTTTGAGTCCCGCCTGATTCTGCTGGAGCCCGTCTTCCCTCTCGCCTGCCACCGACTCTGTGAAGGGCCGGACTTCTCCCTGGAGTTCGGCTTCAAGTCACAGCCTCAGCCGGAGGGTAAAAACATTCAGCTTCATTAACATCTGGCTGCATTTCCATAAACGCACGTCTTCATCAGACTCTTTCTAAGACTGGTCTTTTTCCTCTCTCCTTCAGGCTCGGGTATCCTCCTCTTCATCTTCCACGCCAACTTCCTGAACGAGATCACAGCCCGGCTCTGTGGACCGTGCAGCGTTCACGCCGTGGTGCTCAACGACAAGTTCCAGCTGCCCATCTTCCTGGTTCGTTCTCAAAACTTAAAGCAAAAACAGCAGTTCAATCACAAAGCTTATTTAGCTGGAAGCAAAATATTAATGTGGTTAAGAAGAAATCAAACAAATGATATGGGTAAAAGACAATTTGAAATCATACAAAACAAAAGTTATTAGAGGTGCAAAATATCCTAAAACTCATGGTTCGGATCAGAGTCACTGATCCCTTTATTGTTTAGTTATAGCAGCTGGTCTACAAGGCTCCAGACTTTTTTTCCACCACCGTCCCAAAAATCATTTCAACGCTCTGAATTCAGTAAACCATCAAAAATGGTTGAATGTTATCTTTTTACTTTATTATAGTCATTTATATTGGGTTTATTTCTTCATAAGAACACATAATTCAAATGATCAGCAAATAAAACCACTTACCAATAACGGTCCATAACACCACTAACAGCTTTTTACTTTCAATAATTACCTCTCTACTGTAGAAATGGTATTTTTCATTGTTACTGAAGGCATTTGACATAAAATTATCGGCATTTCTGTAAACTGATGCTTATTGTTCCTGATTTATTACATTTCTTTTCATCTTCAAACATTCAGGACAGTCACTTCATCTACTCCTTCAGTCCGGTTCCAGGCATCAACAGACTCTTCATTCGACTAGCGGAGACGCCCGCAGCCAAGGTGACACACACACACACACACACACACACACACACACACACACACACACACACACACACACACACACACACACACACACACACACACACAGTATTTTAGACTTACTTAACACATAAAACCCTCGGCTGCCATCATGCAGACTAAAGGTTGATTTATGGATTGAGATTTATCGTTTTTAGCTGTTCAAAGGAAAAATCAATGATCTGTCAGTCAGCAGGTGGGGTGACACAGATGTGTGTCAAGAGTTAAATCTACTCCTGAAGGTCTGATGGATTTGGTGGATTTATTTGAATTGCGTTGATGTGTAAAATTGGTAGAGCTGACCAAAACAAATCTAAATCGATTTATCAATAAAGTGATTTATTCGACACATCTGTTAATCTGAGTTTCTCCCATGGGACCTTATTGTGGAGAATAAAATGGCATACGGTAGTCAACGGCAAGAGAGAAGTATTGTTGTGATCCAGTTTGAATTGTGCCTTATGATGTTTGTCAATTTAAAAGGTTAGTTTTGGACGTTAAGAAAGTCTCAGTTTGGTGCCGCCGTTGTAAAAACTCTCAGAAACAGAGTTACCATTCAGTCGTAATATCTGTTATTGTGATGTCATCAGTTGTGGATCCTTTAACAGCATTTTTAATTCATTTATCTGATGATGTTCTTTCTTTAGGTCAAGCTCCTCATCTGTGCGTACAGAGTCCAGCTGCAGTGATCAGTGAAAACACACTAATAAACACACACACACACTCTGCCAAGCAGCTCATTGACCTCTCAGAGAGGAAGAGTCTTCTGGATCCTCGTCACCGTCAGATTCTGGACTTGATGGATCCGGTCCGGCTCCACGTGGGCCTGCAGACTGTTTGCAGAATGAATCTCGAGGACTTGGATCTGAACTTTCCTGTCCGATCGTTGGTGAAACCGTCGATATCACAAAACTCCCTCCTCTCTCTCTTTTGGAGCATCTTCCAAAATATAATAAACCCTCTTGGGTCGTGCCTTTCTCCTCCTCCTGTCACCGTGGATACGATAGACGCTTGTGTTTGTAAATCTAGATTGTGTGTGTAGATTAACAAAGGGTTTTCTGGTGCATAAAGAGGGGATTTTTGTCTATTTTTAGCTCCTTTTTTTTTTCTTGGACCAAGTTTTTTTTGGTAACACATTTACTTTATGATGGACTTATTTTTGTGTGTTTACTTGTGTATCAGTGGTGGGAAAAGTGGGTCAAATCTTGTGGAAATTTAGTTTTTTTTGTGGAAATTTACACCCAAAACTAGGTCTAAATTTTGAGTCATAATTACTCGCCAGTCTAAATATTATTGCATCTTTTTCCGTCTCAAAATCAGAGACCAGTTTGTGGCTTCTAACTTCAGAAATGAAGTAAAAGTTCAATCATCCCGTCGTTTTTACACAAGTTAACATGTTGAGTGTTTTTTTAATGAATGAATAGAAGTTGTCTTTTTTTGCCTCCCCCTGCACAGAGTGGCTGTTTATATATTTTTTTCTGGTCTGTAAATATTCATATACTATATATAAATATATACATATATACAGTTGTAACGCGTCATCTGATGATGTGTTTGTTGCTCTTTTTTTGTGTCCCTGATGGAGTGGGTTAAGTTATTTAGTGTGCACAGTCAGAATGTTTTAAGGGCTAAACGGAGACCGAACGCCCGGCTAGCTCACCTTTGGATGTTTTTTAAGTCGCCTGCAGAGTTCAGATATTTTTACTCCTCTTCACTCTCCTCTGACAATCTTTCTTCGTCAGGGTTCGAACACAAATGATGTGAATACGCGCCTTGATTTTTAAGCTTTGTGATATTTGTCTATGAACTCCGCTCAGGAGAGCAAAATGTCTTTAAGTGAGTTGAATGCTGTTTGTCATAAACTCTATAAACTGATGAGGCCTCTCCACGCTGCCTTATTTTACTTTTTCCTGTCGAAATTTAAAAAGTTGAAGTCGAAATAAACCCAGTTGTACAATAATAATAATGCATTTAATCTGTAGATTGCAACAGTTTGCTCTCCTGTTTTTTCTCAACATGCAAAAATGACTTCTGAGGTGCATGAAAAATGTTTTTTTATTCAGAATATCTTCTGATTAATTCAGCGCCTCATTCATCTGACTTCTCACAGGAAGAAAACGTCTCACAGCATCCTGTTTTTATGTCGCTCTCTTGATATTTCACTAAAGAGCTGCTGCCTCTTGCTGACGTGATGTCACAGCTCAGAGTAATCGTCCTGTTTTCCTCTTTCTTTTTTAGGTACATCTTTACAAACGCTGCCAAATCAACAGAGTTTTTATTTTCATCTTTTCCTTAGAGGAAAAGAGCACAGACCTCCGCCAAGGATGTTCGTCAGTGAATTTAACGCCTGTTTCCGTGATTCGTATCCACTACAAAATGTAATGCAACATTGATTGGTCCAAATTTATTACCAAATTGGATGAAAATCAACAACTCGCAACTTTACATTTAAGTTTAAAGTTATATTATAATTACGATAGTTTAGACTTTACAAATCAATGTGTAGTCTGAGCAAAAATCTATTATTATTTCACAATAATAGAACTTTAAGCTCCGTTACTGAACTCTTGTTTGTTGTGATACACATGCAGCAAGTTTCAAAAGCGTCACAATGAATGGAAGTCAGCGGCTAAACTTTCAAGCATGCTTTTTTTTAAGAATAGTAATGATTAATAAGTAGGATTCGTAGTTCACAGAAAAAACACCAGATGCTCTTGATAGTTTTAACCCCTTGTGGTTTTTCTACTTCCTGAAGGTGCTCCACTTCTTCGGCCTCGTCTCTCTAGATCTCACACTTTTTATTTTGTACAGATTATTGTCTCTGAATCTTCCTGCAGCAGATAAACGTGAACCTTCATGTGTGAGAACCAGTGATCTCAGTGTTTGTATGAACGGCTGCAGACAGTCTGTGTCTCTGTCCTGAATAAATACTGTGTACATTTATTTCCTCTGGTTCGTCTGTCTGATTTCATTCATCATGAGCAGGACGTTTTCAAAACCAGGTGCTCAAAACATGGAAGAAAAACTAGAAGGGGTCTCCGAGAATCATGGCCTTATTTTTTTATTTAAAAAATAATGCATATATCTGACCCCAGATTCAGATCCGCTCCTAAAATGTAACGATACACCCTTCCAACAATTTCATTAAAATCGAGCTAGATGTTTTTCCCGTAAAGAAATACTGCAACAGTCAAAAAACAAAATAAAAAACATATAAAAAAAATAGAATATGTAGAATATCTGACCAACATTCTGACCAAAGTATGTACAAAAGTTCACAGCATGAACTACTGAGAATATGTGATGACGTGTATATTTGAATTATTATTATATATTTATTATATTAGTATGATTAATGTAATTTTTCTGCCTGTTTTAACGTTACTTATCTAAATATTTATACATAACATCAATATATATATATGTATATATTTTAAGTGGGCACCCAGGCCATGAACTGTATTAGTTCATTTAATTTAAATTTAAGAGCAGCAGCTTAAAGAAATACTTTTTTGTTACATGTGGACAAACTTCTAAACTATGACGTGAAACCTTACATTGTTTAGAAGGGTTGTGTAGCTATTTTGATAGAAAATGACTTTTTTGTGGAATATTTGGGTTTTTTTTATTTAGAAATGTTGATTTTCCTGCACAGAAACTGGTTGAAAATACTAAAAGAAACACATTTACTGTTATATTGTTCCGTATATGTTCTACAATTTAAAAAACTAAAAAGTTTGGAACCCCCTGCTGTGAGTTATTATATTGTTTTCCACGTTAAGGTTTATTAACTCTGCATTTACAGTGTTTTTATAATCAAAATCAACCAAAGTAATTGTTGTTGTATCACTTCATCTTTGTATCGATCTGGATCAGTTTCTGAATGGACCTCAAGGTGAAATTGTTTGTTTCCAAGGTCGAGAATGAAGCTTTGAAATCAACATGAAACTGCAATTCCACAACAACTGGATGAATGTAGAAGTTACTAAACGGACCTTTAAAGGCTGATTTGTTTAGTCAGATAGTTGAGTTTTAGCTGCAAGATTTTTCTTCTGAAAAAGGAGGAAAAACACAAACTGTGGTTGGTGAGGTCATAAAACCTTAAAGAGGCTTTTAAACACGTCTCACCTTCCAGAAAACAGGAACCAGATGACATCTGACCGAAGGAGAGCAAGCTGCACAAACAAATCCACTTTATGAACGACACCACAAGTAGAGGAGCTCGTTAGATATCAAAATACTGCATTCTATTTAATAAATGCATCATATGTTGTGTTCTGTATACATTAAAGGGACACTCTACGTCGTAAAGATAAGTATTTTTAGACATTAAATACAGATTTCTAACCAATACATTATCATGATAAATAAATTAATTAAATGAAAGATAAATAAAATCAATACATTATCATAATAAATAAATATATTTAAATCATTAATAATACATAAAATAAATAAATAATCATAATAAATAAATACATTAAATTAATAATACATAAAATTAATAAATAATCATAATAAATGAATATATTTAAATACATTAATAATAAATAAAATAAATAAATAAATGATCATTATAAATAAATACATTTAAATAAATTTGTGTTTGATTTTATTCAATTTAAATTAATAATAAATAAAATCAATACATTTTCATAATAAATAATTTAAATACATTAATAATAATAAAATTTAAATTTTACATTTTAATAATAAATAAAATCAAATATTTTCATAATAAATAAATAAAAATAATAATAATTATAAATAAATACATTTAAATAAACATTTTTTGTTTGATTTTATTCAATTTAAATGAATAATAAATAAAATCAATACATTTTCATAATAAATAAATTTAAATACATTAATAATAATAGATCAAATAAATAATCATAATAAATAAATACATTTAATTAAATGTATAATATATTAAACAAATAAATAATCATAATAAATGAATACATTTAAATACATTAATAATAAATCAATCATAAATTTAAAACATTAATAAATAAATATCATTTAAAAAAATAATTGAATAAATTGAATAAAATCAAACAAAACGATTCATTAAAGTATTAAACTAAGGCTATAACATCAGAGAGAGAGTCAAAATATAAAGGTACAATAAAGAGACAGATGATTGATCCACGGAAAATATACATATTGGGTTTTTATTGCACACATCCGACCACCAAGATGGAGATTAAAAGAAGGCAGTGAACGCCTCACACACACACACACACACACACACACACACACACACACACACACACACACACACACACACACACACACAGAGATTGAACACACACACACACACACACACACACACACACACAGAGGAAACACACACACACACAGAGAAACACACACACACACACACACACACACACACACACACACACACACACACACACAAACACACACACACACACACACACACAGAGAAAAACACACACACACACACACACACACACACACACACACACACACACACACACACACACACACACACACACAGTGTATTTCATTGATTGAGTGTTAATGTGTGATGGAGGATCATCTCCTCTCTGGTCTGATCACCAGACTCACATGTCGCGTTTCTCTGAAGGTCTGAATCTCCGGATATTTCTCTGCAGATCTGGCAACCCGACTCTCCACTTTACCATATTGATTTAAAATGAAAAGAAATGAATCCTCCTCTTCCTCAGTCTGCAGTCTGGTGCGTTCAGAGGCGTGTTTGGGGGTCTGAGGGGCAGGGGGTGTGAGGGGTCTGCAGGGGGTCTGAGGGGTCTGAGGGGTCTGAGGGGTCTACAGGGGGTTTGAGGGGGTCTGCAGGGGGTTTGAGGGGGTCTGAGGGGGTCTGCAGGGGGTTTGAGGGGGTCTGCAGGGGGTTTGAGGGGGTCTGTGAGGGGTCTACAGGGGGTTTGAGGGGTCTGCAGGGGGTTTGAGGGGTCTGCAGGGGGTTTGAGGGGGTCTGCAGGGGGTTTGAGGGGTCTGCAGGGGGTTTCTACAGGGGGTGTGGGGTCTGCAGGGGGTTTGAGGGGTCAGGGGGTTTGAGGGGTCAGGGGGTTTGAGGGGTCTGCAGGGGGTTTGAGGGGGTCTGAGGGGGTCTGCAGGGGGTTTGAGGGGTCTGCAGGGGGTTTGAGGGGTCTGCAGGGGTTTGAGGGGTCTGCAGGGGTCTGAGGGGGTTTGAGGGGTCTGCAGGGGGTTTGAGGGGTCTGCAGGAGGTTTGATGGGTCTGCAGGGGTTTGAGGGGGTCTGCAGGGGGTTTGAGGGGTCTGAGGGGGTCTGAGGGGTCTGCAGGGGGTCTGAGGGGTCTGCAGGGGGTTGAGGGGTCTGCAGGGGTTTGAGGGGTCTGAGGGGGTTTGAGGGGTCTGCAGGGGGTTTGAGGGGTCTGCAGGGGGTCTGAGGGGGTCTGAGGGGTCTGAGGGGGTTGAGGGGTCTGCAGGGGTCTGAGGGGGTCTGAGGGGTCTGAGGGGTCTGTGAGGGGTCTGAGGGGGTGTTTGAGGGGTCTGCAGGGGGTCTGAGGGGGTCTGAGGGGGTCTGAGGGGTCTGAGGGTCTGCAGGGATGAGATCTGAGCCCATGAAGTGGGTCTGGTCTGCACGTTGCAGTGATGTTTCTCACCACCTTGAACGCACCTGATCCACCATATTAACAAAACGCTTCTCTGCTGCAACAAAGTCACCAGACCCCCTTAGATCCCCGATACTGGACTAAGATAAGATGAGATGAGATGACTGTAAGACTATAAGATTACTGTACATTTTTATTCCTGTTCTATCTTTATGTAGTTGTATAGTATGTGTATTTATTGTCTGTGTAGTTGTATAGTATGTGTATTTATTGTCTGTTATGTAGTTGTATAGTATGTGTAATTTATTGTCTGTGTAGTTGTAGCTGCTGCAACTGTGTAGTTGTATAGTATGTGTATTTATTGTCTGTGTAATTTTATTGTCCCCCATGGGGATCAATAATAGTGTATTTAATATAATAATAATAATAATTATTATTATTATTAATAATAATAATAAGATAAGATAAGATAAGATCATCCTTTATTGTCATTTACAGGACTACAGCAGTGCAAACAAGAGACATAGTAATAGAAATCACATCATATATATATATATATATATAGTGTTATAAATAAGCACATTGGCCTGTTGTGCTCAGATTACACTGATTATTGATCTTTAATGTGTTGATATCTGATTATTGATCTTTAATGTGTTGATATCTGATTATTATCTTTAATGTGTTGATATCTGATTATTGATCTTTAATGTGTTGATATCTGATTATTATCTTTAATGTGTTGATATCTGATTATTATCTTTAATGTGTTGATATCTGATTATTGATCTTTAATGTGTTGATATCTGATTATTATCTTTAATGTGTTGATATCTGATTATTGATCTTTAATGTGTTGATATCTGATATTATTTTATCTTTAATGTGTTGATATCTGATTATTATCTTTAATGTGTTGATATCTGATTATTATCTTTAATGTGTTGATATCTGATTATTATCTTTAATGTGTTGATATCTGATTATTATCTTTAATGTGTTGATATCTGATTATTGATCTTTAATGTGTTGATATCTTTAATGTGTTGATATCTGATTATTGATCTTTAATGTGTTGATATCTGATTATTGATCTTTAATGTGTTGATATCTGATTATTATCTTTAATGTGTTGATATCTGATTATTATCTTTAATGTGTTGATATCTGATTATTATCTTTAATGTGTTGATATCTGATTATTGATCTTTAATGTGTTGATATCTGATTATTGATCTTTAATGTGTTGATATGATCTTTAATGTGTTGATATCTGATTATTATCTTTAATGTGTTGATATCTGATTATTGATCTTTAATGTGTTGATATCTGATTATTGATCTTTAATGTGTTGATTATTATCTTTAATGTGTTGATTCTGATTATTATCTTTAATGTGTTGATATCTGATTATTATCTTTAATGTGTTGATATCTGATTATTATCTTTAATGTGTTGATATCTGATTATTATCTTTAATGTGTTGATATCTGATTATTATCTTTAATGTGTTGATATCTGATGTCACATCCACATTCTCCTGTAATGATGCTTTTTAAACTCTGATGGGATGTTTTCTTTATTATTCTGGTTTCTGCTTCACATCCGGATGCAATGTGAGGAAACCTGGTTTTTGCACCGACAGAACTGGGAAGGTGAACTCCCTCAACCCGGATCCGTCCTCCTCATTGGACCCTGAGTCCCCTTCAGTGCAGCTTGTTTATGCAAAACATGACAAAGTTTACAAGCTGCCAGCTGGTCTGGGGTCAGTTTGCATGGGAGACATGATGCATATCGATGAGGTGAAGTCACCTTAATGGAGACATTTAATTGCCAACCATGCAACTCGCCTGATTGCTCCTTCTGCGCATGCGCGGAGATGGAAAAAAAAAACACATCAAGAAATACGAATGGACGCCTTCAGAGAGGAGGATGAACGAGGGAGGTCTCACTCTGCCTCTATTTCAGAATCCTATAACATGTGAGCGTTTATGCAAACTTAAAGGAGCATACCTGTGTTTTTGTAGTTGTTGTAGTAACTACTGTAAGTAACAGCAGCAATACTACAGTGTATTAATACTCTGTTACAAGCAAAAGAACAAAAGTATCTGCATTAAAAATATATATTTAAAGTGCCAAGAGAAAAAACACTCATTGTGCAGAATGGCCCATTTCAGAATAAAATATATATTATATTTTTGGATTTTAATTATTGTTGCATTAGTGTGTTAATCACTTTACTGTGGATTAATTTAAACTGCTTTATTTATTTACTTTTTAGCCAATTAGCTTCTCAATTTCCCCCCAGCAAGGATCAATAAAGTTTTATTGTAATCTATAGAATAACATCATTGTTTATTTGTTAATTGTATTTTTTAATATTGATCTGAATCCGCAAAGAAAAAAGTCCTTCTGAAATGTAGCATTATTAGGTAGCATAAAATATAAATACTTAATTACAAGTACCTCAAAGTTGTAATGAAGTACAGCAGTAGTATTTGAGTAAAACTACCTTCCACCACTGTATACTGTTTGACAGCACATGCTGCATCATTTCAGATACTTCATGTGTTTTATTCAGTTTTTTCAGGCATTTATTGCTTTCAATTCATTTCTGTATGATAGAAAAAACAATCAGAACACTTACAGTTAACAACAAAGTCTAAATATTGGTAAGTATTGATGCAGTTTGAAGAGTCTGACGTCTTTTATATCATAGGATCCAATGGCTGCAAGGAAGAATATAGTAGAAATACATTACAAGTAGAATCACCACAGCAGGCTGGGGAAATATACGCTACGTTCAGGTACATGAGCAGTCTTTATCTGGATCACATGACGTCTTTATCTGGATCACATGGTAGTAAGTTTACCTTTGCGTTCTTCTGCTTTGTGTTCTTCTGCTTTGTGTCAAACACAGAAAACAAACTAAACTGATGAAGTGTGAAGCAAACTTGACTGGAAACTGTTAATATGTCAAGAAGCAAAGGGTCCTTTTAACCACTTCATGGATTTGCTATTTGTGATTATAGTCTGGAGTCAGTGGGTGAGAGGAGGGTGAAGGCCACACTCGGAGCCATCCTGGACAATCCCTCTCACCCTCTCATGAGGAGCTGTGGCAGCTGGGCAGCTCTTTCATCCATCGGCTGATTCTGCCAAAGAGCAGGACGGAGCTTCAGACGCTCATTTGTGCCCACTGCCATCAGACTGTACAACAACAGCGGAGACCACAGTCTGTCAACATGCTGACCAGCCCCCCATGTGGATATACTGTACATTTTTATTTTTATTCTTATTTTTGTTCTATCTTTATGTGTTTATTGTCTGTGTTGTATAGTATGTGTATTTATTGTTAGTTGTATAGTTGTATAGTAGTTGTATGTATTTATTGTCTGTGTAGTTGTATAGTATGTGTATTTATTGTCTGTGTAGTTGTATAGTATGTGTATTTATTGTCTGTGTAGTTGTATAGTATGTGTATTTATTGTCTGTGTAGTTGTATAGTATGTGTATTTATTGTCTGTGTAGTTGTATAGTATGTGTATTTATTGTCTGTGTAGTTGTATAGTATGTGTATTTATTGTCTGTGTAGTTGTATAGTATGTGTATTTATTGTCTGTGTAGTTGTATAGTATGTGTATTTATTGTCTGTGTAGTTGTATAGTATGTGTATTTATTGTCTGTGTAGTTGTATAGTATGTGTATTTATTGTCTGTGTAGTTGTATAGTATGTGTATTTATTGTCTGTGTAGTTGTATAGTATGTGTATTTATTGTCTGTGTAGTTGTATAGTATGTGTATTTATTGTCTGTGTAGTTGTATAGTATGTGTATTTATTGTCTGTGTAGTTGTATAGTATGTGTATTTATTGTCTGTGTAGTTGTATAGTATGTGTATTTATTGTCTGTGTAGTTGTATAGTATGTGTATTTATTGTCTGTGTATAGTATGTGTATTTATTGTCTGTGTAGTTGTATAGTATGTGTATTTATTGTCTGTGTAGTTGTATAGTATGTGTATTTGATTTATTGTCTGTGTCTGTGTAGTTGAGCTGCTGCAACACTGGAATTTCCCCCCATGGGGATCAATAAAGGAATATAATAATATAAAAGGTAAATAAAAGGTAATGGGAGCTCATATTCACAAATAAAAAACTATAACAAATAGTTTTGCATATTTCCAACTCTTTGGGGTGGATTAAAACTAAGGTGACTCCACGTCTCTAGTTGCATGTGTACTGGCCTCAGACCAGTTGTTTTTTCTTGCAGTCCCAAATACCAGTCAGAAAAAGAAAAACACAACTTTGTTGCATGAATGTTAGTTAGAGTCTGATGGTGGCACCTTGATGGTAGCCTGTCATCAGTGTGTGAATGGGTGAATGATATGTAACATACTACTGACTGTAAGTCGCTTTGGATAAAAGCGTCTGCTAAATGACTGTAATGTAATGTAATGTAACTTTGAGTTTTTCTCCTCTCATCCAGCTCCCTTCACTATGTTACAACCCCTCAGATGTATCTCAGAACCCCCATCATTATGCTCATATCTGCCTCCTGTTCATCCTAATCAATAAGCAGTCTAGACACCAACATAATAAATAAAACAAAAAGTTCAGTATGATTGTTCAGCCTCCAAATCCTGAAAGTTCAAAATGGCTGCTGTGAAGAAAAGCTCACTGGAGCTCAAATCAGCTAATAACCACCCCCAAACACCCAAAACACCTGATATACCTCTAGAAAACAAACACCAACACCTAATCAATACATTCTCTACATCTCAAAGCTCATTAATAATCCTCTGTGTGGTTATATCACATGAAACACCCCACCACCCACCCATCCATCACCACTGCGTAGTGAGTCATCCTCTCCACACACGATCTTTGCACGCAGAGTGGAAAGTTCTACGTTCTGCGCATGCGCAACCCTGGATTAATGTCAAGGCACAAAAGTGGCGCTACATTGTATCCAGCTCCGCTCCGGTAAGAACTCTCTCTTCCTTTGATGTTTCATGGCAGCTTTTACACCTGATGGGGCAAAGTTTGGGGAAACTTGTGTGTATATAAGGGGGTAGGGGGGTGTGGGGGGGGTGGGGGGTAGACTCCACACACACACCCCCCTCCATATATACACCCCCACCCCCCCCCCCACCTCTCACCCCCCCCCCCACACACATACCCCCCCCCCCCTCCCTCCCCTCAGTGACACATTTAATGAACAATAAATTGTGCAGATGTGTGTGTGCTGGGCCGCCTGTGCTGGTCATATGGATCCCTAATGGCGGCTGCAAAAGAGTGAGAGAGGGGGGGTGAGAGTGAGAGAGGAGGAGGGGGGGGGTAAGAGAGTGAGAGGGGGTGCATATTCTATCTGCTCGTGAAAGGACAGGGTTTTGGGTCACTGTAACTACCCTCCTCCTCCTCCTGCTGGGGTATTTGTTTGCGCCCTGTTGTGCACTGAGGGCAGTTCATGTGATCCATGCCCCTGGTGGCTGCTGCGGGGTACTGGCCACTGATTGCACCAGGGTGGACTCCTCCAGCCCCCCTGGGGTAACTTTCCAATTAATGCCCCTCCAGCTCCCCAGGTATCCTGCAGAGGAGGAGGAGGAGGAGGAGGAAGAGGAGGGTCTCCAGATGTGGCATTCATGGATTAACTGCCCCACTGAGCAACATCTATCTCTTATTTCTGCTCTCTGTCTGCATAAGTTTCCTTTTCTTTGCTGAAGTGCTGTTCTGGCTCAATGGCGCAGTCTGTGTGCGCCATGGAGAGAGAGAGGGGGGGTAGAGAGGGTGTGTAGCCGGGGTTGGAGCTCTGTGGGCCGGGTAGGGCACGGCCAGTGGGGGGGGGGGGCTTTAGCGTCTCCTGGTACAATCTGTCCTTCATGTGCGGATGTTTTAACATCTGTGCATGCAGCTGCCAGGTGACCTGCGGCTGCGCATTACGCATCACCTCCCCTGTGACATAAGCCTTTTATATCATTATTATAATAATGATAATAATAATGTGTTTTATTGGTGATGAGTCTCTCTGCTGCCCTCCTACCCTGTGACCTGAATAGAGGGCTTCATGGATGCCAAGTTGCGCAAACTGAGATGGATGGAGGGGCTGATGTGGAGGTGATGATGCGGGTCTGGCGCAGTTTCAGCCTCCTCCTCCTCCTCCTCCTCCTCCTCCTCCTCCTCTCCATCCACCTGGTGTTGACGTGAAGGAGGCTCATTAATGCCCCCCCCCCTCCTCTCTGCATTGCAGAGCCTTTCTTTGCACAGATTCTCCCTCTCTGTTTCTCTGTTGGGTGTAATATCTGAAGCTGTGATGCATTTATCTTGCAGCTCAGCTTGGCTTTTTTTTTTTTTTTTTTTTTTTTGTGAGGCCTTTGGGTGCTCTCTCTCTCAAAATGTTGACACCAGTTAACCCACACACACACACACACACACACACACACACACACACACACACACACACACACACTCTGTCTCCAGACATCATGAGGTCGGGTTATGAATCTTCTATTAATACATATTAATACAGTCACTATTTGGCATCCCATCCTGTTTTTTTTTTTGTTTTTAACATTCAAGAACGCCTCATTGATCTTGAATGTGATGCTGTTTGGCCCTGCGCTTCCTGTCACATGGTCACCATGAGCAGCTCTTCCACTTCCAGCCTCACAGTGTTTTTACAGTCTCAACAACCATCACACACACACACACACACACACACACACACACACACACACACACACACACACACACTGTGTGCAGCTCTGCTATAATAATGCATGCAGTGTTTTTATTCAAAAGTACAGATGTGGATGAACTTTAATGCAAGAAGTTGACAATTTCTTCCTCACATTTCTGTAAAAAACATGAATATGAAAGAATTATTTTTTCCTCATACAAAGCATTTAAGCATATTGACATCTTACTTGCATTGAAACATCAAATACTTGAGAGTAGGAACAACAATAGGAAGTGATAGAATAGAAAGATGATGCATTATTATTATTATTATTAGAAAAGCACATTTCTTTTAACTTTCGCTTTAGAGGACTGATTCTTCAGTAGTGATGCAGACTTTTCCCAGTGGTCAGTAATGATATTTAGTATGCATGTGTTGAAAAGATTCTGCAGTTTGGGTTTTGAATATATGATCTGATCGCACAACACAATAGCTCTTCTGTAATGTTTAACTTTTGGTCTTTTGCAGGTGTAGTTTGTAGCGTTGTTGAGCAAACATCCCATAAAATGTCTTCCAGTTAGTGTCAACACTGCTTTTGATATTTCTTTGTTCTGTTTTGTTTGCTGCTTTGTTTTGAAACATAAATATTTTCTTGGTTCTGACCAAAGTACTTCCACAGCACAGAGTACAGGAATACGTCTTTACATAAGGGAACAGAGTAGCAGTTAAAAAGTTATTTAGACACTTCTACTTTTCATTATTTTGATTTCTTACATTTTTTTTATTTAGTTGGGATCATGGGGTGGGAAGGATGATGGTAGCAATTAATAAGTTGTTTTATGCGTCTAACTACTCTAAGAGATCAATATGTTATTAATTAAGAGTATGAAGGATAAAGTTGTAAATATGTTGACATAAGATTGTTGTTGTTTTTAAGATATGTTTATGTATATATATCTTTTTTGGGGGGGTTAATTAAAGTTGTAGAATCCATTTTTATATAAATATCTTTTTCCTTTTTTTATTTTATTAACAAATGTTTTTATTTTGTTGTGGGGATCATGGGACAGGAGGCATATACATAGCATTAATTAACAAATAAAGAGTATAAAGTTGTAATTAATATATATATAAATTCTTTCCATTCTTTATTTAGTTATTTTTTTATTTAGTCGTGGGATTATTGGGTTCGTGGGACGTACAGTAGCTATTATATATATTCTTTTTGATACTTCGGCTTTTCTTTATTTCCTGATAAATAACTACTGTGAGGGATCACAATGTAAGAAATAGAGAGAATAAAAACAGCGTTTTAAAATATAGAAGAAAAACAAACAGTCTGTTTCCTCCAAGGCACCGTTGGCTGCAGCGCTGTGACTTTTATTGGATGCAACCCCCACGGTGCCGGGGCCAAAATGGCCGCCTGATGATGTCACTCCAGTGACGTGGCTTCCTCTGTGCTCTGTTGTAGCTCTGAAGGCTGTGTTCAGGTGCTGTCTGAGTCTTACCTGTTCAGAGTGACGAAGGTAGAGCTGCAGACTGTCTGTGTGTGTGTTTGTGTGTCTGTGTGTGTGTGTGTGTGTGTTTGTGTGTGTGTGTGCTGCACCTGTCAGCAGAGATGTGACGTGTGATCTCACTGCTTCACACATGAAAGGGAGATTTTGACAGAAACAGATCAACCTAAAGACTGCAGACATCCCCCAAAAAGTGCTTTAAATAGTATTTGATCTTGTGTGTGGCACCAACTCTTCCTTCTACTGCAGCCTATTTCTTATTTTTGAATTTCATAGATTCGCTTAATTTAGCTGCTGAATGCGTTTTTATAACACACCGTTTGAATGTGACGTTGGCCAAACCAAACGGCACCCAGATGTAGAGCGCGGAGAACAAGCCCCTGTGGTGGTGGTGGTGGTGGTGGTGGTGGGCCTTACAGTCACCAAGGCAACCAAGGTGTAGCTTCACCAGTTGCTGTGGGCAACCGGAGCGAAGCTGTATGGAGTGTCACGTAGGGGGAAGGGAGGGAAGGAGGGGAGGGAGGTGAAAGACAGCAGGTGAGAGGAGGTGGAGGAGGAAGAGGAGGAGGAGGAGGAGGTGTGTTTGACTTCAACTAGTGATCATTTTGTCAGCTTTTTTATTTATTTATTCGAACCTGTCTACACGTATACAGATATATTTAAAAAAAAAAAGTATATTTTCCTCTATGTTTTGGCCTCTCGTCCACACGCAAACAGAGTTTTAGGTCCTTAAAACAGAGATTTCCAGTCATTATGTATCTGTGTGGTCACGTGTTTGACAAAAAGATGACGTCTTAGCATTAAAGATTGTTTAACTACAACAACTACAAACAAATATCAGTCAAACGGACCTGAATAAACCCAGACGGAAACCTCTGGTTCTGAAAAGTGAATCCAAAGCTTCCTGTCTTAAAGCTGCATTCTCTCTAGTGTCCATCAGGGGGCGACTCCTCTGGTTGTATAGAAGTCTATGAGAAAATGACTCTACTTCTCTCTTGATTTATTCCCTCAGTAAACATTGTAAACATGAGTTTATGGTCTCAATCTCTAGTTTCAAGTCTTCTTCAATACAGCATGATGTTCATTTAGTAAATGATGCTCCATTTAGAGTCAAACAGCAACATCATTCTATCGTTTCCACTGCGGCGTCCCATATCAACGGATGGTCTTGAGCTTGGTTGATATTATTGCTTAGTTTATTATGCCTCTTGCATGAGTCTTCCTCGTCATGATACTGTTCTTGAATGGCCACTGAGAAGCTTTCTTTTATCGCCTTTATATTGTAAAGTGTCACTAAGCAGCGACTCCACCTTGTTGTCCATCTACACAAGTGAATATTAAGTCAAATTAAATCATAATAACAGAGAGTGAAAATGTTTTAATGCAACCACTGGTTTCTTACTCTAAATGTATTTTTTTCCCTGTTCAACCACTATTTTACTGCGGTGGCATCAATTATCTGACACCCTGGGTAAATAAAAACCAAACTGTTTGCATTGGCAAGAGCTCATGTTTTAGTTTAACAAACCGTTAAAGTAGAACCAGCCCATGTTGACATAATGGCAGAAAAGGTGTCATGAGGGGTCTTTGTGGGGGGTGAGCTGGCCTCTGGGGATACCTCCGTCACCTGTGCAGCTGCCGGTAGATAATTAGGTGAAGCTGTCGTGTGATTGGTTCTCACAATGTCCTAACTGACTTTTGTGTTTTTTGCATCGCCCCAGGTGGTTGCCTTAGCGATGGACGGGGAGCCAGAACCAAACCCTGCCGTGGCAGACGAGGCAGCAGGGGAGCGGGTGGAGCCCATGGATGCCACTCCCTCCCCGAGCCACTGACCGCACCCGCCTCAGAGGAGGAGGCTGGGGAGGCGGTTTCCATGGTAACGGAAGAAGAAGGTGATGAAGCCACGAAGGAGGGCGGTGACGAGGAGGAGGAGGAGGACAATGACGATGATGACGTGGTTCTCGTAGGGGAGGAGGAGGATCCACAGCCTTCTGCCGCCACCGTCGCCGTCGCCGTAGACACGCCCAGCACAGACGGCCTGGAGACGGCCGAGACTGTGGACATGTCCCGGGAAAAAAGTCCTGCGTCTTCCAGCCCGACCGCAGTGTTGGCGGCGGCCGCTCAACCTCCCGCCACAGAGGCAGAGCCCATTGTCATTGACGATGAGGAGGACGGCGAGCAGAGAGATGCTTCCTCACCGGCGCACCCCGGGGGCTCCTCAGAGTCCCGATCGCCGGCGGCACTCAGCAGCACCGAGCCGGACTCAGAGATCAGGATCGCCAGCGTCACCACGCTGGGCTCAGGAGGAGAGAAAGGAGGCTCCACTGGTTCAAATACGCCGCCACATCTGGAGGACGTCCAGGAAGACATGACGCTGGTGATAACCTCGGTGACGTCGCTGCAGGGTGGAGCGGCGGCTGTGACAGCGGTGAGAATCTCCTCTTTTGACTTTTTATTCATACTTTTTGTCATCTAGTTTCTTTTAACTTGTACTTTCTTTGTTCTTCTTAAGTTATAACATAATAAAAAAAAGAAATGTAGGGATGCACAGAGCGCAGTTTTATTTTTTATTTTATTTTATATATATTTAACCAGTCGAGTCATTAGGAACTAATTCTTATTTATTATTATCCTATTTTAATTTATTTTATTTAACCAATATTTAACCAGTCGAGTCCTTGGGGACTAATTCTTATTTACTTTACTTTTTTTATTTTAATCAGATCTGCCTATTTGGATTTTTGCCAATAACAATCTTCTTTCTTTCTTAGAACTATACTTCACCACATACACAAACATTTTTTGTATGAATTCATGGAACATTGATATTCAGATATGTCTTCATTATAGAAGTTGGTTGTTCCAAATGTTTTAAGGTTGTTCCTCTACGGCCTATTTTGGACGTGCAGATGTTAAAAATGATGAGCTGTATGTCATCATCACTCGGAAACAAAAACTTTCACACCAATGTCATGATGTGTGTTTGTGTGTGTATATAAGGTTGTGATATTACTGTCTGTGCTGCTGTGTAGGAAGGTATCGAAAGATCACCGGTATAAATTTGCCCAACTGTATTTTGACTTGGGGCGAAATGAAAACGCTTTCATGATGTGTTAAATTTAATCTTGTAAAATGTTTGTTGTTAAATTTGAATGAATACAGTTATTTTAAGAAGATGTTTTCACAGCAGTATAAAATAAATATTAGAAAGCTTATAATACATTATTCAGTTTTTTAAGATTTCTTTTATATCAAAGCAATTCACCTATTTCCTTTTTTCTCAATTGCGTGTTTCCTGCAAATAACCACTATAAATGACAATAAGAAAGTAAAGAGATAACATTTGGATTTCTTTTAAGGTTTACAATGACTTTGTTTAATTTATGCCATGCAGTTGCCATAGCAGTGCTCTATCATTCAGTAGCATTTATAAATATACTGTGATATTTACCGTTACCTTCCGTGCTTCAATCGGATACTGTGATATTAATTTAGGTTCATACCGCTGTGTGCGTGACGTAAAAGCATTGTGAGGCACATGTGTGTAAATGTGACCTGCAAAAACCTGTTATATGAGACTGATCAGCTGATTGATTGCAGCATCTCTAGTCTTATCGCCTTTTGAAAAGTTCCTTCTGATGTTTTCTGCCGGTAGATGTTGGTGAAAGCAGGTCTTCTGTTTGGTGTGGCCGGTTTATTCTTGGCAAAGTGCATATTGATATCTTTGTAATGACACCGCTGTGATCTTTTATTCCAGTATTTTGCAGCTTCTAGTTAGTAGAGGTTTGATTCAGGCTGCTCAGCATACGGCGCACATGTTTGTTTGGGTGTTTGTTATCATTTTGTTTTCCAATGTTTTGTCACTAAGGAGAAAAACTATTTGTCTGTCCAGGCAGGTGAAGGCCAGCCGGAGGAAAACGGTCTCCAGATCGGCAGTGCGTTCAGCCTGAATCCAGACACCCCATCTGGTCGACCTACAGCCTCCTTTAACCCCGGGAGGGGCTCCGGGCCCGTGGGCCAGCTGGTCCAGAACGGAGACACGGGGACGCACAACAGAGCAGGTAAACAACTATAAGAAATGTAACTTGAACTCTGCTTTCTTTTTGGGGTGGGTGCATCACGTTTTCATGTCAACCACATTTCGAGGAGTCACTTCCTGCTGCACAGCATTTTATCAGCTTTTACGGAAATAGAAGCATAATGTAGATGCAAGCTAGCATGCTGAATATCGTCTTGAGGAAAAAGTGTCATGAGGATAGAAATGCTTTAATCACACAGTGAATGGAAACATGTTTTTTGTTTGTTTACATGCAACTACTTAAAGGGCTCCTAAAGAAATGAGAATGTGTGTTTTCTCTTACTGCAATCTCACTTTGCAGAGGGTCTAAATTCTGTCAAAAAAAGGCACAAAAAACCTCTTAAACACCAAATAGAGCAGATGTTCACATGCAGAGAAAAACATTGGGAAGGACATTGGGACTGAGACAGTTTGTTATGTTCCTGTCTCCACACAGACTCCAGATGGTGCTGTTCACTGCAGTGGTTCTCTTTTATTAAACTGGAGGATTCATTTCTGTTTCTTTGTTGGGGTGCATTAGAGTTTCATCTCAATCACATTTTTGAGCAGCTTCCTGCTGCACAGAAACCTTGATTCTGCTGGTGTGCAGCAGTGTTTATTCAGATTAAATGGATTGGAGACGCTGTTTGCTGGTTATCAGTTTTACCAAAGTTGTGAAACCACCGTAAAAATTGATATTTCATCATAGCTGCATTCTTAAAGACATACTTTGTTTTAGTTTCTGCACATACTGCATCTCCCTTACAAAGTATGCACTGCTGCATGCAGTATACCTTACATTGGGACACAGTACTTCCTCACAACATGGCATCTTGACGGTCTTGCTCATCTATCTGCTGCGCTTGTGGGTCTGAATAACCTGAAAGCATGCTGGCTTGCATACTCTAAAATGCAACTGGATGTAGAAGGACATCCTGGTATTTATTGGCATACTGCTTTTGACATGCTATGTATTGGGACGTACCAATAATTATCCTGGCATACTAGTAGGGTAGTATTGGAACCCATCTGATTGATCAAGATGCTCTGTTGTACCCGAATGGTTAAGGGACATACGACATACCTGCAATGTCAAGTTTAAAGGACATTATTATCTTATTAAAATAAAAACAGACCTTTGAAAATACACGATATGGACCAAAAGTATGAACAGCGGTACTTTACATCCATGTTATAGAAGAGCTCATTCTTCTTCTCTTCTGAGAAGACTTTTAAACAAGAATCTGGCTGCAGGGATTCATCCTCTGATGTTTAGCGACGAGGCCTGACTTTCAGTTAGTGTTTCAATTCAGCTTTAGCGATAAGATTCATCCTAACTCTAACAAAGAGGCCTAGTCCAAACCAAACCATGCAAAACAGTCCTATGATGCGTCTTTACCAAGAAGTTCCTGGTCATTTTTAATCCTGCGGCTACTTTTCAAGGAAGTAAAAGGTTCATTCAGCTCGTTGTCTGCGTTTCCATGGCAATCTAAAGACCTGGAGACTGAGGCGGTCTGCTGGTGGTCGCTGAGTAAAAACACTGTGCAGCCTGCAGTTCAGCGTGTCCGCCTGTTTCATCTAAGAAAAGTGAACCTTGTTTTTTGTCTCACTGCACTGACATTTACTGCTGCATCGTATTTACTGACACACGATGTGATGAATGAAAGAGAGGAGGAAAATGAAACTAGGAGCTTCTTACTTACAGTAAATCATCTGTTGAGTGTTGATGGTTATTTACTTGTCCTTTAGAACATAACCACAGAAGAAAATTGTCAATCAAACAAAGAGAAATGCTCTTGTCTTTTTCCTAAAATTGTCCTAAAACCATACGAATAATAATAGTAATCTTTTATTTATATAGCACATTTCATACAGACTATGTTGCTCAAATTGTTGCATAACAAATAAATAAAAAAATTGTATAAAATAAATAAACAGAAAATTCACATTTTTAGTACAATTATAGAATTCAACAGATGATTAAACTTGAAAACATTTAACGTTTAAAATGACAAATAAATTAATAAAAATGTATTAAAATAAATATATTGAAATACATAAAAGATACTAGAGCACTTCTTTCTTTATTTTATAAATGAAGCGGTACACAAATTAAAGCTTCGGCGCTGTGTGTGTTTGACCAATCAGAGGTAAAAAACACACCCTGAAAACCCCCGTATTTCTGGAAGTATGACCCCAGATCAGGGCCTTTTTTGAGGGGTAAAATGTATCTGAACTGAGACCCCTCTGCGGTCGAAAAGGCAATGAGTTACTCAAAAGGTTCCTGATCATTGGGGGAAGTTCCTGCAGTCAAAAAGAGGCTCTAGACCTTAAGTACATCATGCTATGTGCTCAGAGTATTCCATATACTTTTGACATATTGTGTTTTTTGGATGAGTGAGTCCAACTCCGATGAGACAAAGTGGTGACATTTGCAGGAAGCTTTTCTGTAGAAAAGTTTAAGAACAGCACAGAGAGTCGCTGCTTACTTCTTGAGTAATTGATCCTTCGTAAGTGACATTCCAACATCCATCAGTATTGGTCCAGAAAATGTAAAATGTCAGTATTAATGTGTCGTCCTGATACATTAACAGACGGAGACAACTTTTTTCTTTCTTTCCGTTACAGACTCGTGGATCTCCCAGTCGGCTTCGGTCCCCCGTAACCAGAAACAGACGGGGGTGGACTCTCCGTCACCGGCCTCCTCCCTCCCTAAACCTCCAGGACAGTCTTCCTCGTCCACTTCCTCCTCAGGCTCACAGCCACAGCCCCGGACGGTCAAGGTGAGCCACTCCCCGTGTAGAATAACATTAACACGGCAGAAAACTAACACTTTTTATTTTAATTTTAAAACTTTAATCCAGAGCAAGAGGTTTAATTCTCTATGCAACTTTTGTAATTGTGTTTTATATTTTATTTTACACACATATATACTATAATATATACTATACTAATAACTGTTAATGAATATTCACCCAAACAAACTGCAACCAAAGTCCACTGGAGCAGATTCAAAAGTGTTTATTAATTTGTTTTACTTTACAACAACATTTGGGATTTAACACATATAAATATATTAATGATGAACTGCTTATCCAAAAAAGTATAAAAGAGGAAGAAAAAAGTATAAAAACAGAATTATACTACAGTGTGCAATAGTATAAGTATATTAATGATAAGGTACATATAGAACAACAGGTAAAAAAAGGTAGAAAATGACTCACATCAGAAAAAACCATAATGTACAAAGGTATGAATATATTTATGATTAGATGAATATAAAAGAACAAGTAGAGAAAATTCATAAATGTATTATTAATGCATATAAAAAAATAGTAGAAAAGGTTAGAAAATTAATTATATCAGAAATATAGTGTATAAATAGATAAATCATGAAATGCATATCAAAGAATTGTAGAAATATTCTGATACATCAGTAAAAAGTACTATACAAAATACATTTTAATACATTAAAGGGCATCAAGAAACAATGCAGGTTAGACATACAAGTTACAAAAAAGACTAAAATCTAATGAACACACGTGGCCCCAAGTAGTTTATGTATCCAATAAGCTTTCAATAACTGATCAATGATATTGCCTCCCATATAATCAGCAGTGAGTCTGTCTATACATATTGATTAAAGGGAGAAGCATCGTCGTGCACCAGGTTTCTTCAGCTTTTTGGAGCTGAATTTCCTGCATTCAGTTCCTTGTTTATTTCCCTTTTTACATGGTATTTCCTGTTTTAGACATTTTTTAAATATTTGGCTGTTTTGTTATTGCGTTTATTTGGAAGGAACACAGCGGAAGCTTGTGCAAAAGAACATTTAGTCTCTTTTTCTTTCCCTCACCCATTTGTTTGGGGTGTTTGTTCACTTGAATGAAAGTAATCCGCTGTTTGAAAGAAGGGGTGCTCTTCTGGCAGCAGGTAGAGTGAAGTCATAGATAACTTATCGCCTGCAGTAAAGTCATCGTTGTGTTTGTTTCCCCCTCAGGTGACCTGTGCCAACTGTAAAAAGCCTCTGAAGAAAGGCCAGACGGCCTACCAGCGTAAAGGCTCCACACACCTGTTCTGCTCCACCACCTGCCTCTCTGCCTTCTCACACAAACCCGCCCCCAAGAAGAGCTGCACCATGTGCAAAAAGTGAGTCCCGGCCTCGAAGATGGATCCAACATGTAGCGTACAATAAACTAAAATCTCTACGTTACAATTATGGGAGAAGAGGAGTTGTTTTTAAGGGAATTTCCAGCAGTTTTGAGTTTTTTCCCGGTTCTTTATTGACTTTGAACTCGTATCTTTTCTAATAATCCAGACCAGTAACATGTCACATGACACAATAACAGACAGAAAGGGTAAAGAAAAAGCTTTTATTTTTCGTTCCATAGTGTAGTCAGACACTTAAAATAACATCTGATCCTATAAGTGGCAAAAACAAGCTATTTTATTGGACGTACGTTGACGGTTTATTGTCCCAATTAGTGACAAAAACATGGTAAAATAAGTCCAGATTGAGAAACACAAGTTTCCCTCTAAATACCAGGACAGATATCATTATTATTATTACCAATGGAAACACATTTTCTTCATGCAGATTTCAATGTATCTGTGTCGTGTGTTATTATTCAGGGACATCACGAACATGAAGGGAACCATCGTGGCCCAGGTCGACTCCAGCGAGTCCTTCCAGGAGTTCTGCAGCACCGGCTGCCTCGGTGCGTACGAGAACAAGCAGAACCCGCCCAAATCGGGGATCAAGACCAAATGCACCGTCTGCGGCAAACTCACAGAGGTCAGTCTCGTCTGACTCACTTGTCCTCTCTAGTTCATTTACCCGTCATTCTCTAGTCCTGACAGTGGGATGAATAATTGAGCAGCAGCAGGTTAAAGAAAGTCTGCAGCTGTTTAGCGTCCGTGCTACTAAGTTCTGATCACGACATAATGCAATCTAGAGGTTTCTCTGATAATCTGGCTCCTTCAGACTTCTTTGGTTTCACCTCTTCATTATTTACATCCTTGGCCTTTGAATGTTTGTTTTAAAGAAATAGTCCTGCTGCATTTATTTACACCTTCTCATCCTCATGTCTCTTCATCCTCTGAACCTCAAGTAGTTCCAGAGTGTTTTATTATATTCTTGTCACATTTTTCTATCTGTGGCCTTGTATTTTCACTGCAATATAGAAGGCATGCAGCTCTATGGAGGCACATCAATCAAGGCTAGAAGTATTTCTTTTGTGCAGAATAACACATTACAATGGCATAAATAATAGAAAATAAAAAAATGTAAGTTGAATTTGATCATTTGTTTCACAAAAATTGGAAAACAATGGAATCTATATAGCTTACATTTCTCTTAGTGTTACCAATTTTTTAGGAAAACATTTGGAGGCGCTACGTGCTTTATATATTGAACTATTTACATTTTTGCATCCTCTACTTACAGCCTCTCTTTCCTCTTCTCAATGCACTTTGTTGACAGACTGCAGCTTCACAGAATCTTTGACACGTGACTGTTTGTCACATATAAATCAGTTATGGCTTCCTAGTTGCACTAAGGAGCTCGGAATTTAATGGTTTTTACAGAATCTGGTTAAAGCAAACGGTTTATTCTGGGATACATTTTTAAATGAGACATGTAGAATAAAGTTGGGGGTCAGAGGCTTAATGAACGATCTCTTATCACCATTTCATTGCGTCTGTCTCCCATTTTATCGTCGTCCTCCTCAGGCCACTCACTTTCATTTAATATTTATCTCTTTCTTCCTCCTCTGACATCACTGTTCTCTCGTTCACATTCTCGTCTTCTCTACGTTCTCAATTTGTCAACTTCAGCGCGGCGTCTTACGGCTCGTTTTTACGTTGACAAAAGCTCCGTTTCCATGACCACCGCATGCAAATACATTTACTTAAAAATTGGAGAATAGTTTCTCCCGATTCAAAATGAGATATGCTTTAGTTGGTGGTTGTCCTAGCTCCATTAGCTCAGCTCAAATATTCAGTATTAGTCTGTGTGGGCGCTCCGTTTGCTGCATCACTGTGTGGCCGCAATTACTTGTGACATCTTAAAAATCATTTGCATTATTAATGTTGTCTCCTTAATTTAATTTGCATATAAAAGCAACAGCAATGCCCCTGCAAAATGTCACCGGGATGATTTGCAAAATACATGCACAGTACACCTTTTTTATGAATAAATAAAACAATATATGATTTTTTTTCTTCTCTCATTTCTTGTAGCTTAAGATTTTAATAATTAAGATTGTAATGCAGTCGTGTCATGGCTTGTTTTATGGGCTGTCCTTTGGGATTGAAATGGCTAGTGGGACCCGTCGCTGTGTGATATAGTGCGTTCATGCTCAATTATACATGTGTAATTGCATGTGTAGAAACACATGAAAGTGGTGTTGTTCACGTGACAGAAGCCTCTGTTTTCACAACAGGAAGCACTGTTTGATTTACTGCAAAGTTTGTTTCTACTAAGCTTGAACTCCTCTAAACGTAAAGGGATAGCTGTGGGTTTTTTGAAGTGAGGTTGTATGAGGTTCTTCTCCGTAATCAGTGTTTTACTGCAGTAGATGGAGTTATTTTAAGAAATAGATAAAAGTACCAGCACAGGTGCAAAGCAATGTACGTCTGTGGACGTATTTTAGACACCTGAAGTTAACTGTGTTCTATTCAAAGCCACCACCAGACCCCATTGACAAAAACTTTTACCTCTAAAAACACAGGAGTTGCTAGTTTACCACTGCCATGATCAGTTAGTTAGTTTTATTGTGGGACTTTAGTGTTTTAAAAGTTGGTTTGGATTCAACACAATAACACAAACAAACTAACCGATGGAGGCAGAAGTACACCAGCAACTCCTGTGTTCTGCGAGGTAAAATTAATGTTTTTGTCAATGGAGTCTGGTGACTTCGAAGAGAGCCTAACAAAAGCGAGATAAAGCAGTGAAAATATTCTAAATATAGCCTACACTTAAACTGATATTGATCCTTTTCGGCGTATATAGCATCTACCTCATACAACCACACTAAAAAACAATCCAAACTTTCCCTTTAAGTGAAATAGTTTGATGCATTTATTCTAAAAGAGAGGTGAATGAAGTTCCTGCTGCTCTTCTCTCTCTCTCCGTCCACAGATCCGTCACGAGGTTAGCTTTAAGACCGTGACCCATAAGATCTGCAGCGACACGTGTTTCAACGTTTACCGCCGGGCCAACGGGTTGATCATGAACTGCTGCGAGCAGTGTGGCGACTACCTGCCCAGCCGAGCGTCAGCCAACCACTTCCTGCTGGTGGATGGCCAACAGAAACGCTTCTGCTGCCAGAACTGCATCAGGGAGTACAAGCAGGTACTGTGGGCTCAACCTCCGGCCGTGTGATTGATTTATTTAGGTTCGTTCAACCATATCCATTTAAAAAACTGCAGGTCTGCTCGGTGCAAATTTGTTGTTTTTATTAATTAGGCCGTCGGGAACACTCGTCCTCACAGCCAAGAAACTGTCCCCACAGTAACTGAAATGTAAATACAGTAAAATGGCCCAAAATATAGAAATATTAAAGGACACATTTATAGTTGCTTTAACACAAGTTATAGGAAATAAATATCCAAGTGAGACAGCAGAGGTTCCTTGAATGGACTTGAGGGTGAACCTCAAATGTGTGAGACATTGAAGGGGAATGCAGAGATAAGTGACGCCAAAGATCATTGTGATTGGTTTGAGGAAATAAAAACAAGCTAAAGTAGAATGATGGTTTGCAACCTCCTGTAAAGCCAATGCTGATGTATCTTAAAGCTGCATTCTCTCTCCTGTCCATCAGGGGGCGACTCCTCTGGTTGTATAGAAGTCTATGAGAAAATGACTCTACTTCTCTCTTGATTTATTCCCTCAGTAAACATTGTAAACATGAGTTTATGGTCTCAATCTCTAGTTTCAAGTCTTCTTCAATACAGCATGATGTTCATTTAGTAAATGATGCTCCATTTAGAGTCAAACAGACCATAAAGCAGGGGATGCTTTAGGGCGGGGCTACACACTGATTGACAGGTCGACACCAGAGACGTATACGGCGTCTCTACGTCACTCCTCCTCAGTCCATATATGGTCACTTCCTGTCCATTGGTTGTCAAAAAACAACATGGCGATGGCTAAATCTTTTTCTTTTTTTTTTTACCTTTTTATATCACAAAGCACAGATCTGTCCTCAGCACACCTCTGATTCTCTTACTAATCATTCTAATCAGATTTTTACTGAATGTACAACTAAACTGCGTTGCTAGGCGACATTAACCAAAAATTAGAGGGTTGGAATTGTATTTGTTGCTTGGCAACACCATCTTATCAGATATTCCACTAATAAGTGGAGGAAACTATGGAGACTAATTTCATCTCAGACCTCCACTGAGTTCAGTATCGAGCCGACATGTACAAACCCGCCCAGTTGGTTAAAGTGTTAAAGTGTTTGGATGATCTGTGGCCGGTGGACAGAAGTTTTTTGCCTGCATTTGAGCATTTAAATTAGTTTTTTTTGTGGTATTTGACCAGCTGTGATGTCTATATTTGTATATAAATATTCAAAATAGGAAAAATCACAACTTTTACAAACAGGAGACACTTAATATATGCTGTTATCCCTCTCAGAATTAAGCTTCTCAGAATAAATTAAGTAATTACAGATTTGCACCATGAGAAAAATCCTCTGGTATCATTGCATGTAGAAATGAAGAAATAAAAGTAAAACACTGTGCCAGTTACACATACACATACTGAAGATGCCTTTTATCCAGTAATACAATCACATTTCAGGATCTGATGCTGCTTCTGCTGCTAGTCGCTGTTTTAATAAAAGGAGGACAAAGAGTAGAATCAGCAGTGGATCACAACACAAACACAGACTATTGGATGCTGTTCATGTGAGACTTTCTGCAGTTTGCTCCTCTAACGCTCGTACGTCATCAAAGTTCAACAAAAGTCAGAAACCCCTCTGGATTCCCAGACAAACACTTTAAAACCTCTTTCTCTGAAGAAGAGGATCCATCGGGACTAAATTTGTAATCTGTTTTTTCTTTCTCTTGTGTGCACTTTAGTACCCCTCCACTATAGTACGCTTGGATATATTTTAATTACTTTGTTTCTATTTATGTGTCCACGTGGACTTTATTGTGAATAAAAGGGATTTGTAGCCTGTCCCTAAAAGACAAGCGTCTGGCTTTCTTCAGAGTGAATCCAAAGCTTCCTGTCTTAAAGCTGCATTCTCTCTCCTGTCCACCAGGGGGCGACTCCTCTGGTTGTATAGAAGTCTATGAGAAAATGACTCTACTTCTCTCTTGATTTATTCCCTCAGTAAACATTGTAAACATGAGTTTATGGTCTCAATCTCTAGTTTCAGGTCTTCTTCAATACAGCATGATGTTCATTTAGTCAACGATGTTTTTTCTCCTCTCTCTCTCTCTTATCTCAGATTCACAGTAAACTTGCGACCTGCCTGACTTGCAAAACGCTGATCAAGACCGGCGAGGTTCTGCACAGCCTCGGAGCGGCCGGCACCATGGGCTCCTACTGCTCCGTCAACTGCATGAACAAGGGCAAGCTGGCGTCGACCTCCTTCATCAGTGAGTGACAGACACTGCACAACACACAAACAGGGTTTATGAACCACAAGGTCAGGGCTATTATCTTTTTATTTTTATCATCCAAAATGTATGTTTCGCTTTTACCATTTAACCTCATTTTTTTAGACCAGAATAGCACATTTTAAAAAGAGTTCTAGACAGTTCCACAGGTCCCAAATGTTCAGCAGGAACTTAACTAGCATTCATTGTAGTAAACTCTGTTTGTGTTAGGAATTCAATTATTCCCCTTTCTGATGATTTGAAAGCCCCCATTAAACACTTTGATAGTAAGTATCATTAAATAGCATGTGTAATAAGTCTTATTTAACGTCTGTGTGCAGCCACTGAGCCGTCGTGTCACTTCTGTAAGAGGAACTCGTTGCCTCAGTACCAGGCAACACTGCCGGAGGGAAACATCCTCAACTTCTGCAGCTCACAGTGTGTCACAAAGTTCCAGGTGGGAGGACTCTTCATACATTTCTAATTATTTTTATTTACAAAAAAACCGACAATTTACAATGGAAATAAACACGAGTGGACATTGTTCCTCTGATGTGCTCTGGATTATTCAGCACAAAAGCATCTTTTCACAGCAGACATTTTGAAATGTCAAAGCAGGGTAAACACACTGATAAATTGAATAATGGTCTCATTCAGCTTGCACAATACCAGCGCCCATCTAAATGATAATAATAACTTTATTTATATAGCACCATTAAAACAAGAGTGTTTTAACAGACAAAACAGAAAGCATAACAGTGCAAGACAATCTAAGGTAAAGTTGGTTGAAAGTTAAACCCTGATAAAACAGTTAAATAGATGAAACATAAACATAAAGCAAACTAAGAAAACATTTATAAATACATTAATATTTAAGTAAATTAAAATAATAATAAAAAAAGAAAATGATGCAGTAAAAACAACATCAGATAAAAGCCAATAAAAGTCTATAAAAATGGGTTTAAAAAAGGGACCAGTCCCAGACGTGCTTTGAAAGTGATCATTTAAAATCCTGAAATAAATTCTGTAACAAACTTGCTGCTTTCTGAAGTAGTTGGAGGAGAGAGAGTGAGACGAGGGAGTAACAGAAGTATTTATAACATAAATGCATGATTTACTTTTTCCAGGTCCGCGTGAGAGAGGAAAATGCAAAACCATAATGAATGTTGTTAAATAAACCTGTGTTTATGCTGCATGACATGTGAAAATAGCTGCAGTGCAAAGGGTCATAACTCTCTTCTGTAGTCGAATAAAAACACTCTTTTGTTCCGTGCAGCTTTAACGAGGATGATGCAGAAAATAAATGCATGCATGCAAACTAATCTCATGCAATAAAAAGTTTAGATAAATGGATCGAACTAGACCACATGTCCCAATTTCGCCCATAGATTAATAAAGACATTTAACCCAGATCAACAGTTATCATCTACTCATGTGATGCATCAAAATGAAAACAAGCAGCTCTTAAAAACATTAATCATTAAACATTAAACATTAAACAGCCCAGGATCCCTCAGTGGAGTCTGTGAACTGATTAGTTTTTGAGCACCATGCTTCATAAATTGATGTTTAAACTACAAAAGAGACTTTGTCATGAGTCCATTATTGTTTATGAAACACAAGACGAGCTTGTGGGTGTACAAATATTTGCAAGTCGAGTGTAAATGATCTTCGTTAATTGCCTTTAATCACAACCAGGTGTGTTATGGAATGCTGTTAGACTCACAAACTGCTAGTCATCAAAGTTTTTATTTTCCTTCCTTTCTTTTTCTTATTTTTTTACAGAACGCTACTCTTCAAACGGCCACCAACGGACAGACGGCGCTCTCCACAACAAACAACGTCAGCGTCCAGCTGAAGTGTAACTACTGTCGAGGAGCGTTCAGCTTGAAGCCCGAGACTCTGGAGTGGGAGGTGAGAACATCCTGAGGAGGAGCAACCGTTGTTATCCAGATATCACAGGCTGAACAGTGTTTTTCTGACACAAAGATAAGATGAGATAAACCTTTGTTGATCCTCAGAGGGGATATTCAGGTGTTGCAGCAGCACAAGCGTGCACTTTGAAATCCTGACTGGAAATAAGAAATTGTTTTTATCTCAATTAAAAACAAAATTGGTAGTGAGCCTGAGAATAGCGAAGCTGTCGGTTTCATTACTTTATATTCATTCACAGATATACAAATGTCAATTTGCTGCTAATCTGCAGGAGAAATTATGGAAAAAAAAACAAAAAAAAACTAAAATAGTCATCTTATGGTAATCAATTAGACCCAGTAAGACATGATCCCAATAAGAAGTTTCCACTGTATATAGGAAAAGAAATGTAAACTATAACACTCAAAATTGCAAATAAGTAACATGAAGTACAGCTACTAGGGCTGAACAGTGTTTGTCACACATTTGCAGAGGTGTTTGAACACTTTTTTTCATTGCGCACACTAAACAGACAGCTAGCGGACAGTGAAGAGATAAATACTGAATTTGACAAAAAGTGAATTGGGTCTGTACCTTTTTAAAAGCCAGAACGTGCACAGTAAGAGTGATCTAAATGTTTTTCTCTTCAGGACAAAGTTTACCAGTTCTGCAGTAAGACGTGCTGCGAGGACTACAAGAAGCTCCACTGCATCGTGACGTTCTGCGAGTACTGCCAAGAGGAGAAGACGCTGCACGAGATGGTCAAGTTCTCCGGAGTCAAGAGACCTTTCTGCAGCGAAGGTATCGATCTCGTCTCTAGAACTCTTTAATTGGTTTTCAATGCCTGTTTGTCATTTCTTTGCATTTTTTGGTTTGCATATCTGGAGTTTTCTTTATTTGCTTCCAGTTGAGTGTTTTCATTCTTTCTTTTGCTTCTCTTCTCTTTGTTTTTTTTGTTCCCAGGCTGTAAGCTGTTATTCAAACAGGATTTTATAAAGCGGTTGGGTCTGAAGTGTGTCAGCTGTAACCACTGCAACCAGCTGTGTAAGAGAGGTTTGACCCGGCAGCTCGGCGGCATGACGCGGGACTTCTGCAGCGAGGCCTGCGCCAAGAAGTTCAACGACTGGTACTTCAAGGTACACCGACTCTTTGCAGAATCCCTCATTAAGAAATTGACCCGAATGCACGCAGGAATACGTGTTTTTTATTTATTGTTTTATTGTGAGTGTAGTAAAAACGTTCCTCTTGTGGTCACTAGGCGGCGAGGTGCGACTGCTGTAAGGTTCAGGGGAACCTGACGGAGTCGGTGATGTGGAGATCAGAGATGAAGCATTTCTGTGACCAGGAGTGTTTGTTAAAGTTCTACTGCCAGCAGAACGAGCCCATCATGGTCACACAGAAAGGGCCCGAGAACTCCACCCTGGGTACGGACCGACTGACTGTGTGTTTATGCGGCCCTCTGCACATTTTTGCTATTCGAAGAAACTTAACCAAGAATTAAGAAAGGAATTACAGCTGCAATGATTAGTCGGATAATCGATTCAGTGGTCGAAAGAAAAAAGTAATGCGCAACTATTTTGAAAATCAATCGTTAGTTGTTTTTCATGCAAAAATGTCAGAAAATTATGTTTTTCATCCTCTCAAATATGCAGATTTACCTGCTTTTCTCTGATATATATAGAATATTAAAGTGAATAACATTTGTTGACCAGACGATTAATGAATTCATCTAGCAAGGGATCTGGATTAATTAATGAGTCAATCTTATTTCTTCATGAGTTATGATGTGTTTCGTTTTCCTCTTTACAGGGTATGAAATGCAAGGGGCCAAACTCGGGGTAAGTACGAATTTGGAGAAGTTGTCATTAATCTCTAGAAACAGATACAAATCTGGAGATGACATGATGAGATTGTGGTATCGAAAGCATTCTGGTTTCTGTTTGTAGTCCTGAGAAGTGTTCACCGATCACGTTTTTGGTTTGGTTTTTGGTTGCACGCAAAGAGCAAAAGAGGCGGAAATGCAATCTGGCAGCCCATCAGTTATCGCATTTTATTTATGTTAACAACTGTTTTATCTTTGTTTACACTTCTGCAAACACCCACAAAGTATTTTTTTTAGAATGGCGGCTTCTAAAGCATTAAAAAAAACAAATTGTGAAATCCTCAGACAGTGACAGTCACGTATGAAAAGGTTCACACTTGATAACAAAAATTAAGAACAAGATGCGCACACCGGAACCACAGAAATATTAGCCGTGCTGCAAAGAAAAAATGTAGTGCATGCACTTTGAAATGGGTAACTATTCTGACTTTTGACCTTGACCACATTTCTGTTTGCGATGAAACCTGTGTATGTTTCACTTATAGTCCCTCATTTGTTTTGCAGCTGGTGAACCAGGGCACGGTGGCGTACGCCGGCGGAGGTCTGATGAGAGACGTCAAGAACAAGGCGGTTCTCTGCAAGCCGCTCACGCTGACCAAGGCCACCTACTGCAAACCTCACATGCAGAGCAAACTCCTACAGACAGGTAAACATGCATCTCACTCAGGAGAGAGCTAGAAAATTACTTATATGGTGTTTTTTAATGTTTTCTTTTTGCACACTTTGAATTAATTAGATAGCTTGTTCTATAGCGAGGTAGCGGAAGCTTTCAATTGAGCTCGACAACAGTTATTTGTTCCGCTCGCTCTTCAAAATCATCACGTCATGACCCATTAATACACACTGATTTATATATATACATATTTAAAATGTTTCAGTTTCGGCATATCTGTGTCCACAGATGTAGACGATGGTGTGAAGAGGGAGTATATTCCTGTACCCATACCCGTGCCTGTCTTCATCCCCATGCCCATGAATATGTACTCTCAGATCACTCCCACTCCAGTCTCTCTGCCGATTCCGGTAAGAAACGATGAACACGTGAGGATAATTCATGCTCCAAGGAAAAAGACTTGTTAGCAAATCAATAAACTGGAAATGTGTTGCAACTCAAGCAGAGTGGGGAGACATTTATCAATCAAACCTCCTTGTCCCGTCCCGTCCAGGTCCCCGTCCCCGTGTTCCTGCCCACCACCCTGCAGGGGGCGGAGCAGATCATCCAGACCATCAAGGACCTGAAGAACAAGGTGCCCTCCGACCCGCTGGAGGCCGACCTGCTCTCCATGGCTGAGATGATCGCAGAGGACCAGAAGCCAGGTATGAGAGGGTCGGATGTCTGCATCAAGACACGAGAGGCTGGTCGTCATTGGGGAGGTTATCGTGATGCATTTTTTCTTTGAATGTTGAAAAGTATCGGACATTTAAAAGAAGAAGCACAAAAGAAATGATGGTTTTGTGCAAGCAATGATGAACGGCCATGTACATGTTTCATAACTGAGTTTTCATACTTCCCTATTCAGTAAAAGTCAAATGAACAGTACTCTGTCTTTAAGTCATAGAGCTGCACAATTATGGGCCATAACTATCATCACGATCATCTGTTGATCCATATTGCAATCACAATTATTTATAACATTTGGTTTAAGGGACAAAATCTTTCTATAGCACTTTCACATTTAAATAAACAGTTCATTGCTTTGCTACATTCCTACCAATGCACAAAGCTTTGCATCAAAATGAAACAGATCTATCTTCTATAAACAGAGCACTGCTTTAACTCACTTAGTGCTAAATTCCTGCACATTTTCTCATCTTTCCACCAGAACAAGGGAAATGACATAATACCATGCACATAGTGACGCTTGTTTACTACGCACGACTTAACTGGTCTGATTCTTCTTTGTGCAACAACAACTTTGGTCCATGTTGCATGTGAGCGTTGATAATCTGTTAATGAGCCTCTTGTTGCCCCCTTGATCTAATGGAGGTGAATGAAATATCAACAAACCTTAAAACTCACCTAGAGTCTCTGCAACAAAACAAAAACACTAATTTAACAAAAAGTTCAGTTTAGTTTTGAAGAAAGCTGCAGCAAGTGATGACAACAAATGTGTGTTTCAGACGTTAAGATGGTGAAGGTGAAGTCGGAGAACAGAGAGGAGGAGGCCTCCAGCAGCAGCCCTGAGGAAGAGGAGAAGCAGGAAGAGGAGAAGCAGGAGAAAAAGGAGGAGGAGCAAAAGAAGCAGGAGAAAAAGGAGACGGAGGAGGAAAAGGAGGAAAAGGAGACGGAGGAAGAAAAGGAGGAAAAGGAGATGGAGGAAGAGAAAGAGGAAAAGGAGACAGAGGAAAAGGAGACAGAGGAAAAGGAGACAGAGGAAAAGGAGACAGAGGAAAAGGAGAAGGGGGAGGAAGATAAGAAAGAGGAGGAGCAGGAGGAGGACAAGTACGAGCCCGACCTGGACCTGGAGGCAGACTTCACTCAAGGTAAACACCTTTTCTGCACATGTAGTTCTACACCTGTTGATGCTTGTGAGTCAGAAAATCATGTAAATACTTGTACGAATGAATAATAGTTCTACAGTATTTAGTTTTGATGAGCAACATGTTTGTCTGCTGAAAGACAAATAAAAATAGACAGTGAAAATATGAATATTTTTAAACAGAAAATAAAAAAACATCTATTCAGTTTTGTTATATAAATATATGTTTTTTTATTATTATTTCTTAATATTAAGTCTGATTTTATACAGTGTCTTGTATGTTTTTATGCTTTGTTTTTAGTATTTATAAATATTTTATTTCTTGTTTCACTTTTTTACTCTTTGACTGTGATCAATTTAGTGTTGTTATTTATTTATCTTAACTTAATTTGTTTGCATTAGTCTCTTCATCTTATCTTTATGTTGGTCGTTTTTCTTGTCAGTCATTTGTAAAGCACTTTGAATTGCATTTGATTAGTTTGAAAAGTGCTTTATAGATACAACTTGATTGATTGAAGACTGAAACTTGTAACTTCAAGATAAAGTTTTGATGTGAAGTTAATGAAGAAATGCTCCTTAATTAATTTCATCACATGCATTTATCTTCTCATTCATTAAATCTGTTTAATGAAGCAGCTCTTATGTAACAACATGTGACCACACAGGTTTATTTCAAAGGGATCAGTTCAAAAACCTAAAAACTAAGGGGCATAATAAATAATATAAAGATCAATGATTATAACATTTTAAAGAAAATACGGCTTAAAAAAGATTTTTTTAAAATCAATGATTAAAACTTAATACATAAGGCTATGAAATTATATTAAATCTAGGATTTAAACTGAAAAATGAAGGGTCTAGAAATAATATATTTATCTATGATTAAAACTTAAAATTAAAGCTATAGTGATGATGTAAAAATAATTGAATTAAACTTTAAAAAATAAGGCTTTAACAAATAATGTAAAAATCAACGATTAAAACGTAATAAATAAGGCTTTGAAAATATATTACATCTAGGATTTAAACTGAAAAATTAAGGTTATAGAAATAATATATTAATCTATGATTAAGACTTAAAACGAAGACTGTAATGATAATATAAAAATAATTGAATTAAACTTTAAAAAAATGATATAAAAATCTATGATTGACACTTAAAAACTAACACAATAATATCACCACAAATTAAAATTCCTTTAATTTAATTTGAAATAAGTAAAGATGCTTAAATAAAGTTGGGAGAAATGTGATTCCTGACCTGCTGCAGGTTTACATGGAGCATGTTAACACTTTGTCTGAATAGTTTGGTTTGTTGAGTGCATGTAAATGGACGGACTGTTTCCTGTCTCAGCCTCAGACCCGGTCCCAGTCATGGAGGGAATGGACGAGGACATGGGCTTCTCTCTACCTCCAGTTCTGGCCGAGGAGTCGGAGCAGTCGGCACCTAAACCACAGTCCAGGAGACAAGTATGCATAAGAACACAAGAACACATGTAACAAACAGAAACTTTGAATAAACTGTGTAGTAATTATATTTGCGTTGCAGGGGAACAAGAAGAGGGCCTTGGAGGAGGGCTCAGATCAGACCTCGTCCACTTCCTCCCATCCAGCAGACAGACGCTCAGAAGGAAGGTCGCTACCTCTCAAAGCTCGCTACGGCGTCAACGCCTGGAAACGCTGGGCGCTGTCTCCCTCTGACCAATCAGAAGACACCAAAGTAAAGGACGGCTCCAAACCTGGTAAGCTGAACCGGATCATAGCAATGCTTGGCTGAAAAAAAAATGCTGAAAATTCTAAATGTTGATTTTTCATATTTTGTTTGTGTCTGTTCTTCGCCTCCATCAGCTCGGTCTAAAAGTAACCTGCTGTCGCTGAGTTCAGAGGAGCTGAACGCGGCTCTGTCCAGGTTCGTCAGGGAGGTCTGCAGGCCGGGGGGAGAGCGCTACTCTCCAGACAGCATCCTCTACCTCTGTCTGGGGATCCAGCAGGTCGGTACCGAGTCAGAGGGTCTCTCTCATTTAAAAAAAACACTCCCTGAAAGGATACAATGGTGTATTCTCTATACAAATATGTGCTCGTTTTCATACATTTCCAGAAAATGGACGTGAACATTGGATAAAGCCAGGTTCAAAATTCTTGTTTCATTTTGTTGACATCCCTTAAAGAAGGAATTTAAGATATCTCTTTGTATCACTCCATAAATCAGAAAATACTTTTAAGTCATAAACTTTTTAGTGATAAAATGTTGTATAAATCAGGCTATGAATGATATCTGAACAAACCCCTCAGTAGAAACCTTCAGAATATAGATATGAATGAAGCTGTAAAGTTTGGTGTATGTAAGAGCTACTGAAGTGGAGATTTCTGGATCAGAGTCTGAGAAAAACTCATTTATATGTTTTGTATAATTACATACATTTTGAGACACTACAGGTGAATAGTGTAAAACAATTAAATAACAACAGTTTAGGATTGTAATTAAACAATATAGGTATCCATATAAAGTACATCAAATTTAGCCTTTGTCAACTTTCCCTTTTGTTCTATTAGAATTCCTTCCAGTCATTTTTAGAGGTAGGAACCAAAGTTAGAGGGAGTGTTTCCGGTAGGACCGAGATAACTGGTGCGCAGTGTTTCCTCCTGCTCTCACATGTGAGCAGCAGCAGCAGCAGCATGGCAGCAGAATGCAGTTCAGGACTGTTCAAAGTCATCTGGAGGGTGATTTTTCTGACTGAAAAATGTAAGATTGTTTTTATGTGTTTGTTAAAACTGAGAAAGTTAAAAAAAGATTTGTTTTATGTGAAGTTTGATCAAGAAATGTGGACTTAAAGAAAGTCTCAAACGTTTCTTTCTGGGCCTTGCTGCTGCATTTTTCCCTCCTTTTTTATTTTTTAAATGTTTATTTTAGACTTTATTTGAGGGTTTTTTTTTTGCAAAGGAGATCATTTATGTTCAGATCTTTTTTTTATCAGAAAGCCAGAACATATTTTTGTTCCATGTGCAGATTTGTGTGTCCTGTGATTATAACTCTTTGCTGTTCACATTCTGAAATAGTGATGATTATTTTTAAATATGAGGACACCAAAGTTCAGATCTCTGCACATCACAGCCACCACTTCAACCTTTTATTTTAATTTAATGTATTTAATGAGTTTTTATGGGTTTTTTGCAGCATCTTCACACCAAAGGCCGGACGGATGACCTGTTCAGTGACCCGAGTTACCGGCAGTTTGGAGAAGAGCTCAACAAAGTCCTGAAGGACTGGCAGCCCAGCGTGCTCCCTGATGGCGAGTCTGATTACCCGTCTGTGCAGAAACTATTACTGTTAAAGTGGTTATTTTATTTACCGGAGAAGTGAGCGTGCACATTTTCTAAATGCACACACAATTAATTATTAACTACCACGATGCACAAAAAATAAAATCCAGATGTCAAATTTGGATCCAAAGACTTATAAAGTAGCTGCAGGAGGAAGTTAATTAGTTTGATTGATCTGCTCATTAGCCCCACCTGGTGGCTGTTGAACTGCAGCTCATCAGTGTCCTATGATTATACCTCTTTTGCTGTTCACATTCTGATTTCTTGTGATTGCACTATGATTACATATGAGGACACTTAACAGGTTTCTGTTAAAACACAGAAAGTAGTTTAGTAGTTGTGAAGATGCATTTGTGTGTAAAGTCTGGATTTTTTTTTTTTTTTATTCTTTGGCAGCAAAATGCATTTTACGGATGGATATTCACATTATAAATTATATAAATCGTAAATAAAAATTTAAAACATTAAATGGAATAATACAAAGTAAAACAAAAAAATTGAGAATTATTTTAATTAAAAAAATAAAATATGATTAATATGAAATACAAATGACAAAAGCTAGTTAAAAATATAAATGCACCAAAAAAACTAAATAATGATAAATATGTACACATACCTTTATAATATACTTGCATATATACTCCCATGAAGACAAATACAATCAGCCATGTGAATACTTTACCTGAAAGGAAACTATTTCCTATAATCATATACTCATCTAGCAAGTCAAACATGGTGCACTGTAGGTATTTAATGCTGCATTTTACCATATAAAGAGTTTACATTGATGCACTTGATGCTTCTATTAATTTAATTCCTAATGCTAAGTTTTAGTGACAATTTCTTATTCTTTAATTCCAAAATGTTAGTGTTGAAGGAAATGCATCTTAGTTAATATAGATGCATGTCATTAACGTCTGCATAAAGATGTCCTGTAACGGGTAAACTAACCCTTTGCGTTCCTGCAGGCTCCCTGTGGGGTCGGGTGGAGGAGCAGAGCCTGTGGAGCAGCCGGCAGCTCGGCGATCAGAGTCCGGCCGCTCTGCTTCGCTCGCTGGTCTACCTGAACACCAAATACTTCGGCCTGCGTACGGTGGAGCAGCACCTCCGCCTCTCCTTCGCCAACGTCTACGGGCCCGACACCGTCCATCCTGTCACCAAGGAGACCGCCGTCTGCATCCGCGTGCCTTCCATCTCTCAGGACCACAACGGTGAGAACGACGGCGCTTCTGATGAATTGTTCCAGAACAGAAGATGTTAGTTTGGTGAATTATTGGCTGTCCAGAACCTACATCTTTTGTTCTGATATTTGTCATAAAATGATCAGTTTATGTATAAAACTATTATTAAAAAAATCAGCTTTTTTAATTAAAGTAGTCAGACAGTGTAAATATGGATCCGTTCTGTTCTCCAAAACACTGTTTATGACGTTAAATTGCTAATAAATTTGTATTTTTTTGCATCCACATTGGATGTTATCTGTCGTTTTGAATCTAGTAAATTACTTTTCTTTGTATCGGCACTTAAATCTAATTTAAAAAAACAATATAATTTAATCTGCAGCATTTCAATAAGAATGTCTGATTATCTTGATACTAAATGTCATTTTATTTGTCTTTTGGTCCTTCAGTTCAGACGGAGTCGAGGAAGAGGAAGCGTACGTTGCAGGACGGCGATCAGGACTACGAACCAGACGACGACTCAGGAGGCTCGGCGGTTCGATGCCCGGTTAAGAAGCACGAGTGTCACCTGTACGAACTCTACAGATCAAAGTGGTGCGTTCAGAGTCTCTACTGGTGCTATAAGTCGAATGATTTTGCTCCATTTTGCATCCCTTATTCTTTATTTCCCTCAAGTCCTGTGATTATAACTCAATTGCTGTTCACATCCAGACGTCTTGACAATGTTGACTATTGAAAAATGAGGACTTTAACAGAAAAATAACTTCACTGTTCAGTAGTTCAGAACAATAGTTTGACACTTCTCCTTTTCCTCTCCTTGTCTCCCCCTTCTATCACATATGTCCTCCCTTCTTCCTCTTTTGCTTCCATCCTTTTTTAATTGAATAAACCTCCTTTACCTTCCATCTTTCTTTATTCTACTTCTCATCTGCTCACTTTTTCCTCCCTCCTTCCTTTCCTCCTCCCTCCCTGCAGCCCGGCGTCATTGCGGGAGCGTCTGGACTTCTTCTACGTTCAGCCGGATCCGGCGTGCGGTCCCGATGACCCGCTGTGGTTCAGCTCCACGCCGCTGGAGCGACAGCTCCTGGAGAGCCTCCTCACCAGAGTCCTCCTGGTCCGGGACGTTTACACGGACAAACAACACCCGGAGGAGGAGAGGGAGGAGGAGAGGGAGGAAGAGGACGGGGGAGAAGAAACAGTTGTGGGAGAGTAGCTGTGGTTTGACTTCCTTTAGCAGAGCCATGAACTGTCGGCCGGGGAGGAAGAGGATGATGGCTAGATATGTGTCCTCCTCCCCTGTCTTCAACCCTCCTCCTGGTGAGGAGCGTCCACAACAAAGTAGGATGAAGAGCAGCCCCAAACTTCTCCTTCAGCTGAGGGAGAGAAAAGTTGTAAACCAGAAGAGGACCGGCACAAATTAGTCCTTTTTTAATTAAAGATGATGATGAGGAGCAAAAGAGGCGAAGCTGCAAATCTAGTAGAAGAGGGTGGTGTGTTTGTAGTGCTCAGATAAACTATATTTAAACTTTTAACACGGAATCATGCTTTAACAAATGTTATCAGCAGCCACCAGGGGGCGATGAGGAGGTGAAGGGACAGATACGTCCTCTCTGCTTCACCTCCTCCTCCTCATCGCAATGAATTGAAAATGAGGAGTGCTTTGACGTTTCAAGAGAGTAACTTGAATTAAAGAGGGGAAGACGAGAATCATGGCCCCAGAAGAGGAAGAAGTAAGTTTGAGGCAGCTGGTAGGTTGAAACTGATGGTAGTTCAGTTTGTACAAAAAATAGAAACACAGGTAGATTATTTTTGGGGTAAACTAAGCAGCTAATCATAGTTCTACTTTACATTTCAGATTTCTATTATAAAGGATGAATGAACACTAAAAATAAATAATGCAGACAGATGGAGAGATCCAGGTTTGAACCCTGCCCATCAGTGATGTAATGTGAATGGTATATTCACATTTAACAAATGTTTGGTTTAAGATTTAAAGGTTGTGTGAGTTTTTCAGACTTCTGCTCAGGAGAGACCTGCAGAGTTTAAAAGATGTAAACGCTTCCTCTTCAGTTTCTTTAAACTCAGTCTTTAGATGATCATCAGTACTTTAAAACTGACACTTTGTAGCACTAAGTGTGTCAAAAGTCCGACAAGTTCAGACATTTTGCAATGTTGGATCTTTCTACGATGCATTATTTTCTGCATGATGACATTTCCAACTCTCCACCATGTCTTGAACGCAGCGTAGATTCCTCCTCCCAGTCAGGGCGATTCACTGGTTTCACTCCTCATAACTGGGGCTGCTTTCATTCCTCCACCATCATCCCACTCGCTGCTCTTCCTCTGTCACCATCTGCTCTCAGGCGACATCCCCCCCCCACAGAGGACTTCAGGAAGTTGGGGCTGATCCCAGAACAGTCAAGAGGAGCCGACACCTCCCCGACATGCTGCGTGTCTTTATAGGACTTTAGGAGAACCTTCATTCATGCGATGTAGCATCATGAGCGTAGGAACGTTTCTGAAGTGTAAATATCTCCTGAAACGAGTTATGAGTTGACAGAAAAATCACCCACTGAAACCTTCAGCTTGAATAAAAACACGCCTCCCCACAAGCCTTTTTTTAAAACACAGACTGATTATTTATTTACCTTTTTATTAGTTTGACTGTATCCTCTTTATTCTTTTTTATTTTTATGGGTTCCACTTCCTTAACATTGAAAACCTGCTGCTGTCCGTCACCTCTCTGTCATCCATTAAAAACATTTTTATTTTTTGTGATAAAACATGAAGGACACGGATTATTCAGAGCTCAAGAGACTATTTTTGAATGTTTCCTTTCTGCTTTTGTCTTCGTGTTTGTACCTTCCGGCTTCTCCGTTACTCTTAGTCTCCTTTTTAAACTTTAATATCTGTTTTAGTTTAAAAACTGAGCACTTCTTCTTCCAAGCTGTATTTTAGAGTGCAGAGCAAAAGTTTATATTGTGTAAATGATTGGGTTGGACATTTCAATTTTATTCTTCATGATTTTGTTTTACACTATCCATTGTTTATTTCTTTATTTTTTATTTTATTTATGTGGTTTTTTATTTGAATTTCTGAATGTTTAAATAAATTTGGAGAAAGTGTCATCAAGTTTTAAAATCAATTGAAAGTTTTTCCTTCAAATAGGGAGAATATTCTTGAAACGTAAAGCTAAGATTGACAAAAAATATCCCCTCCAGATGTTTTTTGTTTGACTCACCATTAACACAAGGTTTTAAATTTGATTTCTCATGACTGAAGTGGATTAAAACCAGTGAACGACGTCAGAGAAAACACTTTATTTTATCTAAAGAGCGGTTGTTCCTGTTATTTTGTCCACTCGACTAGAAGTGCAGCGTCATATTTCAGGAAGACAAAGGTTTTATGGTTTACGGAGAAAGCTGATCTGGATTTCTGACACCAGATCAGCTCCGAAAACCTTTTTAAAAGCAGCCCGGATCAGAGGACCCGGGTTAACATGGCTGATATTTTAATTTTTAATTTTTTTTGGGCTGGACTCGAGAGGCAGCGACCGCCCCTCATGTGGACGCTGTGGCTGGCTCTAAAGCCTAATGTGAATGTGCCTATCTGTAAATACTGAAAGTGAGTGACTGTGAGTCTGATGCTATGTGTGTGGGCTGATCTGCTGATACGGTCATGTTAAATAAATGATTTCATTTTCTAACCAGACTCCTTAATTATGTGTTGTTTCTAATTCTATGGCATAAGATGGTTGATTCTGGCGCCCCCTGTGGACTAAAGTGGTAGTGTTTCTGAGCACCAGACTCCCTTTAGAAAACCTCATTTTACTGCAGTCTGACCCACTCAGTCCTGGTTCTGTTCTCCAGTCTCCGGCCGGTCCAGTCAGTCCTGGTCTCCAGCAGCGTGGTGTCTGTGTTGACTCCCCTGGTCTGAACCGTGGTCTGTCCATGGTGGACTGGTCTCTGCTGGTGGGTCTGTCCACGGTGGACTGGTCTCTGCTGGATCTGGGTCTGTCCACGGTGGACTGGTCTCTGCTGGTGGGTCTGTCCACGGTGGACTGGTCTCTGCTGGATCTGGGTCTGTCCACGGTGGACTGGTCTCTGCTGGATCTGGGTCTGTCCACGGTGGACTGGTCTCTGCTGGATCTGGGTCTGTGTGGAGGAGTCTGGTCTGAAGGAGTTTCTGGTGAACCTTCATGATTTCATCTGGTTTCTCCAGAATCCGACCCGGTGGCTCCGATGACGAGCTTTAAGAATAACTTTATAGAAACAGACGATCTTCTCTCTGATGGTCTGTTTACTGATGGAGGTCTATAGAGGACCAGGACTAAACTGAGACTGGTTCAGGACCAGATAAAAGATCCTCACAGTAACTTTAAAGTTCTCAGTCTGAGTTCTTCCTGCTTTAAGGAAAGCTGTGAATCTAAACCACAGAGCATAGAAGAGAAATGTCTGTTTTATGAACAAGGGTTCTTTAAAGGCTCATTTAACTTCTTTAATTTTTGTGTTACATTCCTCGTCTATTCTAATATAAAAACACGTCCAGATTAAAACGTGTTAACGTTGGAACAACATGGGGGCCTCTTCACTGCGTCCTGACCTTCATCGCTATCATGTCCCCCTCCATTCTTTTTTTTTACAAGGTGCCAGGCGGACATGACACTAAGGCAGAGAGTGTTATCTGGAGATGACTGACAGCAGGAGGAGGAGGAGGAGGAGGAGGAGGCGCGGCATGTCGACACCCCGGGGTCAGTGATACCCGGGGAGGTGAGGCCCCGAGTCGAGAGACAGGAAGTCGGGTTAGAAAGGTTAAAGAGGTTAAAGATCATCCCCTGCTTTATGGTCTGTTTGACTCTAAATGGAGCATCATTTACTAAATGAACATCATGCTGTATTGAAGAAGACTTGAAACTAGAGATTGAGACCATAAACTCATGTTTACAATGTTTACTGAGGGAATAAATCAAGAGAGAAGTAGAGTCATTTTCTCATAGACTTCTATACAACCAGAGGAGTCGCCCCCTGATGGACAGGAGAGAGAATGCAGCTTTAACATAAAGTAGACAGTGAGGCCGTTTTTCAGACCTGGAGGTTAATAACCTTCAGAAAGTGGATTTGAAACTTGCCTAGGGACCAAGACCTGTCTGGAGTACTACAACACTCATGTCACACTGTTTTTTGTAGTTTTTGGAGCTCTATGACAGAACAAAACTTGTTGATATATTCATTGTTGGGGAAATATACAGAATATCTCCATCTTTTTCGTAGACAAAACACAGGGAACAACCAGAAACCAGCACCATCCTGTCCCTCCCGATGGGGGGCGCCACGCCCTCGCTGTGAACCCCCCCCCTCCTCCCATCAGTGTGAACTGGTTCCCGACCTCCCGGTTTATCCGCCATCCCCACCAACAGACTCAACACCGTTCATGAGCCGCAGGACGAGCTGCTTCATCTGCAGCCGGCTGAAGTGAGGCGGCCCCCCTCCTCCCTCCTCCCATAAGCCCCACACACACACACACACACACACACACACACACACACACACACACACACACACACACACACACACACACACACACACACACACACACACACACCTCCTCCCCCTCCACACAGAAGAAGCATTACATGAAAAATGTATTTAAGAGAAGAAACGGACAAACAATCCATCACTTTTTGTGTTTATTATTTTGGGTCTAGGTGGACGAGCGGAGCTACAAAACCCCCCAATTTTTTTTTTTTTTTTTGAAGAGGCAAGCTCTTTCCTTTCTGTGCTCTCTGTCAGAGTTGGCCAGACTCCAGTAACTGGCCCCATTGATCTAAAGCTAAACGGCCCCGTGCGCCCACACACAAACCCCGGTCCTGAGAGGGCAGCGGGGCGGGTGTAAAAACATTTTTCACCCTCGTGGGTTTTTTTTTTTGTTCGGGCTCAATCCCCAGCTCTTTCAGGGGGCATAAAGGAAGCGCTGTGGTCAGCAGGGTCATGTGGGCGAGGCCCGGGGGGCAGACTATAGGGGGCGATTAGGGCCTCTAATGTGCAACCAATCCTCCTCGAATCACATGATATGAACTAATGTCGCCATTTAATGATAAAACAACAGCGGCCACCGGGAGAGCCGGAGAGCCGGAGTGTGTGTGTGTGTGTGTGTGTGTGTGTGTGTGTGTGTGTGTGTGTGTGTGTGTGTGTGTGTGTGTGTGTGTGTGTGTGTCGGTGTCCATGCAGTGTACAGCTGCACAGAGGACAAGAGGGCAGGAATGGATGACAACTGCATTTCTCAGGTTGTGTGCCTCAACATGCGGCACGCCGACCGGCTGAAGGACGGGGGGAGAGTTTAGGGATTCTGGGTCAAAGGTCAACCCGAATAAATGAACTTGCTTTTGTTTCTGCACCAAAAAAAATAACATACACTTGAAGTTATGGCATATTCCACACACACACACACACACACACACACACACACACACACACACACACACACACACACACACACACACACACACACACACACACACACACACACACACACAGGACAGTGTAACCTTGGCTCTTGCTGGTGGAGAGGGAGAGTCGGGGGGGGGGGTTGGATTAAGTTAAATTTAGGATGAGCAGCAGTGAGTTTAACAATCTCTTCAACGCAGAGTCACAAAACTCTACTTTTTACAAAACGCCCACCGGCTGACACACACACACACACACACACACACACACACACACACACACACACACACACACACACACACACACACACACACGATCACATTCCCCTCTTTCCCAAATCTTCGACAGCAGCTTCTCTCCTTGAAAGTTGAAACTCTCTTGCGGGTTTGTTGGTGATGTGAACTGTAGCCGTGACCTTTTGCCCCTAAAGCACAAAACAAAGATACGTTGCAGAATATTTCAAGTGAAAGACATCCAGTGATTTATTGTACTTTTATTGTTAATCTTAATTACGTTAAATTGCAATGCATGATGGTCAAGCGAGAACTAAAAATGTAACTAAATGCTGCAGACTCACTTTATTTAGCTAGTTTTAAAGGTCTTTTGGTTGAAATGTATTGACTAAACGTCCTCACTAGACTACTAGCCCTCCTTTAGCTTACTGCTGGAGACATGAAGTCATGTGACTAAACGTCACTTGAGGTCGTTGTTAAAGTAAAGAGGGAAAGGTTTTTGCAAATTTGTGTAAATATGCATTCGCCCTTCAGTTGACCTCCTGTAAAGACATGTGGAGATAACATGTGATGCTCTCAGTGTCAGGTGTTTAATTGAGAACCTTTATGGAATCATGATGTTATGTTCTCTGGTGCATTCAGGGGAAGTCAGCCAGATGCATTGTGGGGACTGTGTCCATTACCGTCGGCTCACCTGTAGGTGTCCCCGCGGGGCTTACCTCTCCTCACCTGCCCTCTGTCCCCCTCTGTCCCCCTCCCCTCTTTCTGTGGACAGTGAAAACAAGCCCCCCCTCACATGACCGCACACTACAAATACAAATACCGCAACATTACATCATTTACTGTACGAACGACCACATGGTGTTTGTAAGAAGACCCTTACTATTTCAACTATTTATTAACTCAAAATATATTGGTTATTTGACTAGATGAGATTTTTTTTAACTTATTTAGAACTTTTTTTTTCAAGTCATGATCAAACAGTCATTAAATTTGTCTATTCATTGTGTGAAAATTTGCAAATTCCTCGACCTGAACAACAGTTAACAATGTTCCATGTCACAATAACGCGTTTTTCATCTTTTGCTGTGTCATTTTACGCCACACCCTTACCTTGAAACGGATGCAGATATGTAGGAAAAACAACTTAAAATAAGTACGTAGACTAAGCTAAACATAAACAACTCAACATAGGTGCAGCAAACACATTGAAAGCATCCCTAACGTAATCACACTTTGGGACATGAACACCGGATTCCTGCTTCAAAGTCCTGTGTTTGTTGGACTCTATAAGTAGTGTTTTCACATTTCACGTATATGTGTTTACATTACAGTCAGTAAACATTGTAAACATGAGTTTATGGTCTCAATCTCTAGTTTCAAGTCTTCTTCAATACAGCATGATGTTCATTTAGTAAATGATGCTCCATTTAGAGTCAAACAGACCATAAAGCAGGGGATGCTTTAGGGCGGGGCTACACACTGATTGACAGGTCTTTTTGTCACTCCTTTGCATTCCAAATACTGTATCCTCTGTTCATTGGTTGCAAAAAAACAACATGGTGATGGCCGTAATCCAAGATGCCGACGGTAAAATCAACCAAACTCAAGCCTTCAAAACATCAGTCCACAAACCAATGGGTGACTTCACGATGACTGTGTCCACTTCTTATGTACAGTCTACGGTTATTGTTGGTTATTCTGTCAATTTCAATCATTATCTGAAGAACTTTGAAGTTGCAATATCTGATCTTCTGAAAAAGTTTAACAGTCTGATACCAAACTAAAAAAAACCTTCTGTAGAACAAACCAACCCGCATGTTTCCATGAGCCAGCGGTCAGGCCTCCCAGAAACAAATTCATCACACTCCTGAAATACATAAAGGGGGCCTGAGGTATTTGTGCTGTGGGCCGAGTGTGAATTTGTTAGGTGATTAAGGACTAAATATAGACTCCTGTCTGCTCAGAGCTGCAGACCGGAGACTCGGTGAGCTCTCTTTCTGGAGTCGTTGGTTTTCCACCACAAGGCCAAGTGGAGCGGAGACAATTCGAGAGGCACGTAAACAGCATTTTTGGAAGAAAAATGACTGTTTAAAAATATTTTCTTTTACAAATCTATGAATCAACTAATAATTGCTGCTTCATCAAGGATTAAAAAATTCAAATGAAAAAAAATATTAATTAATTAATTCAAATTTATTGATCGTTTAGTAAATAACCGTAAAAACAATTTTCTTGTAAATTAGCCACTTTTAATCTCTTTAGTCAGAATGTTTTCTTGTTAATTTATGACTTTGTAATCTTGCAAATTTGTGATTTTTGTCTCGGAAAAATAGTTCACTTTAATCTTGGAAATTAAATCTTGGACATTTTTGGGAATATTATCCCCCACCCTGTCCCCGTAATCATATTTTTTCTTTAACCTACAATGGCCCTTATTTGCTGTCGTACTTTGTGACGTCCAAACTTCAGTGAACTTTCTAACCAGACCACCCTCCAAAAAACCTAAAGTTCAAATGGCAAAGACCAACCAGGAATAGAAAGAAAACTCGTACTTCCAAAAACTAAATCTGCTAATTCATTCAAGTTATTTTCTTTCCTTTTTTTTTACTTTTCAAAATATCTCCATATTGTGAATCAATGACATTCTGCTGTAATGCTATGAAAAGTTCCCTGAAAAGCTTTGAACTCTCTTCGTTCCTGCGTTGGGAACAAGGCCACTGAGTGAGTGACGGGCCTGCTGCCTCCAGTCAGTCGTGCCAACAGATCGACTATCTCCCGTCACTCTTCAGCCACTGGACCCAAGAGCCCAGCACTCATGTACTGAACTCTGTTGTTGGACTTGGTGCCAAATATTCAGTGGAAAGTAATCCTTTCCCAAAATGCGTATGCTATTTTCTCTCATTATCTAACTTATTCAATATTTAGTTTCGGTGTGGGCAGCTTTTCTCCTCAAAAATCATATAATAATAATAATCAAAAAGTCAATATTAATCATTCAATAACTTATGTTAACAGATTTTATTGGATTGGTAAACCTATAAAGGGACTTTTGATGTCACAGCACATAAATTACAAGTGTAAGCACAACTGATAAAGTTGACATTTAGCTTGTTGTAATAAAAGTCGATGCTAACCTTGAAAACACCAATTTATGTCTTTGTGAAAGAGGCTAACGTTTCAATCTAGTGTACATAAGGCCTGCTTTAAGTGCTGGCGACAAGGGGCCTAAAAGTGACACTGTATTTAGCATTATAAGCACGCCAGCTAAATAGCAAGCTGTAGTTAGCTAAATTAGCTGACTGTACAACATTAGATAACCTATAAAGATATTGAATATTATCTTTTTTTGTTTTGTGTTATCCTTTCAGATAAAACTTTTAATTTGAATATTTCACGATATTCTATTCAATTAAATTTTCATTGAGTTTATATGTATAGCCCAAAATCCCAACTCAAAAATGCTACTGCTTTAACTGCTTAAACTGGCCTTGTGGCCATTTTAGCAATGCAGACAAATTTATTTAGTAATTTCTGTGTTTTCATAGGGAAACCATTATACACCACTGGCCAGTACCACACCCTATGGTACCCACACTGCAAGAAAATGGTATGTAATGGGCCCATAGAACCCATACTCACTTAACTGTCACTACTAGCTAGCAGCTACTAAGAGAGTCAGAGTTCTGACATACGTTGTGTTTTCGGGTTATCAGTTTGTCAGGTCCATTCTCGGGAAAGAGGATTTTTAGCGACTTGAACAAAACGTTTTTCCAAAAAATGTGTATTCCATACACACTCTCTCTCTCTCCATAAGATGGCCCAAAGCAGTCCAAGTATACCCATTTAGCATAAACATTCTCTTTTCATATGTATATGAGTGTCTGCTTTACCCGTTGCTTTGTTGATGCCCACTGTGCACAAAGATCAAAACAAACTTTCCCAGCAGCTGTAAATTTCACTCACCTCGATCATGTATTGCACATCATTATAAATTACCCCTCAGCAGAGTTGTGATAGATGTTTGACTCTCAGGTGCGACACTGACACGCCTGTCTCATTTTAATTATTTCTGGATGGAGTTATAAAGATGGCCCGGCTGTGAGCGTCTCTGGCTCAGCGTCGCATTCTGATGTTCACTGTTGGAATGCAGAGTGAGGAGGGGGGTGAGCGGTAGGGAGGTCGGAGGTCAAAGAGTCTACAAAGAGAGCAATGCCATAGACACTCAGAAGCTCTCCTGTTGATAATGTGGGAAGAGGAAACAGGAAGCCAGAAATTCAGATGATCAAGAGCCACATGCTGCCAAAATTGGTTGTGACGGATTATATAAATGGCTTTAATATATGAAAATAAAACAAAACTGATCTTAGAACAACAAATTATTAACTAAGTATTCTACCCTGACCTTCTTCTACCCAGAACTGGTATTCTCTAACCCAGATCTGGTCTTCCTTAACCCTTATCTGGTTGTCTTATACACAGATCTGGTCATCTCCTACCCCGATCTGGGCCTTTTCTACCCTGATCTTGTCGCCTTCTACCCAGATCTGAACGTCTTCTACACAGATGTGGTCTTCTATCTACCCAGATCTGATCGTCTTCTACCCTGATCTAGTCTTCCTCTACCCTGATCTAGTTTGGTCATCTTCTACCCAGATCTGGTGGTCTTCTACCTAGATTTGGTTGTTCTTCTATCTACCCAGATCTGAATGTCTTCTACCCAGATGTGGTCTTCCTCTACCCTGATCTAGTCTTCTATCTCCCCAGACCTGATCATCTTCCATCCCAATCTGGTCCTATTCTAACCTGTTCTTGTGGCCTTCTGCCCAGATCTTGTCGCCTTCTACCCAGATCTGAACTTCTTCTACACAGATTTGGTCATCTTCTACCCAGATCTAGTGGTCTTCTACCTAGATTTGGTTGTTCTTCTATCTACCCAGATCTGAATGGCTTCTACCCGGATCTGAATGTCTTCTACCCAGATGTGGTCTTATATCTACCCAGATCTGATCGTCTTCTACCCTGATGTAGTCTTCCTCTACCCTGATCTAGTCTTCTATCTCCCCAGATCTGATCGTCTTCCATCCCAATCTGGTCCTATTCTAACCTGTTCTTGTGGCCTTCTACCCAGATTTTGTCGTCTTCTATCCAGATCTGGTTTTATTCTACACCAGTCTGATTCTATTCTGCCCTGATCTAGTCTTCCTCTAACCTGATCTTGTCATCTTCTACCTTGATCTGGTCTTCTTCTATCTTCCCAAATCTGATTGTTTTCAACCCTGATCTTGTCTTCTTCTACCTACCCAGATCTGATCACTTCCTACCCTGATCATATTTACCCCGTTATACCCCGATCTGGTCTTATTCTATCCCGATCTGTTCTTTTTCTACTCTGATCTGGTCTTCCTCTACCATCATCTGATCGTCTTCTACCCAGATCTTGTCTTTTTCTACTCTGATCTGGTCTTCTTCTATCCAGATCTGCTCTTTCTCTATCTACCCAGATCTGTTATTTGTCTATCTACCAAAATCTGGTCTTATTATACCCTGATCTAGTTGTCTTCTACCCAGATCTGGTCTTCTTACATTACATTACATTACAGTCATTTAGCAGACGCTTTTATCCAAAGCGACTTACAGGAAGTGTATTCAACATAGGTATTCAAGAGAACTACTAGTCACCAGAAGTCATAAGTGCATCTCCTTTCTTAAACAAGCATCTTAAAGCATAAACCAGAGCAAAAGTATAGTGCAGAGGCAAATTACTACGAAAACAATAATTGCAACAGACTAATACGAATACAATAAGTGCTACAAACTAATACGAATAGGATAAGTGCAGTAAACGAATACGAATTCAATAAGTGCAGCGAACTGATACGAATACAGTAAGTGCAACAACTAATACGAATGCAATAAGTGCTACGAGGAAGGCTCAGGGTAGTACTTCTTGAAGAGGTGAGTTTTCAGCCTGCGCCGAAAGATGGGCAGCGACTCTGCTGTCCTGACGTCAGTGGGGAGTTCATTCCACCACTGAGGGGTCAGGACAGAAAGAAGCTGTGACCGGGTGGATCGGCCGCAGGGACCTCTGAGCGACGGGGCAACCAATCGCCCGAGGCAGCAGAGCAAAGTGGTCGGGCGGGGGTGTAGGGCTTGACCAAGGCCTGGAGATAGGAAGGAGCTGTTCCTTTCACTGCCCTGTAGGCTAGCACCAGAGTCTTAAACTGGATGCGAGCTCTTACAGGGAGCCAGTGTAGAGAACGGAGAAGGGAAGTTGTGTGGGAGAACTTGGGGCGATTGAACACCAGACGTGCTGCAGCTTTCTGGACAAGCTCCAGAGGTCTGATGGCCGACGCCGGGGCTCCGGCAAGTAGTGAGTTGCAGTAGTCCAGGCGGGAGATGACCAGAGCCTGTAGAGCACCTGCACCGTCTCCTCAGTGAGGAAGGGGAGAATCCTCCTGATTTTGTAGAGCAGGAATCTGCAGGAGTGTGTGACCGATGCAATGTTTGCTGAGAACAGTTGGTCGTCCAGGGTCACACCCAGATTCCTCACAGTCCGAGTTGGCGTCACCACGGCATCATCAATGGTGATGGACAGGTCTCGGTGCGGGCAACCCTTCCCCGGGAGGAACAGTAGCTCGGTTTTGTCCAGGTTGAGCTTCAGGTGGTGTGTCGCCATCCACTTCGATGTACCCTGATACTGTCTTCTTGTACCCAGATCTGTTCTTCTTCTATTTTCCCGGTCTGGTCTTATTCTACCCTGATCTTGTGGTCTTCCACCAAGATCCGATTGTCTTCTACCCAGATCTGGTCTTTTCCTATCTACTGAGATCTGATTGTCCTCTATCCAGATCTGGTCTTCTTTGATCTACCCAGATCGGATAGTCTTCTACCTTGATCTTGTGTTCTTCTTCTACCAAGATCTGATCGTCTTCTACCCAGATCTGATCTTCTTCTATCTACCAAGATCTGATAGTCTTTTACCCAGATATAGTCCTCTTCTATCTACCCAGATCTGATCGTCTTCTACCGAGATTTGGTCCTCTTCTATCTACCACGAGCTGATCGTCCTCTACCCAGATCTGATCGTCTTCTACCGAGATTTGGTCTTCTTCTCTCTACCCAGTTCAGATCGTCTTCTACCCAGATCTGATCTTCTTCTGAACAGATCTGGTCTTCTTCTACCCAGATCTCGTCATCTTCTACCTAGATCTGGTCTTCTTCTATCTAACCAGATCTGGTCTTTTTTATCTACCCAGATCTCATCGTCCTGTACCCAGTATTGGTCTTCTTCTATCTAACCAGATCTCATTGTTTTCTACTCTGATAAACAATACTTACTTAATGTACTTTAAAGTACTTAGAAATTGCAAGTTTAAAAAAACTAATAACACATTTGATGGTCTCGCTATAACAATCCCAGCGTTGAATTAATCACCTCTGGAAATCGATTGATAAAAAATTGATAAAGAAAACTGGATAAAAAGAGATATATTGACATGGAGGGCCTTTAAGAAAATAATTTACAATCTTCGTGAAGACTGAGTTAACTCCATGCGCAGATGAAGACCATTAGATATGGTTGAGAGCTCCCGAATAAGCTAGTAAGTGGACTTTGAGTAAATTTTTCTTTTTGTGTAACTAGTATTTTTCAATGCCAAGAATTTACTTTCACACTCGAGTTTAAAACATCATACTTGCCATGTGATGTATCTTATTGTCGTAAGATGTCTTATTGTCGTTAAACCATAAATATGGAATGTTTTTGCTCAGGGAGATTTAAGTTCAAATTCTTTAGGAGTCATGTACAATGACAAAAAGCAAGAACAACAAATATGGTACAAAAAATTTATTTAGTAACAGTTTTGTAAACATTTGAGGTAAATTAACATTTACATCAACTTGTTCTTACAAAAGAATCATTCATACACAAGGCACTTCTCTTGTTTAAGACAGCATTGAAAACAGGTTGCTGCTCTGAGCATTGTGAGATGGTTCCTGTACTCCCTGACGAGCCAGAGAAAGTCATGATCTGCATGAAACGTTAGAGAGGGACGACGGGCTTTGAACACAACGTCCTGTCAGGGCTTCGTATGCAGGGTTAGGGAAGGGCCAGCTACCCGGCTAACATCGTCTTGACAGCGGAGTCTTCTGATATGAGTCCCGGACCGTTTAGTGAGAACATACTGAGTGAACACACAGAAAAACACTGTTTTTATCTCTCTCGCTGTTGCCTTTTGTTTCCCTTGTCTGAGTTTGAGATAAACAACAGTTTAATTTGTTAATACTGCCTTTTCTGCAAGAGCGTTTTAGTTTTAAGACATTTTTTCCTTTGAGGATCATAGATTTCTTGTCACACACTCTCTCTCTCACTCTCTTTTTCTCTCTCTCTTACTACTACTACCAATATTAGCATTGTAGAACAGCAATTTCTCTTTCCTAAATGTGCAAATCTTTATCAACTACCAAAATGTAAACTTTAGGGATCAAAAACAAATGCAGATAATAAAGTTTTTTTATGTTGTTTTGAACAACATAGCTTTTTTTTAACCTATACGTTGTGCAGGTGTGTATTCTTTGCACTAAATGTCATTTAAGCAACTTAAGTGAGATAGATAAGAGACATTATACCGATATTGGTACAGATACTCTACCACAGTACCATCATGTTGTTACCCCAGCCCCCCCTAAAAATGAAAGTAAAACAGCAGGTACCATTTTGCTCTTACTCCAGTGTATTAACCTGCACATTAACTGCTGGAAAAGTATTGTTGCACAAACATATAAGTACTTAATTGTGTTTTACACCCTGTGAGTGCAATAATGTCCAATGCAGATAACTGAGTTTTCATACAGTCTCACTGTCTCACTCTGTTTCAGAGGTGAACTCACAGGATAATACAATGGATTAAGGTTGTTCTTAAGCTAAAAAAAAAAAAAAAAAAAGGTGAATGCCTGGGTTGTGAATCAATTAAACAGCACAGGAACACAACAAAGACAAGAGGACCTGCAGCCGCTGGTGAATCAGTTTAAAGTTTGGGTTTCTAAAGATCTCTAAGAATCAAGATGAACACAACAAAAAAAGAAGCCGTTCAGGGTCGACTGCACCGCGGCGCTTTGATACTCGCAACGCCGCGTCATTTTGTCTTCTTTTTTAATCGTAGCAATCACAAACTGACAATTTATGAGTAAGATTAAATAAAAAAAAATAGCACTTTTCAGAATAAAACCAATGAAGAAGCACGTGAAATGTGTGTGACGGGGAAAATCGTTAAGGTTGCTCTCAATCTTTTTGGTGTGGCGTTGTAAGTTTGAGGGCAGACATATCTGCCAACAATCTAACAAAAATAAAATAATACCAGTTTAAATTCTAACCAATAAACAAGGAGAATAATGTTATTCTTTATGTCAGATGGATGCCATGTTGTTTGCATAACCTTTGAAGGCAATATTTTATGATTTGTGCAGGAAGTAGAGAGCATTTTTCTTTGCATACACGTTGGCAGGCTCCTATTTTCCTCTTTTGTCAACTAACATTATGGTGGAAAAGTTTTAAATCTCTTGTGTTATTGACAAAGTAGTGCTTTTAGAGACCCAGGTGCATTCTGGGAATCACAGGAATGACTTTCACTTTGCAGTTTTGACCAATGTTTATTCTAAGGGCTCTGGGAATTTCACATCAGTCCATTACTATCCATTCCATATCAATTGCAATCTTTATAGTCTCTGCAGGAAGCGCCCCAATGGATCATGGGTAGAAAAACCAAAGCGTTGCCATGCCAATTAGTCAGTGAATCGGTGAGTTGTAGGGCTGCACATGTTGTTGGCGCAACCACAAGGAAGTTTGTTGATGACATTTCTTCGTGGACGTTTAAAACAACGGGTGTTTGTTCGGTGAAATTCAGGAAGTGCTGCAGCAAAAGAGCTTCAAGGTCAAAAGGAAAAAAAACGCCGGGACGAGCGGTCGACATTAACCGAGGATTTGACTGTGAGTCCAGATAGTTTATGATTATCGAGATATATGAGCGAATTGTCTGACTACACATCGAATAACTGTACAACAATGCCAGCTAACCTGTGCTTAGTCCAGATGAAATAAAATAAAAACATATCCAGTCATTGTTTTTTGACATTTCATTTGTAATAATTAGTCCTTAGGCTCAACAAAAAGAGGAAATAAAAGTAGAGAAACACCATGAGATCTTCGACCCTCAAAGGAAAAACACGATGTGTCCATTTTGATGCAAAATCCGGACGTCACAGTGTCCTTCGCTGCCTCCACCTTTGTGGGCGGAGCCTTCCAGACTTCATAGCACTGCATGATCACATTTTGTGTGCATAAATTAAGACCATCCAAAAAAACTAACAAACCTCAACTACTCTGCAACTCACCGATTGCATTAAACCAAATACTTATTTTCACATTAGCCGAAACGTTTTCTGTTGGTACTCTGCTCTCCTGTCTCTTGTCACTTTGCCTTTTTGATCATTTCTTTGTGGATTTCTTTTGTGGAGTGTTTTCGGGGAGTTGGGGATGTTTGGTTGAAGATATCTAGACAGACAGGTCGCTCGGCCTGGCCCTGATGCTGCTGCTCTTGCTGGCCCGACTGAGCCGCCGAGGGTCTGTGCCGACCGATACCGGAGGCTCGTGCATCTCCACGGTGGTGGTGGTGACGTGGCCTTCCTCCTGCTCGCTCTTCCCCCCGCTCCAGCTGCCCGCGTTGGACGCAGTGCTGCTGCCGGATGCGGCGGCGGCCGTTGAGTTGGTGTTGCTGGTTGGAGGGAGCAGCGCAGCATCGACGGGCTGCTGCAGCTGCTGCTCCTCCTTGTCGGTGCTGGTGGAGGAGGAGGAGGATGAGGAGGGTGGAGTGGCGGCCTTCATCTCCCGAGTCTGCTGCTCGGTGGCCAGGTTGGCCCAGTTCTGCTGCGCGGCCAGCCTGTGGTTGTTGTTGTTGCTGCTGATGTAGTAGTGTGGAGAGGGGGAGTGCTGTCGGAGCGGCTCCTCCCGCTGGAGTTCATCCACCTTGAACTCCGCCGCCGAGGGCGCGGTCGCCGGCCCCGCCGAGGGCAGCTGGAACGCCCCGCTGCCCGCCGTCACGTCCGTGTATTTGGGAGGGTAGCTGAGGCCGGAGGGGGCAGTTCTGGAGGCCAAGGCCAAGCACTTAGGGGCCGCAATGTTGACGCGTCGCAGCGACTCGTGGTCGGGGGCGAACTCGTTGGTCATGCCCTGTTTCACCTTCTTCCACCCGAGGTGATAGATCTCTAACAAATTCAGCAAAAGAGACACGCAAGCCACCACAAGCATAAATATAATAAAAATAGTCTTTTCAGTGGGCCTCGATATGAAGCAGTCCACGGTGTTGGGGCAGGGCCAACGTGCACACTTGTACAGGGGCCTCAGCTGGAAGCCGTAGAGGAAATACTGGCCCAAAATGAATCCCACTTCAAACAGGGTCTTGAAAATAATGTTGAACACATAGGTTCGCAGCAACGCGCCCCGGATACGGATTTTTCCGTGCTCGTCCCTGATTGGCGGCTTCTCCTTCTTGCCGCCTCCTCCTCCAGCTCCTCCAGCTCCTGCAGCGCCTCCACCATTTTTATAAAGGAGTTCCTTCTCCTCTCGGAACCTGTTGGCCTTGCGCAGCTCCTCCTCCTTCTCCTTCCGCTTCTCCTCCATGCGGACGATGTGCAGCACGTGGCCCAGGTAGATGAGCGTCGGCGTGGACACGAAGATGATCTGCAGCACCCAGAAGCGGATGTGCGAGATGGGGAAGGCCTCATCGTAGCAGACGTTCTCGCAACCGGGCTGCTGCGTGTTGCAGGTGAAGTCGGACTGCTCGTCGCCCCACACCTCCTCGGCCGCCGCCCCCAGCACCAGGATCCGGAAGATGAAGAGGACCGTCAGCCAGACTTTACCGATGACCGTCGAGTGCTCCTGAGCGTTCTCCAGCAGCCGCCCCAGAAAGCTCCAGTCGCCCATGCTTCAAGATTTCTAGCCTATGGAGAAAGTACAGGCTGGAGAGGAAGGAAGAAGAAGAAGAAGAAGAAGAAGAAGAAGAAGAAGAAGAAGAAGGGGAAAGGAAAAGGAAGTTAAAGAAACTAACTAGTAGGTTTGAACACGTGTCACGTTAAGGCCTCACGTTAAACACATACAAACACACGGAGGTGACGACAGGACATGTTTCTCTTTTTAGTTTTTCCGTAAAAAAAAACCTCAGCAGAAAGATTTCTTTACAGAAAAACTGCCACGTAGGCGTCGGATATCGAAAAACGAAACACAGCATTGGCCTCAAACACACAGGCGCTGGTTTACTGTATAGACCACCTGTTTGACTGAACCCTGGTTCACTCTCTCTGTCTCTCTCTCTCTCTCTCTCTCTCTCTCTCTCCCTCTCTGTGCGTCGGGCCTGTCTCTCTCTCTCACCTGCTCGCTCCACTGACCAGCAGGCATGTGCTGAGATCAACATTATAATGTTCGAAAACAGCATTTAGCAGCGATGGGGCTCTGGTGTGGCGTGCACACACACACACACACACACACACACACACACACACACACACACACACACACACACACACACACACACACACACACACAGAAACAATTACTGACACACACACACACACACACCTCCCCTCCTCTCCCTCATTGTCAACTGTAACAGTAAAAGCAACAGCGATCAAATTGAAAAGTCACGAAAAACGATGTGACAAATTCAGATTTTAGAAATATGCTGTTTCTTAAAATTCCAAAAACTCTGAAAGATTTCAATTTGCAAAGACTTTCTTTCTTTTTCCACTTTAATTATAGACATATTCAACCTTTAAAAAGTCATAAAAATCCAGGTTGAAGTCTTTAAATAGCTTGTTTTGTTCAAACAATCCCAAATAATTGAAAACACATTTGAAAAGCTGAAATCAGACCATGTTTGATCGAATATACAGTTTTTGCGATTCATTTTCTGTTAATTGACTCAAGTTCTATTGTTTAATGTCACAGATTTAACACAAAATCTACACCTGCTAATTAAATGAGCTTTTTCATGTTTGAATAAAACAGATTTTATATTTACAGATGGGATAAAAACACACACACATATATATATATATATATATATATATATATATGGGTTATTCTTTAGACAGAATAATGCACGTGTGAAAAACACTATTCATTCAACAAAAATCATCACACAGAGCAGAAGAGACACTTACTAAAATATTCTTGTATTAAAGGTAATAAATCCATCGACTAGGGTTCACAATATGTATGACACCTGGAAGAGAAAACACATTTAGTCAGTACGTAATTTATTTTCTTTGAGACTAACAAACATAATAAAAAGTTCTATGCATGTTTTGAGCAATAATCTAAATGTATCCAGATTTAACACTTCTTAAAAAGCTTAAAATCAAACATTTTCTCAGCACATATTGCGTTTGACATATAAATATTGGTAATAAGTTGCGTAATAAGTTTAATAAATATTGCTGATACTGCAGGAATCAAAGCCACAGAGAGACATACAGTCATGCATCGTTTGACCGTGTCATGACTTAATTATTAGCAGTCAGATTTTCAGGTATTTGTGGTATTTTCGGTAACAGACAGAGTCAGGTTCAAATACAAAGCCATACCTGCTGACAATACAGACTGTGCCAGAGTCCCCAGACTCCCTTTAAGCTTTGTCAGGCGTTTGTGTCACTCTTCTTGTTCAGTAAAAACTGAAGCAGCTCTTAATTACCTGATTACATTCTTCATTTACTTTAGGCCCAATTAAGAGGGAGACACTACAGGTGAATAAGGTAAAAAATGAAATAACTGATAGATATCAACATGAAACTTCACCAGTTGATTACTTTCATTGAGGCAGTTATTTTTTGTACAACAAGTTTTCTTAAATATTTAAATGATGCATAATCTTATTAAATATGTGCTAATTTTCATACATTTCCAGAACATAACTGTGAACATTTGATTAAGCCAGGTTCAAAATTCTTGGTTCATTTTGTTAACATAATAGAGTCAAAGTTTTTCACAGTGTGAACTTAAGATATCTCTTTGATACAACTCCATTAATCAGAAAATAATGTCAACTGCCATAGAACATGTTGTATAAATCAGGTTATGAATGATATCTGAACAAACCCCTCAGTAGAAACCTTCAGAATATAGAGAGGAATGAAACTGTAAAGTTTGGTGTATGTAAGAGCTACTGAAGTGGAGATTTATGGATCAGAGTCTGAGAAAAACTCATTTATATGTTTTGTATAATTACATACATTTTGAGACACTACAGGTGAATAGGGTCAAAAAAATAACTAATAGATATCAACATGAAACTTCCTCAGTTGATTACTGACATTAAGACAAATCCTTTTTGTATCACAAGTTTTCTGAAATATTAAGTTTAGATATGCAAATGAGGCATTATCTAATGGTAACTTTTGGTGATATTTGGTCAAAACTACATACACAAATAGACAAAGTATTAAAATAAACACCTGAATGTGTATTTTGGATGTTTTTCCTTCCTCTTGTCTGAAAGAACACATGTTAGTGAAGTAAGATAAACCAGTGGAGCAGTCTGAACACAGGAACAAGTTGACAGCAGAGTTGTTTTCCTGTCATACCTTTAGACCGGAGATGTCATACTTAAATACCAAAAGCAAATCCATCTGCCATCATTGGTGCCATCGCTTTGAGTGCGTTGAAAAGCTGCAGAGATCCCACACTAACTACTGATTCATCTAGTAACAATATTAATCTATAATAACAGCTGCCTCTCAAACTCTCTCCTGCACAAACTTCTCCAGTCTGTTGTGTCGGTTTCTGTCGGTGGACTTTGGGAAGGAGAGAAGAAGAAGTTCCTCCTGGAGGTGGTTGTTAGTTTCTGGAGGCAGCTTGGAGTCGGAGATGGGGCTCGGTCAAACGGAGCTGCCTCCCGGTTCCAGCCATGTCTGGACTGTCACATTGTGTGACCATGCATGAGTGAATGCACAGAGTCATCAGCCTGTCCGGAGTCACACCACGCCCCGTCAAACCTCCACCCACACACAAGAAACTCGCTCAAAACGTGCGTAAAAGCTGCCCAAAAATGTGCCCAAAATGTGCCAAAAATGTGCCAAAACAATCTCTTGCTTGCAATATGCCCCAAAAATCACATCCAACCCCGGAACCATTTACAAATCAAGAATTTAAAAGTGAACACTGTAATTCTACTGTAATTTTAGAGTAAATACATTTAAATATGTATGTGTTTATTTATGTTGCTAAAAGTTTTGGATGAAAAAACTTTCATGCAATTCTGTCCAAAAACTATCAAACCTCCATGAACCTGTAGAGAGTAAATACATTTAAATATGTGTGTATTTATTTATGAATTGTGCTAAAAGTTTTGGATGAAAAAACTTTCATCCAAAATGTGTCCAAAAACATGAACATGCTCTTCTGGACTTGTCCAAAAACTATCACATGAAAACCTCCATAAACCATGAAAACATTTACAATCCAACAATTTAAAAGTGAACACTGTACTTTTAAGAGAGTAAATACATTTAAATATGTATGTATTTATTTTATTTATGAATTGTGCTAAAAGTTTTGGATGAAAAAACTTTCATCCAAAACTTTCATGCAATTCTGTCCAAAAACTATCAAACCTCCATGAACCATGAAAACATTTACAATCCAACAATTTAAAAGTCAATACTATAATTTTAGAGTAAATACATTTAAATATGTGTGTATTTATTTATGAATTGTGCTAAAAGTTGCCGAAAAACTTTCATCCAAAATGTGTCCAAAAACATGAACATGCTCTTCTGGACTTGTCCAAAAACTATCAAACCTCCATGAACCATGAAAACATTTACAATCCAACAATTTAAAAGTGAACACTGTAATTTTAAGAGAGTAAATACATTTAAATATGTATGTGTTTATTTTATTTATGAATTGTGCTAAAAGTTTTGGATGAAAAAACTTTCATCCAAAACTTTCATGCAATTCTGTCCAAAAACTATCAAACCTCCATAAACCATGAAAACATTTACAATCCAACAATTTAAAAGTCAATACTATAATTTAAGAGAGTAATTAAGTTTAAATATTTAATTATTAGTTATTGTGCGTAAAAATGTGCCAAAAAGAACTTTTGCCAAAACTTTCATTTTCAAAACATGACCATGCTCTTCTGAACTTCTTCCAAAATATCACATGACAACCTCAATGAACCATTTAAAAAATCTACCATTCAACAGTTTAAAAGACAATAATATAGTTTAAGAGAGTCATTTAATTTACTTATATTTTTATTTATAAATTGTGTGCAAAAGTTGCTGGAAAATGTGCTAAATATAATAAATTTCCCCTAAAATGTTTGCACAATGTGTCCAAAAACATGAACATGCAACAGTTTAAAAGTTAATAATATAATTTAAGAGATTCATTGAATTTAATTATTTATGTATTTATTAATAAAGAGAAAAGGCACCATTAAATGGTCACAATAAACTCACGATTGACCCTTTAGGAAACACTGTTCAAATAATCATTACTTAAGATTAAATCAAAATTAAATAAAAGTTGATATCTGCATGATTTAAAAGAAAGAAAAGACAAAATGTGCATAATATTCTCTGAGCAGACTCATGTTTTAGAGCATCAATCCAGAAAAAATGAAAGAATGCAAGTTAATATAAGAGGAAAACGTGAAACAAACTTAATGTTCACAAACTATTTATTATTCTTTTTAATGATTTATGAAACAAAAAGTCTCACAGAGGAAAAAACTGCTAGGATCAAAGTGCGATTGATTAAAAAAACATCTTGTGTATAAAATACATTTACAATTTAATATCTTCATTTCTCATTAGTTTGTTAGAGCAGATAGAAAAAAAACATTTTACTAGAAACACGTTAAAATCTCAGGACTGGAGTGATCAGCTATCACAAGCTGTCATTTGGCTGTTACAGAAAGCAGGAGGTCAAAGGTCAAAGCAGAGCAGAAACAGCTTCTGCATCCAGAGTTCTTTGTCTGTGACGTTGTATGACTTGGCATTTCTTAGATATTTGGACAAAACCTTTCTCACCCACTTAAACAAAGTCAGACTTCCATCTTTAATGATGTAACGTCACTATCTTTCACTATGAAGTTTCTGATCTATAAGGTGATTTATTTTATTTTTAACAGCACAGATGTGACTAATCCATCTCAGTCTATTCCTGGACGGGAACGAGGACAAAGACATCGACCCCCCAGGTTCCCGCAGTGTGGTGGCTAAAATAAGGCCCATGCTGAAAGCTGATACAGAAGGCTGGGGGGGGATTCACACTGCAGAGACAACACAAGTCCAAATAACAGGAGGACTACCGGGCCTCTGGACTGAGCAGGACCGCTTCTGGACGGGGTTTTCATAGAGCAGGATTAAGAGCCTTGACTTTAATATTGGGTTTACAATAAGGCCAATAAAATAATGATAATGAGGATATTTATAATAATCATAATGATAAAAAGTATCAATAATAATCATAATTATAATAATAATAATAATAATAATAATAATAATTAAAAACAATAAAAATAAAATTACAATATATATTGAAACAAAATAATAAAAATAATAATAAAATAATAAAGCAAGATTAAGTGCCTTGACTTAAATATTGGGGTGACAGTTTAGCCAATAATTGTAATAATGATAATAATAATAATATAAGTAATAATAAAATAATAGTTATAATAATAATTATACCAATTTAACAATATTATTATTATTATAATTATATGTGTTATTATAATTGTTTTATTATTATTATTATTATTATTATTATTATTATTATTATTATTATTATTATTATTACTACAGTACCAGTCAAAAGTCTGGACACACCTTCTCATTCAACTACTTTGAAGAATCTAAAATATAAAACATATTCTGGTTTGTTGAGCATTTGTTTGTTTACCACATAATTCCATATGTGTTCCTTCATAGTTTGGATGTCTTCAATATTAATCTACAATGTAGAAAAAAATAAAAATAAAAATAAAGAAAAACCATTGAATGAGAAGGTGTGTCCAAACTTTTGACTGGTACTGTTAACAATAAAGACAATTTGGAGCATCCCTTAAAACTTGTTAAAGTTGTTTAACTTGATAATCCTGCTTTATGAAAAAAAACTCTTTGTCAAATCCCAAAATATGTAGTGAAATATTAATTGATTAATATCTGGAAAACACAAGGACTCAGACAGATTTAGTATCTTATAAAAAAAGCATCTTGACCGAAATATTTTTGACTTTGATATCCAGCTCAATATGTTCTTTCACACCTGTAGTTTTTTTTTTGTGGATGTATTTAAATGTTTCTATAAAAATTCTCTTCTGCACCTTTATGAACTTTTCACTGTGCATCTGGTCCTTGTGCATAAAAGTCATTCTATAAATTCTAATACTTCTGAGATTGTACATATCAGATAAAACAAAATAACTTGGGTAAGTTTTCTATCACTCGCTGACTGCAGAATAAAAACATCTTGTCCAGTCCAGACGCACATATTTGTCCATATTCTTTTTTTATCACCTGTTGTGCAGGTGTGAAAATATGCAAAACATTCTCATCTGATTTAAATACAGAAACACTTTCTGTTCAAGTGAAAGACATTCAGATTTGATTGAACAGCTGTTAAATCTCTTTGTGTTGTGGTGTAAGATTTCATCGTATTATGTTAAAGTCTTTATCAGCATAATCTCATGTTGTGCAACACACTTCTTGGTGATTACAAACCCACCAAAATAAAGCATTATTTATAGAAAACATATTCAACAATCTGAATTTTCAAACTTCAAGGCACAGTCACTTGATTCAATACATCAGGATCATAAAAACTCTGCGTTTATTAATTACTGTAAAAAACACGTATTTAAAATGTAACGTCTAGTAAACTAGACACTAAAAACATAATCATAAAGGCACTTGTTTTTTTTCTTTTTTACTTCATTTGTTCTCTTTCCTGTTCTTCATCACCAGATATATCCTTCAGCCTCTGAGGAAGGCCTTTTGTGCTCTCCGAGGTTCCTCTTAGAACCACTAGATGTCAGTGATGTCATTCTTCTCTGTTTTCAAAACATTCAAGCAACTTCAGACTGTCAACAATAAATATATAAAAACTCTCAAACGCTGTCGACCTTCCACTGTGTGGAAAAGTGAGATGATACTTCTGACAATGTTAAAGATCCACAGATGCAGAGATATTATTTTGTATAAAAAAATGTTAACTGAAACCGGCTCTTTAATGTACTAACCTCTTTTATGGTAATTTATTTTCTTGAGGTCTCAAAATCTGCTTCAGAAGCTGTTTTAATTTTCTAATTTGGTTACCAAGACAAGATTTTGGCTTTATGTCTCTGAGGAAAAACTGTATTTCTCAATATTGTGTTAACTTTTGAAGTTTATCCAACTTTCTTTAATGAATTTAAGGTTACAATTATTCTGTCTAGGGCTTTTATTGTGAAAGGTCTGGTCTGTGACGCCTTTGTCAAAGTTGAAAGGAGTAATTAAGTTGTCAGTTCAGGCATCCATGTTGTTATTTATTAAATATTAGTGCAACTCTACGCGTTCTTCACAACGTGATTGGTTGATTTATTTTGCGGTGCAGAAGGCTCAGAAAAATGTCTCTGTCTATCTGAAAAAAACAAAACATAAAGTTGCTTTTTTGCAGCGTTATATTCACGTTGTAAGCGAAAATTACTCTTGACAAAACACTCGATGATATATTGACTTGCAAGCAAGCAAGAAAACGCCCCCAGTGTGTGAAGGACTGTCAGGGGGAAGCACCGAACCCTCGACGTCTGATACCGACGCACAAGTCGCCCTTTAGCGTTTCTATAAGAAGTACCGAGCTTTCAAGTAACTACAACGTGAATCCATCAGTTTCATTATTAGACGCTCAGAGAAAACGCTCTGAGATTGCAACTATGAAGCATTAAGGGCGAAAAAGAGGGACTTTCACCCAGGAGACCGTTTTTCGTGTCCCAAATTTACGTAAATGTCGTTTGTGACGTGTTTTTTCCGTCCTAGCGTTACGTTGTTTACGTACTTATTTGAACAAAACCATGATGTTTTTTTCCTAAACCCATAAAAGGGGTTTTGTTGCCTAAATTTTAATTAATTAATTATGTTTTGAATTCTCAACGTTAACCCGCTGACTGCGACCGTTATCAAGTGCTTTAGAAAGTGACAGGGTCCAGCGAGGTTGATGTTGTTGAGGGCTTGTTTTTCAATAATAACATCTCTAAATTATTTTTTCTTCACCTCATTTTTGGGCGCCAGTTGGATGGACAGCGCCCTCAGTGTTTGCCTGCACCACCTTCGCCTCGGGCCGACTCTGTCAACTTCACACGACACAACTCTTGATCTGAACAAACAAGCTTGAACTAAAATGTTCTGGTGGATGTTTACATTAAGAGTCTAATTACTAAACACATAGTGTGATGATGACACGCGGGAGGGTGCTCTAGATTTACAGTTCAGGCTTCTCCTCTTCTATGGTTTCTGTCTGTCCTTCAGCACATCTTGCTGGTCGAATGCGAGGGCGTGGACAGCAGCAGCTCGTTCTTCACGTTCTGCAGATGGCTTTTGTCCTGCATGGTGCTGTCCGTGTGGGCGTACGATTGTTTCCTCTTCGCCCGGGCCGAGCACCTCATCAGCGCCTTGGCGATGAGGTAGCCCAGCTCGGCCACGTTCAGCACCATGCAGAGCGTTGACGACGACACCATGAAGATGGTGAAGATGGTCTTCTCCGTGGGCCGTGAGATGAAGCAGTCCACCTTGTTGGGGCAGGGCCACTGCTCGCACTTCACCAGCCGCGGCATCTGGAAGCCGTCGTAGATGAAGTAGAGCGCGTACATGAAGCCGCCCTCGAAGATGAGGCGGAAGAACAGGCTGCAGGTGTAGGTCCACCACAGCGGGCCCGTGATGGGCAGGCGCCTCTTCTTCAGCGTCTCCAGGTCGCCCGCCGTCACCTTCTCGATGCCGTTGGAGGACAGCATGGTCCTCTTGTCCCCGCGGTTCCTGTAGGCCACGTGCATGGCCACCAGCAGGGCCGGCGTGGACACGAAGATCAGCTGCAGGCACCACAGGCGGATGTGCGACACGGGGAAGAAGTGGTCGTAGCAGACGTTCTTGCAGCCGGGCTGCTGCGTGTTGCAGGTGAAGTCCGACTGCTCGTCACCCCAGACGCTCTCGGCGGCCAGGACCAGGATGGTGATGCGGAAGATGAAAAGGACAGAGAGCCAGATCTTTCCCAGACTGGTGGAGTGTTTGTTGACGCCGCCCAGCTGGGCGTAGAGCGCCCCCCAACTCATTGTGGCGACGGAGGACGACCTGCAGAGGAGAGGAATTCAGCAGGAAAAATTCAGAGAGTTGATGGAGCACATTCGAGGTTGAAAACGAGACTGATTCTCACAAGCTGCTCATTTGGTATCGATTCCTTTTCAAAATGTAATATAATAAAGTTATATAAATACTAAACATGTCTGGCTGCATCGCTTCCAAACATTCTCAGTACTTATGTATAGTGTTTGTGCACTGACACATTTTGCAGGCCCGTGTCACATGACATGTGAAAACCAATGTGACACAGTCATGTGAAACATAGCTTGGTGTGTGTGGTGCTACTTTTCACCTGTGGATAGAAATACAGCAAGATGCTATATTTGTAACAATAAGGGTTTCACACAGCAGCAACATTTAGAAATGTATTCATTCTTGATATTTCATCCATTGTTTTTCTAAAAATGACCTTTATTTTGAAAAACCAGACAGAGTACAGGCTCAGGGGCCCAAAGTGTCAGGAGCCCTTGTGTTTCATCTAAGAAATGTTGCTCAAAGACACATGTACAGACCAGGAAGAGACTCAAAACAACCACAAAGACACAAAATCACCGGAGAGACAAAGAGACACAAAATGACACAAAGAGACACAAAATAATTACAAAAAGAAACAAAGAGACGCAACATTACCACAAACAAAAACAAAGAATTTCAGTGATGCAAATTCAAATAACACACCACAGGAATGTGTTTTGTTTGCTTTGTCATGTGTTACAAATAGGCTACAACTGAATTTCATTGTGCAACCCTGTGTTGAATAATGACAACACATTATCCTTGAATCCTTGAATCCTTCCCTGAATCCTTAGGACACACAATATGACTACACAAAGACGTAAAGTGATCACAGGGTGGAACAAAGAGACACAAAATGATCATAAAGACTCACAAAATGACCACAGAAAGACACAAAATGACCACAGAAAGACACAAAATGACCACAGAAAGAAAATGACCACAGAAAGACACAAAAGGACCTCAGACAGACACACAATTGCCATAAAGAGATATAAAGGGACACAAACCGACCACACACAGACACAAAATGACCACAAAGAGACACAAAATGACCACAAAGAGACACATATGACCACAAAGAGACACAAAATGACCACAAAGAGGCTCAAAAGTCTCAAAACCACAGAGATGTATATCCACTAAAAACAAGGGACACAAAACAACAACTTAAAGGGTCTAAACCAAAAAAATGCTTTTATCTAGAAGAGGTGTTGGGGCCTTTGACACGTCTGAGCTCAGGGGCCGTGATCATAATCCACCCATGATTACCAGTTTAATTTATGATCATTACCAGTATCGTCTCTAAGAGTATCGATGTCATATGGAATATAATTTTTTTTGTTTTTTGCCCGTCCCTAATTTGAGCATCTCTTCTCTTTCTTTCTTCATAGATCCACTTTTGGTGTTTTTTAATGTTTTGAACGATGAACATTGGAGAGTAAAGTTATTTTTTGATAACATGACATGAGAACTTTCATCACTTTTAAGAGCAAGAACAGAAAAACCGACTCTGGAACACAGAGGAACAGAGCAACCAGATTTATAAAGTCTGATAAACAAGTGTTTTATTTTTAGACATTAATGACAAACTACATGGAAAATCATATTATTTGTCATCTGATAAAGCACTTTTCAAATCAGAAAGTATCCTGATAATGTGATTTCAACATTTTCTGACCCATTATCACCAATAATAATATTATTTATCATTTATTAGCACGATAATCCATTTGAAATGTATTCAGTTGTGATCTACTTTTACTTTTCTACCACTACATTGTTACTTTATACTGATTTATTCGAACAGTAGTGGAGATGAATGAAGATGACATAATACCTCAAATCAAAAAGGATCAAGCCGGCATCTTTGCTTTCTATTAATTACTATCTGTTATTTCCTTATCTTCTTGAAACACTACAATCTCTCCTCTCATCTGTATTCCTGCTATGTTAATAGGAATATTGATAATTCATTTAAAGATACAGTTTGGGCTTTTTTTATGTGATGCAATTAAAGATCATTTACCTTAAATGCATGTTTAATAATCACAACCTCTCTTCAGATGTGCTACACATGTGATGACTCACTTATTAATAATCATAATTATCAATATTATAAGAATGTTAAGCCTGTTGTTGTTGTTGGTGTGTAACTATTCCAAGGAAGAAAGGAACTAAACATTACAACACAAATAACTCACCTCTGTGGGGATTAGAATAAAAAAATCAATTAATCCTTTATTATTTCAGTTTAAATGGTCCCAGGAGCTCCAGCAGAGTCCAGCTGTGTTTCTGGAGGAAGAGCTTCTTCTTGAGCTGCGTCTTCCAGCTGACTGGGACTCACCGGAGACCGTGTCAGGGTTTTCAGACCGGAATGAGGGGCGGGTCCAGGCCCAGGGTGGGGCCTCCTGCAGCCTGGGATGGGTTTGTTCTGTGCATGATGACTGTTCCTTTCCAAATGAGCAGAAACCGCAAGAACATGGAGGAGAAATGAATCCTGTGTGTTCATTAGATACACAGTAAGTGGTTGAAGAAGTACTCTGATCTCCACTGAGGAACACACAGTAGTACCATACAGGTATAAGTACAGGTAATGCATTCAAAACTCCACTTAAGTAAATGATTTATGTACAATTAGTGGATTCAAAAGTACAATATTTCCTTCTGCGTAAATCTAAAGAAGCAAAAAAAGAAATGACTTAAATAAAGTGCAGCTAACTTAAAATTGACTCATTTCAGAATATATTATTGTTATTAATAATGCATTATGTTGCAGTAAAGATGCTGTTTAACTACTCTTCGTACTGCTGTTACTTTTTAGTTTTTTTATGTAAGTATAAAGGCAGTGGTTGAAGAAAAAGTAGTAGTACCACAGGGTGTAAATACTCTTTCAGAGGTGCAAGTACAGTATTCAAAATTCCCCTTAAGTAAATGTACTTACACTTATTATTACTATTGCAGAATATATTGTTGCATCATAATAAATAATGCATTATGTTGCAGTAAAGGTACTGTTTAATTACTTTATATACTGCTCTATTAAAAACTCTACTAAAGTAAACACACCTAATCTTATTATTAGTAATGCAGACTCATTTCAGACTAACTTATTGCATCATAATTAAGGATGCATTATTATCTACTTTATATACTGCTGTGTAGTTCGTGAATCTCTCCTCCAGTTATCAATAAAGTTGTATCTTAATCTATATTTATACATCATCATTTATTTGTTGATTATCTTTTGTTTTATAAATCAGAATCTTCAATGTAATTTAAGTTATTAAATAAAACTAAAATATTTCCATCTGGGTTATTTAAAAGAAGCATAAAATGGAAATACTCAAGAATAGTACCCTTAAATTGTATTTAAGTACAGTAATTGAGTAAATGTAATTACTTTCCAACAATGTCTATTCTGTGTTTTTCTCATCACAATATCATATTTTTACAAAAAATTGCGGTACTTCAATTTTAATCATGACTTGAGTGCAGCGGTGGAAGAAGTGCTCAGATTTATTTCTTAATTAAAAGTAGTAATATTACAGTGTAGAAAAACTCTGTTACACCTAAAAATCCTGCATTTAAAATCTTACTTAAGTAAAAGTACAAAAATATTAGCATAAAAATACATTTAGATTATTTAAAATATTTGTTTTATTTTTGCAAAACAATACTTAGTGAGTATTTATTTAAGTAAAGATATTCATTAAGCAGAATGGCCCATTTTTATATATTCTTGGATTATAATAATTGATGCATTTACTAATACTTTATATAAATACTTCATATACTACTGTGTAGTTTGTGAATTCCCCCTCAGGATCAATGCGTTTTATTTAAAAAACACATCATTTATTTGTTCATCTGCAAAGAAAATAAAGTTGTCAGATAAATGCAGTAGAGTAGAAGTTAAGTGCCTCTTAATTATACTTCAGTAAATGTACTAAGGTACATTCCACCACAAAAGGCACTTAAAGCCTCAAACAGGAAGAAATGTTTCCTATATGTGAATTATGTGTCAGCTGGAGGGTTCATGTGACGACTTCACATTCTCAGTGAGGTAGAAAAACTCAGTGGACGTGTTTAACCAGCTGGTGAGGCTGGTTTTCATCTATTAAAACCAGCCTCAGAGTACTTCCCTCACAAATCTTAACTCTAGAAATATTTCTTCCTTTGATGATTTCATGCCTTTGTGGAAAAAAAAGGTTTAATATATCTACTCACTTCTATTGTCTGCAAACGCAACAATATTCTGTATTTTTCACACATTTGATTTATTTTCAGACATAATATTCATCCTCAAGCTGATGACGTGCAAAAAAAGTACATGTAATTAAGTATGTGTAGTTATATAACATTTTCAATATATGTTTACTTGAATATTTCTATTTTCTGCTACTTCTCATCCACTAAATTTATTTAATGATTAATGATTTTAATTACTTTGATTCTAAAATTAAGATTGAAGAAATGCATTAAACAAATAAAAAAAAGATATTGTTATATTAAATAAAGACTTTATTCATCCCCAAGCTAACCAGCAATATATAAAGTAATAAATACAAAATTATATTAAGAAATAAAAATGTATTTTTAATTTGTACCTTTACATTGTTTTAACATACTCTTTTTTGCTGTGTTTGTTTATCATCATTTATTGTAAATTTTCCTATTTTCTATTTTTTTATTAAGTCTTATACTATTGCACTTTGTTTATTGTTATGCACCAATATCAAAGCCAATTTTTTTGTATTTGTAACGTACTTGACAATAAACCATTTTGTGATTTTATTACATTTACCAGCTGTGATATTTAAGGTGCAATAAACCGGATTCAGAGCTTTTAATTTACCAGCAAATAACTATATAAAGATAAAATAGAGTGATATCTACCTGACCATTAACACAATATTTATGTAGACTTAAATACAGACACATTTAATCATACCTCTATATTGTATTTACATTTATAGATGAAGAATAAAACATACTGCTGTATAAACATGTGACTTCGTCGTCCACACGGTTAAATCATGTGAGAGTCACTGCAGCTCGATGTCACCGTGAAATGAAATCTGTGACGTGAGGAAAGAAGAAATGTCACGGCGACTGTGAGAAACACTCGTGACATGTTTACATTTATGGTTCCTCACCAGTGATCCGATAACGTCATGAAGTCGTTCTGCTGGAGGGAACAAAGACGACTGAAGCGCTCAATCAGACATATTTAATATCTAAATGCTCTGTTTTATTAGTTTTTATTAAAAGGATAAACATGTTTTATTGCGAAAATATAAGAAAACATATGATTTTATTGTTTTTTATTAATCATAATTTCACATTTTTCACAGAATTAATTCATGTTATTTGTGTGTAGCACCTGAGATGAGAACTTTTAATCATTCTTCAATTCAACGATTAAACATGCCGTCCATTAAAAGGCACTTTAAGAGCACGAATGTTCATTATAGCCGAATGTCAATATTTATCAAATAAAAATATGTCTGCTTTCATCTGTAGATTCATTTCACAGATTTGTTTTCATTCATATAATCAGGTTTCTTGTGTGCAGATCTCAGTGATCCTTCTTCAGCTTGGCCAGACCCATGAGGAGCTGGTCTCTCCGCTCCATCCGGGCCGACAGGTGCTGCTGGTCGTTGGGAATCAGCTCGCACATCTCCTGTGGACAGAAGGGAAGGAAGCATAGGTGAGGAAACGACACAATCCGACGGCCATATTGGATCTCCTCGGGGAATATGAAACACGTGGTGAGACGACAAAGTGTCACGGAAATTTGTGAAATAGTCACAAAGTAAAATCTATTAGTTTCGTGTTCAGGGACATATATTGCTGTTTTTTTTTCGTGTCACTCGGCACGACTTTCTTTTCGTGACGACTTAGGTTTAGGCGACAAAACCACTTTGTTAAGTTAAGGAAAAACATCATTGTTGGGCTGAAACAAATCCACGAACGGTTTGGTTTAGACTACAAAACAAAGGCAGCAACAAGGTGTGGAATATCTGTCTCCTGGTTGACCCATCCATCCTGAGTAGTGTTTTCTGGGAATCATTAACTACGTCACTTGCACCGACTGCTTAGTTGTGTGGATAACTTTAATTTGTGTCTCCACCATGAATAAAGCTCTTAACTGACTCTATTGGCTTTATTTTCGTTCTGAGTGACTAGAAAAAACACAATTCCTGTCCCTGGACACGAACCAACAGATTCAATTTCGTCCCTATTTCACAAACTTCCATGATCCTGGGCTCGGTGAGAATATAGATGATTGTATTTCTAACTGGAAACTGATCCTGGGTATGGATTCACTCTTAAAACAGGTTCTAAATGAGAACTGGTTCTAAATTTGTAAAACCTGGAGTATTGATAAGGTCCGGAGTTAGCGGTTTTGCTATCGGTACTTTAGAAGTTCTGGAGTGAGATGTCCTCGTCTCAAACGTCCTCTCTCTGTCTCCTTGTCTTTGTCTTAACTCTGACAGGCTACATGTTCCTCCAGTAGACTCAGTAAACTCTCGTTGTCTCAAACTCAATAAAACCCTCACAAGTTTAGGAGGAAACAGCAGCAGTTTATCACAACTTCTGGACAACAAGCCAACTTATAAAGTCAATATTCAAAGTGAATGTCCTCAGTGAGAATATAATATTTAACAACTCCAAACTGTTTTTTATTTAGATCCCTGTTAGCTCCTGTATTGCAACAATAGCTTCTTTATCCTGGGTTCCACATTTGGATTTTTAACAATACTTCAATAACAGAAAAATACATCAAAACACTTCTATTACATTAATAACTCACAATAAGAAACATCAAAGACACACAACAACTCAAAGCTCGTCTTTACCTCTATATAATAACTAAATCTTTTGCATAATTGAGAAAATAAATCACTTAGCATCCACTAAATCACAAAAAACTCTTCTAACTTAAAGGGTTTCGACTCCTTTTGCTGTGTAAACTAGTTATTTATTGCACCGGCGGCTGGTTTCCTCACATAGTGACCTTGCGTCTCTAACACTTTAACAGCCTGTGATATCATGTGACTGAGTAGAGCCTACTTTGGAAACAGCAATTTGGTGTCGGGGTGATGGAGGTCATGCAGAACAACGGATCATTCTCTCTTCATGTGACCGAATAATGAAAACCAGGCGACACAATATGCGTTTTCATTTAATGCCTTTGATCTGGATGAAATCTGACATTTTACACACAGTCAGCAGTTTAAAGCGTTGTCTCTTTTTGTCGCCATCATACTCACATTTACGATGCTCTTGGCCGCCTCGCCGCTGGAGAAGGCTGGTACGGGACCGAAGGCGTTCAGGATCCTCGTGATGCCTTCTCCGTAGCGTTTCATATAGTCCTCCAAACCTGGGGGAGGAAAAGTAGATCAGAAAAGGGAGAACATGGGGAACTTTAGGTAAAATTACTGTTTTTGTCAATGGGGTCTTGTGTCTTTGAATAGAGTATAGATAGCAGCTTCAGTTCTCTAACAGGAAAGGCTGGTAAAGAGGTGAAAGTATTCTAAAATTAGCGTACAATTAAACTGATATTGATTCTTTTAGGTGTCTAAAATACGTCCACAAAAGTACATTGCTTTGATCCCGTGCTGGTTCATCTCCATCTACTGTACTAATACATGCCTATGGAGGAGAACCTCATACAACCACACAACAAAAACATCCTAACTATCCATTTAAGTATTTTTTTAAGGTTATAATTGTATTCAAGGCAACCTACATTTTGTCTTTTGTTAAATCCTGTTGGTTAAACTAATGGTGTCTCGTGGCGTAAGCTCAGTAGCATCATTCTTTTATACAAATGTATGGGTTTCTAGATCATAATTTAATTAGATATAATTGTTACATATTTTAATATTAATTCACTATTATTTATTACATCTGCTACAAGCAACAATGCTACATTTCTGTTACAGTGAACAGATGATAAAACAGTAAAGCTGTGGTTTATATTTCTAGCGTCAAACTCTTTCTTCATCATCAGCCTTGTCGTTCTTTTAAATCTATTAACTTCACAGAGAACCACTGAGAAAAACCCACAAAACGTGATCATTAATCACATTTTACGGTGCTGGGTGTCATCAGCCCGTTGAATTCCTCAGCTTACGTTCTGTCTTAGTTGAACTTTCAGTGTGGATTCCTTGGGGTTATTATCTCATTTCTCTCATTGATTGGTCTTTAATGATTTATTTGTGATGTAGGCAGTTGGCACTTCGGCTGATGAATGATTCATGTGCTGCTCAAATAAGGTGTTAAAGATTAATACATTTTCTGAGAGTAAAACAATCTGGCAAATGTTTGGGCCTTGTTTTATTCAAACAGCTGTAAATATATATAATATATATTAAGTCCCTTAATTTGAATGTAGAAAAACAACAACACATAGCCAATGCAGGCTGTTCGCATACAACGTTGGCAGCCATACCTACAAAAATGAACGTAACTAACTAAGTATTATACAATCTTTTTTCCTTAACCTAAATAAGTATTTCCCGATCTTTTCCTAAACCTAACTAAGTATTTAACGATCTTTACTGAAACTTACTATTTCACGATCTTTACTTAAACCTAACTGGCTAGTTTTGTTGCCTAAACCTAAGTATTTTACGATCTTCTCCGAAACCTAACTATGTTTTTCAAGATCTTTTCCTTAACCTAACTTAGTATTTAACAACCTTTTTCTGAAACTAAGTATTTAACGATCTTTTCCTTTACGTAACAAAGCATTTCACCATCTTTTCCTGAAACGTACTATTTCACCATCTTTTCCTAAACCTAACTAAGTTTTTCAAGACCTTTTCCTGAACCTAACTAAGTATTTTACGATCTTCTCCTAAACCTAACTAAGTATTTCACGATCTTTTCCTAAACCTAAGTTAGTATTTAACGAGTTTATTTTGAGATGACCATAATGAACAGAAATTGACAGATGTTGCTGGACTTTCGTAGGAAAATGCATGAAAAATAGGTAACATTTTTGTAACATAAAAAACGTTTTATGAAGCTACGTTGGCTAATGGCCTATGAGGAAACACTTGTCCCAATTACAACCAATGACCAGACAAAACAGATCGTAAAGAGGACCAGCGGTGAAGTCTGTTGACATTCCTGTGAAACGCAGCAGGTGAGGACCAGATCTTTGAAGCAATAAAAACCAACAAATATGTGACAAGACTACTTCACACCAGCTCTTTAATTAAAACAGGTCATAAGGTGTTTGTGTAAAATAGCTCTGTCACACTGAAATGAAGTTTCACACCAAAGCTTTTAAAAAGGCGACACTTCAGTTTAGTCTTTTACCTTAGTTATTCAGACTTAAAACATAGAAAACTGAACATTCAGAACGTTTCAAAATCCTTTTAGTGTTTTATCCTGAAGCTGAACTTTGAGTGTTTACATGAGACTTAGTGGGAAACACTATATATGACAGAGGAGTGCGATAAGTACCATCTACCTTCAACCAACACAGTTTGTGTGGGAGGAAGATACAAGTGCTATTTCAAGACATCGGCAATTCCTCTTTTGCTGCCATTGTCTGACTTAAAAGTTTGTATTCCATAGAGAAAGAACAAAATGTTGAAGGTAAAATCAAACCTAGAGTACGACAATTTCTTGTTTGTTTATGTTGATTAATGTGGTAACTAGGCAGTTTGTCTCAACGAGGCAATGATTGAGTGAATGAATGTGGCATTACCAGTTGATCACCTCACTTACTTTCCTATGTCGTATGTGTTGTTTGTTAATGGTTTAGCTTTAATAGGTATAGTGCACCTGTCTTTTGAGTTACAAAGACTCCGTAGCCTTGAAAGGTGGCTGTAAAAAGTGGGTGAAGCTTGCATCTTTTTCAAGGGCAGCAGCTGTAGTCAGCTTGGAGATTTGGTGGTTACAATGGTTTACAAAGGTCACCCAGTTTAACTGCAAAAAAGTTTCAAAAAATGTCCATAGAAATGTATCCTTAACTTATCCATGTATAAAAAAACACTTCTCTGCTGTCCAATATGTCCTGAACACTTGCACACTTGCTGCTAGCCAGTTAGCCAGCTAGCTAGCTTGAGGGATTGATGGATGGATGGATGGATGGATGGATGGATGGATGGATAGAGAGATGGATGGATATCAAATCGGAACAGGAAGTCAGTGGCAAAGTACTAAAGCCCGCCTCTTGCGTGATTTGATTGGATGCCTGGGCCAAGTGTGACATTAACTAGCGGTGCAACTCTGAGCGCTGAAAAGTTGAGAATATTTCAACAATTATGTGCATCTAAAAACCGCAAAAGAAATGCAACATACAGTGCAAAACAGAGAAAAAAGATTTTGCGGCCGCCACATTGCTAGCGACGTGTCTCGTTGCGATTGAGTCCATAAACAGCTAATTGAGCTAATAACAGGTGTTGTGAATAACACTGAGAAGACAATCATTCTTCTGTGTTTTCGAAAAAGTTTATTTCTGACATTTTGATACCGTGAAACTGGATCACAATTTGAATCCGAGCTGATAAACATATAAAGAGAAAAACACATAAACAGGGAAGGATAACGCTCTCCTGTGCAGGTCCGTGTTTTTTTTTTTTTTTTTTACAAAAGCCGAGTCATTCAGACAGAGACAGAGAGCCTGAGTGCTCCGGTATCTGATTGGAATGATTTAAGGGCCGGGAAGCAACAACAGGAGTAATGTAGGTCTTAGCCATCTTTTGTGAACATGATCATTCTACTGTTTCCATGAGTAGAAAAAGAAAAGGAGCTCAGTAGAAGGCTTTGCGACTGTAACTACAGGTAGAGTTGGCACCTGGTTTGAAGGCCGCGATGTGGGCTCTGTGAGTTTTGGATTACTGGTGTGAGGGAGTGCATTCATGGTGACCCATCAAAAGACTGCTTTGTTCTGCCAGAGCGTCCTTTTTTGTGTGTGTGTGTACACAGTCAGGGTTTCTCTCTTGGTTTCACACTCCCCTTTGATATTCTCCATCTCCCTGAGGGTTCACGCTCATTCTCTCTCTCTGAAACACAGTTTGGTACAGTACATGTATGTCCGGGTCTGAGACGTGTGAGCTATGCAACCGTTGACTTGACATGATATCTAACAAAGGGCCTGGTGTTCTTCGTAAAAAGCTCTTTGGGAATACCTGTAGATTTTTGCGATAATAACGAGGTATATTTTTAATAACGAGGTATATTTTGACTTAAGTATTTGTTTCCCACACTATAAATCCCATCCTTCACAGAATTTGTAGGTTCTCCTTGAGTGTTGGACACCTGTATATAAGAAATCAACGTAGTCATCATGACTTCACCCATTTATTTGTGGACTGCTGTTATTAAGCCGTCACCATCTTGGAATACGGACGTCGCCATGTTGTTTTTTTCGCAACCAAGGAACAGCAGTTAACATATTAGAAATGTGGTTGAGTGATGCTGTATACGGCATCCCCTGCTTTATGGTCTGTTTGACTCTAAATGGAGCATCATTTACTAAATGAACATCATGCTGTATTGAAGAAGACTTGAAACTAGAGATTGAGACCATAAACTCATGTTTACAATGTTTACTGAGGGAATAAATCAAGAGAGAAGTAGAGTCATTTTCTCATAGACTTCTATACAATCGGATATCTTTTATCATGGTCTACAATATGTGTTTGAAGGACATATCAAGGTTGTAAAACTGATTCAGAAGAAGAGAATTTTATCAATTTATATAGAATGAAATCTTTTTTCAGTTTTGAGATGTTTAAAGAGAAAAGTATAAGTTTTAGTATAAGTTTCAATATTTTCAATGTTTTGATTATTTTTTGATATTATGATTCGACCAAATTTTATTATAATCCAATGGATTACGTTACTAATTACTGCTCAAAACAAAAGCTTTAAGTGGTATGTTTTTGTTTTTGGAGCTGACCTTCTGTTTAAGTGAGCAAAAAGCCAGAAGAGGGAACATTACCTGCAGGTGCATTGAGGTGCATCGTTTCCATGGGACCTATGAAGGCGTAACGCATTCCTAGCCCCTCTGACATCACCAGGTCGATGTCCTTCACAGAGATAACGCCATCCTGATGGAGTAAGAGGGAAAAATACACTTTATTGACATGAATCTCCCTTTGTATTCCTCTCCAAAAAAGGTACAAATCAGTAAATGTATGACTAGATAAAAGACAAATACTTTCTTTATCTATCAGTACAGTGAGAACAGGTCGACCCTGAGCCGTTTGTGAAGTGTTTTCCACTCAGTTCACTCATAGTTGGAGGATTTGAATATTTTTAATAAAACTGCAGCTCAAAATTTAGTCTCAGAATGTAAAATACTAACTAAAGACTAACCGTGAATTACCTTTGATCCCATCAAACCACTCCAACCATATAAAGTTTCCCTAATCACCCAATTCTGTGTCCTCAGGATTATGTAGGAAGTACCGGGAGGAGAGTGGCTGAGGATGGAGGGATGAAGGAAGGAGGGAGAGACTGAGGGAGTGGTTCAAGTAATCTTTGAGTTAGAGATACCTGTTGGCCGACCATGGAGGGAAATCAAAGCTCGGATACGGAGACAGAGAGTAAGGTGAGCAAGAGGAGAGGGACAGGGTCGTCTTTGTTTGGGTCCAGCGTCCAACAACGGGTCTGTTATCCGAGCAAAGCAGGGGTGGTGGGTGGGGTCTTTTCTCCACCGTAATCACTGGGGGGCAACCAGCCTCTTTCTCAGCCGCTCTGCTTTCCAACGCTGGCCCTGAATCAAGGACTATTTTCTGTGTGTGTGTGTTTAGACGGGTGGAGGAGGGTCCATGTTATGTAAGAAGGGTCACAAGGCCAAACTCGGTCCACAGGCCTTGATGCTCGATGCTGAACTTCTGGTCCTATTATGATGGGGGTTTTGGGGGATTATTGGTCAAACAAGTTGCATCCAACCAAGGAAGCTATATTATATTGTTGGTTCTTTTATTTGTCTGTTTGTCAGCAAGATTACGGAGAAACAACTGGACCAATATTAATAAAACTTAGTGGAAGGTTGTAGCATGGGCAAAGGATGATCCCATTGCATGTTGGAGCGGATCTGAATCACAGGGCAGATACACAAAGTGTTTTTCACTTTCGTTAGCATTGAGAGATAGGTCATGGCCTTGGCGGCCAGGTAGGAAAGACAAAGGTGTTATTAATACCTTAAACAATGGCTCTGTGTTGGCTAAAATAAAGTAAGCTTGTTCAGTAATTTGGCAAGCTAGCCAACAAAAATGTTCACTCAGATAGTGTTTTGATAGCAATAACATAAGAGAGCAAACAAGCTAAGGTTAGCCAGCTAGCTGTAACTTAGCTACACTGCATGGATATGTTAATTAAGAGTCAAACCAGAATGAACCAGTTACTCAAAATGTTAGACTTCACAATGTAATAAAGCCGTCAGTGATTTATGAGTCTTAAAATCTGTGTCTTTCTGGAATACCTGCATTGAAAAATCCCGTCAGACAACCTTTAATTGATATCTTTTGAAACTAGCTATTCATTTTTTGGAGCTAAACGGTAATACGAGTTTATACACCTCACTTTGAAACACCAGTTGTGTATTATGAACCGTTTCAAATCAGAATGGACTGGGATTATGAAGGTTCTGTTTTGTTAAGATGTTTTTATTATCTCCTAGAAGAATCACGCAATCATTTGCAGGTTTGCGTGAGGCTGTGAGTGAGTGTGGACCTCTGTGTCTGTCCACGGCTTATCACGCATTCTGCAAGATTTAATCTGACATTTGACCTGACTCACACCAACAGACTATAAATTTACCATTTTGAGTCTGTTTATTAGTTTATTATAGGAAGTATTTTCTTCATCAAGCTATATAACTCCTCCCCCTTCTGCAGGAAGAACAGCTGAAAAATCTGACACGAACAACCATAGCATGTGAAATATTACTTTTTTCAAAATTATGCAATATTATATTTCAATTTCATTTACAATATTATTTTCATTAATCTATGTGCAATATAACTACTACTTTTTTAATATCAATCACAATATCTCTCTCAATTACTCACTGGTGTTAGTATCACTTCTTATACACGTTGTATTTTTACTCTTGTATTTAATGTTTGTGGCTCTACCTCATATGAGGTAGAGCGCTTGACCCGCAACCACAAGGTCGGTGGCTCGAACCCCTCTTCAGTCAACATGCCGAGGTGTCCTTGAGCGAGACACCTAACCCCAAAATTGCTCCCCGGGCGCTTCATTGCAGCCCACTGCTCCTCCGGGATGGGTCAAATGCAGAGAACCGAATTTCCCCATTGTGGGACTAATAAAGGCTTAATTATTAATTATTTAACTTTTTCTATTTTAGTTGAATTTGTTACTTTATTTATTTACCTTATTCTTATTGCTATTGTGTTCTACTTTGCAATGGTGTCAGTATTATTTCTTTTACACTTAATAATTGCTATTCTATTGTTCATGTATGTATTTTTTTTAATCAATTGTTTTTTTGTTATTCTTTTGTTGAAATCTTTAATGAAACTCTGGCACAAGAATTTACTTCGGGATTAATTTAAGTTCTATCATATTGTATCTTATCTAATTTTATCTTATCTTATTTTACCTCTGCTGTAGCAATTTCAAACCTTCCTGGTCAGTCAAGACAGACTTAATTTGTACAGGAATGTAAATCTGGTCCAGGTTTTCTGGGAGGCGACTTTCTTCTCCATCTACAATGTAAATGACTTTAAGACATGTGGTCGGGTGAAGCTCAGATCAGCTGGTTCATCAACTTCGCCTACTCTTGGCTCAAGCAGCAATACAAGATTCTCAGCTTATCTTGATTTCCATTGGGGACACAATTAACCACCTTTGTTTTGTTGTGAAGAATCTGCCTGAATAATGCCTAAGACTTCCAACCTGACTTAATTAGAGCCTGGCCCACATACTGAGCTCCGACAACTGACACCAGCTAATGATTTACCTGCTGATGAACTTTAAAAAGAGCAGCTGTCAAAAAGATAAAAGATCATTCCTGTCAGACAAGATGTTTTTCTCTTTGACGTGATGTCAACACTGCTCATAATTTGCATAAAAAGCTTCAAACTATGAGATTTTACTTAATTTAACTGAGCATGTATCACAGATAAAGCAACCAAAGCACGGCAATTGATTCTCAGTAAGAAGAGAACAGGTTTGTTGACACTGGAAATTATCAGATTTGCCTGAATGTTAAATTTAAAGATTTCTTGTGATGTCTTATATACACAGGCCTTCTGAGAGCACAGTGGTAAAAACTAACATCAACCATGGCTCTGTTTTATTAAGTGTCAGGAGAAACCATGTGGAAAGCCAGCATGTACATTAGCAGGGCATTTTAAATGAAACACAAACAGATAATATAATAAGTCGAAGCGTTTGCTATAAATTACATATGCTTTATTTTATGCTTAGTCAAGATATCTATAAAAAAGATATATTGCTGCTCTGCCATGAACTAAACAGAAATAAAAAGGGACTAAATTAAACTAAATTGTAGCATTAGCTAATTTAGCTGTTGTCATTTTGATCATTTATTTATTTTGCAAGGGTGTTGAAAATCTAGCAATCATATCTGGAACCATCATGGAAGTGAAAATAAAAATTAGCTGTATGAAACTGATGTCTAAATCTAACAACTGGGTTAGAACTATAAATACGCAATACGTTAAAGTTAAAAGTTAAACAATTTGACTTGATTTTCTTTTGCATCTCTCACAATGTATGTACACAGAAATAGAAATAACCACTAAGGAAAAGGACAAGAAAGCTGGTCAGCTAAACTTAAAGAATAGACAGGACTGTTGCGTACACGGGTAGTGGAAAAAAAGGAGTAAATATCATAATTAAATTAAATTAAATATCATTTTTACATATGTGTTCCACTATGCAAACTTTAAGGAGTAGAAACGTAAAGCTCGTTTGAGAGGTTGCCTGATAGATGGATGCCTAATGGAGGCTGGGTTGTTTAAAAATACATGTATCTGTGGTTGTCGTCATAAAACTTGTAAAACATGTAAAACTTTTACATACAAAGTTAAATTGTATGTTTAAAGACACACTTAGCTATGTACACACCCAGTTGCCAAAGTTTGATGTGCTAAAATGCTCTATGTTGCACTCAGCCGGAGCTCCTTCTACAGAAAGGTCTTGATACTTTAACAGCAACGTGGCATTTTTGTCAGCTGGGACCTAAGGGTGTCCTCCGGGTTAATTCTGCTCAACAGGAGCCTCACAAGTGATGGTATGGAATGTAGTTTGTAGATATGAGTCTGAGCTTCCACAGGTCTGTGTGAAGACACAAATATCACTTAGTGGATGCATGGATGCTATGTGATAGCCAGCACAGAGTCAGGGGGGAGAGGGACACAGTAATCTCTGCTTCACTTCTTCAATGTATGCTTTGATTCTAAGAAGCTATAAGATAGACTAGAAGTCAAAATTACCAAAAAGAAACATAAAATGACTACAAAGATACCAAAAAGCTACAAAAAGATGCAAAAACATCTTCAAGAGACCACAAAGAGACTCACAGGGACTATGAAAAAGGACAAAACAACCATGAAGAGAAACAAAATGACAATGAGACAAAAAACAAAGTCACTCAAAATGACAAAAGAATTACTTAAAGGAAACACAAAATAACTACAAAGTGATGCAAACAGCTGCAATAGATACAAAGAGACTCACAGGGACAATGAAAATGAAAAAAAAAAAAAAAAACAAGGAGACAAAAAGCAACTACATAGACTCTCAAAATGACTACAAAGAGACAAAACAACTACGAGACAAAGGCAACTACAAAGAAACTCAAATGACTACAAATGGACACGGGGCAAAACAACTACAGACAAAAATAACTACGACAAGACCAGAAACAAGTACAAAGAGACACAAAACAACTTTAAAGTGAAACAAAACGATGACGAAAAGACACAAAATGACAACACAGAGACCCAAAATGACCAACAAATCTAATCAACTCGAAAGTCTGGGTTTATAAACTATATAGGAGAGGTGGTTGGGCCTTTACGATGTCTGTCCCCAGGAGACCTTTGTCTCATAATCCGGCCATGATCCTCAGTAACTGTTGTTGCATTGAATGGACAAACAATAGCTTTCACCTGAATGAAGGCTCACTTGGCTCATCAGTGAACCAGGAAGCTCCTCTTGAAACAAAGAGATCATTCAAGGAGAGACGGAACGAATTCCAAAAACTTTAATAAAGACTTTTGTTGCAAGTCATCCCACACCTCTTCCTATAATGCCTGTTGTTCTCTGCTTGTGAGAGTCTAATCAATGCAACCGACGGGAATCTAATAAAAGTCAATTAGTCTTTTTTTTGTACTTAAAATGCCACATTTCTCCCCAAAAAGAAAATGCATTAAAACGTAAGAAAATGTTATATAAAGACCATTTTCACAGCAGACTATTTGGCTTGTCAAAGCAGAAAAAAGCACAGGTTTAAACTTAATAACAATGGCTCCATCTAATTGATTGTACCATTATTTGCCATGTCAGCGAGTGAGCATGCATAATACCAAGTGGAATGTAGCCATCATTGTCGTTATTGTTTTGACAAGTCAAAATGTCCGCTGTCAAAAGTGCAGACAGCTAAAATATTAAATCAAGCTGAACTTAAAAATAAAAAGTTTGAAAACAACCCTTCTTTTAAAGTCGTATTCTAAAAAACAGGATTCAACTCTACCTTAAATACATCAAGGCAGAGTAAGTGTTTGCTAGTAGTTTCTACACGTCATCAGTGACTAAATGCTACGGACTATTGTGTTCTTTTATTTAAATTATGAGGAAGAAACAAGCGCAGTGGCGTCCGACTACATTGTTGTGAAATCGTGCAAATCAATGAGCAAATTCCATGCAAGTGTAAACGCATGTGATGGATGAACCTTACTATTAGTCTACGGTAGAAGAAATCCATTTGTCCTTCTTTGGTCACACAGAAAATTTGTAGAGTGTAAAAAATCCTTTGAATGTAAAAATCACATGAGTAACTTAGGTTGATTTTTCCTTTTTTTTATGTGTTTGTGTCAGTGTGTCTCTACAGATTACTTTCAAAGTATATAAAAAAGGTACACAATATTGTTATGTTACTAAAAAAGTAAGTATTTTTATAATTTTATCCAAAAATGTTATCTGTGTTTCTTTTCTTTTCATTTATTTCTTATGGTTTATATATTTATATATTGTTGTTATTTTATCTTTATTATTTAATTATTTGATCTTATGTGCTTAGTTAATTTTGATTATTCTTTATATTTGATCTGTTATATCTTAAATGGGATGTAATGGCACTATGTAAACTATTCTTAATTCTTGGTCTTATTTATGTGGGTTTCTTTTAGTCAACTTGAGGCTCCAGGCGGGGGGTGCTTACCTTTTATTACAGATTTTTAGGGATGTAAAGTCTGTCATGTGTAGAACGGTATTGTTGTTTCCTTTAAGACACAGATTACGCAACACCATTACCTAACTGAAGCTGCAAGTGACAACAATACGACACAGATCTGCATCAGTCCAATGGAAAAAAACCTCCTCTGATGAAATAACTGACAACATCGTGTAGTCACGCCTACATTCACACCCTTCCATGTCGGATCATGATTCAGTTTCTTTTGTTTTTTAAAGGGAATGGTTGCAGTTGTCTTACATTGAGTTTTCACATTTTGTGTTTGTTAGTGAGCATGTGTGTCTGCCTGATATAGTTAGACTCTGTAACTTGTAGAGTAATGTCAGGGATGAGGAAGAATTGTGCTGATTTAGTCGTGAAAAGGACACTCTTTGTTACACATCTCTGACAGAGAAAAGAGGCAGAAAGAGAGAGACGTTGATCTAAGACACTTTTTGGGGTTTATTATGTCCTATTATATATCGCCTGCGTTTGTGTGTGAAATAGGAAATGGGAGTTGTTCTAATGTACAGAAGTAATTCATCCCCACAAAGGGCAGATATACTATATTACAGCTTCAATCGTTTTGTAATCAACTCAGCATTAAGGAGTTTTTATCAGAAAATAACCAATAGAGCGTTTGAAGAGATTAAATCCAAAATCAGATATGAAACACTCACACCTACTCTGACAAAATCATTGCAGGCATTGACTGTATTATTATTTAAATGAATCATTCAAGACTTCTGATCTACTTTTGATTAGTTTATTAGAACCCTTGTGACTCTCTAGGGACATTTTTGGCTTTTAAAGTTTACATTTTTTGATAATTTTGTTTGTGTTAACCCTCTGAACCCAAAGCAGTTTTGGGACGTTTTTTTGCTCCTGTCTTATTTTCCCCTCTGTGGCCTTGATTTTCACTGAAATGTTAAAGTCCTGCTCCTGTATGGAAACAGCACAACCATGGCTATAGAGAGCATCAAAAATGTATTTTGTGCAGTAGATTCTAAAATGGTATCAATAGTTTGATTTTGTCACTTTATTTTTGATTCATCCGAACTCTCCTGAGATTCTGAACCTATTTGAGAGGAGACCTAGCCAAAACAGAAAGTTCCTGACCCACAGGACATACTAATAATTCAATGAAAGAAATATGAAAACAAAAGAGAAGAGCAAGAACCTTGAAACAAAGACATCAAGAAGGAAAGTATCATCAAATATTTAGTACAAAAGTGTATGGATCTTCTACAGAAATAATTCTGATGTCTGTGATATTTGAAGCCTGAATCCCAATGAGATGTGTGTTCATGAGAGTTCAGGTAACAATCATCACAATCATTCTAAGCATTTCTTCCATGAGTGATCTATAATGGCGCCTGTCATCAGAGGCTAAGGCTCATTTACTCTCATTGTATTCCATTTTTTTTTTGGAAGGAGACCATTGAGATTACAGCAGAGGTGAGCTGACAAGGGGCTTCCTCTTTTCTGCCTCTATTACAAAACCATCAGCAGCGATACTCTGCAGCACAAGGCCTCACTGAGACTGAGGAGCTCTTGTCTAGACACACTCACACTCACACTCACACTCACACTCACACTCACACTCACACTCACACTCACACTCACACTCACACTCACACTCACACTCTTGTGTGTCTGACGTTTTGAGGACCTAGCCCTCGAAACGTTGTAATGACTTGTCAAAATGTTTTGTTTTTGTTGGATAATCATATTTAGTTTTATATAGTTATTGAAATTCTTAAACATTTGAAAACAAATGGGCTTTGTCACTAAACTTGCTCCATTCACTTGATGTTCAGCTTTGTTATAAGGAAAGTTGTCCTACAACATTTTGTTTAGTCAAATAAAAACGGCACTATGTTCTCAGCAACCCGTCCCTTACACCCTCATGTAGTAAGAGAAAAGAAGAAATATATAATAATTCAAACCTTAAAGCTGCAGTGTGGAGCTTTTGTCTCCCCCTCTGGCAGTAAGTGTAATTACACAAACACTGTCGGTGCATGCTTATGACCTGCAGGTGAGCTCGCCACATCAGATTTGTTTGTTTGTCCACGCGTCCATCGCTTTCTTATTTTTGACTTGCTTCCTCTGAACGCAGAGTTTTTTTATCTGGAGAACTCACTCCATAAACTTTTCTTGGATTTATTAGGATTTCCACCCTATTCCTACCAGCTACCCGGTCTTTATCGTCTCCACCCTTCTTGCTCATCTAAGCTCTTGCTGGTTAACGTCATAAAAAAGCACACCTCCTCTAGTGCGACTGCATGGGAAATTCGCCACTGATAGTACAACTCACTGCCGTCAATAGGCTTAATCAGCCTTGTGTGAACTTGTTTGGAAGGGACCAGCCCTCCAGGTTTAACCCTGATGTGGAGTAAATGTCATGTGAAGCATAAAAATAATGTCCAACAGGAAAAAAAGCAAATTAAAAAAGAAGCAGTCCTGGTAGTAGATGTAAACAGGACACGGGTGACAAGGTAATATTTGTGGATGTGTTTCAAGTTCCACACTAGTTTCGCAAGAAAAGCAGAGAAATAACAAGTCGAACTCCACTCTTTAACCTAAAGACAGAGACTAGACACTGACCTGGACCAGCCTCCAGGACTCTGCGATAATGGCCGCCTGCACTCTGTTGAGAGCAAAGCCATCGATCTCTTTCCTCAGACGGACGGGCGCCTGGCCGACCTGAATCAAGTTGTGCGAAAAAATGCAATACGGAAGAAGATGCCTTGGAGAATGTACATAAAGCATCACCATGAATTTTGCATGGGCTAATACAGTTCAAGGACCTACTAGTCTTCATTATTCCAAAGTAAAATTTGCCAATGTTGACTAAGCATTGAACTTTTAAACTGTTAAAAACACAATATATGAGAAAATGAATGTATGAATACTGTATCTTCTAAAGGACAATACTTCTTTCAGTATTCTGCACATTTAAAATTAAGTAAAAGTTAGTTTACTTTACTGCAAAGTACACCCTTAGTACACCCAAGGATTTAAACTGATTTCTTCCAGGAAGCAACTGATCTGTATTTCCCTCAACATGTCATTAAATGTTTATCCTGCAGAGACTTGCAAGGCTTTGCTTGGATTAATCATTGTGTGGTAATCCAGAGACTGGCGACGTCAGAGAATAGAACATTCAGTACAACAAACAACCAAAAGGTAAAAACGTTTCCAAGCTCTGACTCTTGAACATACAATATAACTCCTTTCCTGGCCTACATTCATTCATTTTTAATTTTTCTATACTCACAAACTTGATATTGAATCACATAATCTGTCCCACAGGTCATGACATACGTAGCATTGCTTTGTCTGGGATCCTTACCTTGGTCATTAGGGAGTGGGTGGTGTCTATAACGGCTGCTGCCGTCTCTGGGTGAGGTACCAGCTCCACCAGTTTGACATAGTAAGGTGGGTTAACCTAAGGAGCACAGCAGAGTCAGTCATCATACAATGTCAATTACAGTGTGCTTGTAAAAAGCTTGTATGTCTTCAAACCTAAGAGACCCATAAAGACAATTTTGTCTTTTTTAGGGGGAGATAGCAGGTCATCATCTGTAAAGCTGGAAACAAAGATTCAGCTCAGCAGTGTGTGTCAAGATCTTGTAGTCACAAATCAGAAATAAAGCTTAATTGATTCATTAAAATAAATTGTGAAAGTGTAAAAGGGCTTAGAACAATATGATAGAAGTATATGATGGCCATTCCCTTGTTTTATAGGTTCTCATTAGTTGCAGAAATTGTTGGGTTGATACCATTTGTTACACAGATTTGGTGCTAAATTATTTTATTTTTTACCGCACTAGAATTGATAAAACTGATCATAAAGGAGGAAACCAAGACCTTGAATAACACCAAAGAGGAAGTCATTCTGTGATTTGATATCAAGACATTTGACATCTACAGATTTTTGCAAAGTTGGATTTTTTGGTGATTTAATGCTGAGCACTTATTTTCTGGAAACGTCTCAGAAACACCCTAAATGTTAACATACCAAAAAAGTCATACATTCTCTTAATGCCTTAGTTCTCCAGTTTGTGGTTGTACAATTTCATGACACTGAAAGTTGACCCTTTAAAGATCGATGACCTATTGTAAACTCCTGGAGTTCAGAATAAAAGATTGACTGATAAGACCAGAAGGCCAAACTGCACTACATTATAACTCACTAGACCATTTTAGACAACATTAATCTGTACTATGCCACATTTTATTTCTATATTCTATAGTATGCTGCATAATCCTATAATTTACTACACTGTTTTCATAGAGTACAAAGCACAATACTACAATAACAGTGCTTTTGGAATATATGCATTTTTCTTAACCTACTCTTTAGTAATATTAAATCAGACTTCTGACGAGGTTTGCCAATTGTTCTGTTTTTAAACTTTACTCTTGTTTTAGTTTTAATAAATCTTATATTTATTAACTCATGGTGAGATTAAGATCTCTTTACCAACCTGATTTCAATTTACAGACTACTGACAATACTGTTTACTGCACAACACAACGGTACTCTTTTCCCCGCTGCGGGACTAATAAAGGATTATCTTATCTTATCGTATCGTATCTTACTCTGTCTTACAGCAACACTTACAATCAATCAGCATCACAAACAGAAGCACTGACAGAAAAGAACAGGATGGTGCACTTATGTAGTGACGACTAAATCCTTTCAAGTTTGCTGGTGACATGTAGTTAAATCTGTCTTTTGACCTCACCTTTTCTGTGATTGACAGCTGAAATTATCCAAAATGTTGACGACAGTCCATCTGATACACTAAGCAAAGATAAATGCCACATGCAAAAACTCAGGTCTGGCATAAATACATCTGCTTATTATTAATCTTTCTCTATATAGACATACAAATTAAATTCAATTGTTTTAGAAAGTCAAAAGGCAGGCGGTGATGTTAGTGGACAATAGTTATTTTTCAGGGTCAGCAGATAAAAAGGGTTGAAACATTTTGTAATTCATAAAGTAAAGAAATAAAGGAACAAAATAGATATTTCAGGAACAACTGGGACACTGATAAAAATTGCTTGTTTGTCGTTATGCAACAAAATAGCTGACGAAGGTGAGGCGAGTCAGTCTGTTAGTAAGATTGTTGCATTGAGCTGTTTGTACTCCTGAGTCAGCAATTTAAAGTAATAATCTATCCGGTGGATTGACAGAAAACATTTTGGTGATAATGTAACACTGATATGGCTCCTACTTCTGTTGAGGTGTTGGAAAGACAAAAGATCCAGTGTGTTTATTAGTAAAAGTGGGTAGTTTAATGAGGCAGATTTGCGTTCTTCATTGTGACAGTTATGGAATAAATAGTTCCCAGTCAAATTTAGTAAATACTGTGCATTATGAAAAATAAAGCGGTGTACATATCAGCCTGGTTTGCTTTGATTTACGGTTGTATTTTGTTGCTTTGTTATGAGTTGCCCTGCCTTGCTAATGAGTGTAGGCCTATTTTTGTTTGAGGACACTGCTGCAGCATCTATTTTGATAAAGTATAATTAAATGGAAATACTCTAATTATATATTTCACGGGAGTAGGTAAATAGGAGCGGAGGACTTTGTTTTGAAAGTAATGGCATTTGTGTAACTCGTTCTTTGAAGTTAACCAGGCCGATTGAGCAGGAGCTGAAAGAAACCATGTTTAACTTCACATATAAAAATATTTCAAGTGATGCAATATAATAATATGATTGTAAGGAATAAACACAAAATTGTATTATGAAGGGTTTTGTAATATTTTCATATAATATAATTATAGATATTTAAGTTTGAACAGACTCAAACTTACGTGTGAAAAACAAATACCCTACGTCTGATATAGGATTAGGAACTGAAACTCCTACTGATGTCACTTAAAAAATGTTTGCGCCCCCTCAACTACATCATCACAAAAAAGTAACATTTTAATTATAAGGTCGAAAAAAACAAATCCAAGATGTTTTTTTCTGTGATGAAGAAGTCAGTGCTCCAATTATTCCATCACAGAAAAAGAAGAGATGAAAAAAAAAAATAGTGGAAACTCAAGAATGCCATGTCAGACATGTTCTTTACAAGTGTACATAAACTTTGGACCAAAAGGAATTATGTACCATAAGGGCAAGAAACATGTAAATAAATGTTTCAGAGATTATTAACTAAGATTTCTTCCCCAGTTTGTAGTTAATGAGGTTGAAACCCCTTTACACTACCGGCTGGTACCAGGACGCTAGCATCACTGACCGGATGTGAGACGATGCAGCGACTCTTGTCCTGTACTTGAGAGAAGACCTTGCTTGGCACCAGACAGGAAGTGGAGCTGCTCAGGATGACGTCTTTGCCAACAAGTCGCTCGATGTCCTGGAAGACGCTCTGCTTGACCTCCAGCTGCTCAAATACGCACTCCTGGAAACACACAAACAGGGTTAGTGTTCACACATAGAAACGTATTTTGAAGTCAAAGAGAGAAATGTACCATTGCCATAATTTCTGTAACACAGTAAGTAAATATTATCTCCAACTCCTGCTCCCACTTTCCAAACTATCATTTCGATATAAAAACTACTGTCACAGAATAATACACTCTTCCAGTCTAAAACCCAAATCAGTGACTCAGTATATATTTTGGCAGAGAACCAGCAAAACATCACAATATACTCTCTTTTTAAACAACTAAAATGCCTTTATCGTAATGGCATGGTCATGTTAGTACTATTAAAGACAAGGGACAACAGGGAGTCAAAAGACAACAGGGAGTCAAAAGACACGTTATTTCGTCTGACAAGAAACTAAAGAACTTCTTCATTAAAGAATTCTAGGGTAAAAGCACTTCCTGGACTCAAACAGATTTTGTTTGAGGTCCTCTTTGGATAAAAAAACATGTAGACACAAGAATCACAAGAAAACTGTAGCATAGTCATATTAGACGAAAAAACTAAATATGACACGTATTTTGACTCCTTGACTTCGTCAAACTACTGTATTGAGAATGTACTCGTAAATAAAACCAAAACTATCAGCAGAGATAAATACCACTAAAGATGAATCCAACAATTCATTTGGGTGAATCAATCCATTCTTTGAAACTTGTCATCAATCTTTCTTTGATTACAGCAAAGATGAAAACGTGAAATACTTTCAAAGAGCAAAAGAATCTTCTCTGACAAAAAGGTTGAAGGATAAATTGTTTGTGCATTTTTAAAACCGGATACAACCAGTTTGGGGTTTTTCAACAATGCTCCGCCGACTCAGCTCTATATAATTTATTTGTCTGCCCTGTCACAGTCTTAGAAAGGAGTGGCTCCTTAAATGCAAAAGTGGAACGTCATTGTGTTTTCAAAACATCCATCAAATGTGTGCAAATGAACAAAAGTGGCTGGGCGGGCGGCATACCAGCTGAATGCGTGAGCAGTAAAGTGATGGGATGTTGGCTCCGGAATGACAGCTGCATGGAAACATATAGACAGTACTATCTAAGTAATTTAATAATCAAGTTCAGTACTATCTAATGCTACACTTGGGGTTTTTGTCAGGGACACTGTTCTCTTAGTATAGATGCTACATTTTGACTGTTTCTTAGTATAACTATATAAGTTATTGCTTTGTTCTGTAACATAGTCAGTGACATACTCCTGGACTTCTTCAGCTCTTTCAGAAAAGCCCGGATCGATAACCGGCTGAAATTTGAATAAATTGATATCAAGCTTATCAGGAAATGTTATGCTGACTATCTGAGCAGGAAAACTTGTTATTTCCCTGTTTCGAATAAGTCCTCTATTGTTCCTAAACTCTGTACAGAGTATTGATTTACTCCGGCCCTACCTATCTCTTCCTGGATTAAGAAGGTGTTAAAGGTGAAGTAAAACAAGCGATACCCGTCACAACTGTGTTTGTTTTTGTAAGCATGACAAAGGAAAAGATGAGTGATTTCATGTTTGTGATGACAACTTCCAACTAAACCTTTTCTCAAAGGAATTCTCTGCTTACGGAAGCAGGGCTCCATAGCGAGGGTTTCCAGGTTGCCACGGGCAACCATTTTGAGAAATTGACAACCAATTCTTGGCCCATCAGTGGCAAGCACTTTTTAACCAAAAAATGATTTATAATAAAAACACATTCCAGATTTTGTTGCGTTAACCCGCCAACGAAGCTACATGTGTCGCTTGGGTAGGACACGTTTAACCCCAAGTTGCTCACATGCAAGGCTTGCCATCGGTGTGGACTGGATGATGAATTTAGGGCCCATGATGGTGGCACCAGATGGTAGCCTGTCATCAGTTGTTGGGTGAATGTACATGTCAACTGTCATGCTGTTCTTCTTTCACAAATATGGTAATGACTCTAATGTAAAATACCATTAAAATGCATAATTATTTATAATAAAAACACATTCCAGATTTTGTTGTGTTGGGGGCCCTGTAACGATTCTTTCATGGGGCCCAAAATGGTCGTGAGTAGGTGCGTTTACTGGTGTGCACACATGCATCTGTTTCAGAGACTTGTATACAAGTTGTTTTCTTCACCATCGTTGGTTCAACTTTGACGAACATCACACACGAATAAAAATTGATTCGACGGAAAGAACCCGATGAACCAGAACAAAATACAGAAAGTAGCCCCGGCATCTTTGAGCTGGAAGGAAAATTATACTGCAAAGCGTGTACAACAAATTAAGCTGACGTATAACTGCATAGCTTATTAATTACTCAATAATATAAGGCATACATATTTTGAATTTTAACATCCAGCTCTGATTAATTCAGGTTAGTTAGAAAACATTTGGGTTCTGGTTTATTAGTGATGGGCCATAAAGTAAATCTCTGATGAACAAACAAGTGTAACAAGACTCAAACACTCATCAGGGATACTTAGAGGAGATAAGATTTGCTGTTCATGAGTTTAATGACGGATAATTTAAAGTATTGTAGCCTTTTATCACATAATAGGTTAAACAGTTGTATATAGCTTCTGTCAAATCAGTTCAATATATAACTTTTTTTGGTTGCCTATCTTATCCGCCCTCGTTTATTATTGTCTTTTTAACATTTTTACTGATATTGAAAAACAAAGAATAAAGGAAGCAAGGCTGCCTTCAATACATAAATCAGATGTTTGTTATATGACAAACAACATGCAGTAAATATTATGTAAAACATAATTTGACCTTACTTTACTACACACAAAACTCACCTGTGAAGTTTGTGCTCAGCTTTATTTAAATTCCATCAGTGGTGTCAGAGGAGGCAAAGACTACGTCAGACATATTAACCAATGATATTGCGCCCCCTTGAGGACAAACAGTGTATTTTTTTTTTTTTCAATCCCAGAATATACTGTACTGAGATTACTATAATCACTCCAAATATTTGATTCATGTTGCCTTTAATAAAAGGATGAACCAGTGAATAAACCAACAATATAGTATTCCCCACACTGCAGTGGTGGAGGAAGCACTTAGATATTTACCTTAATAGAAGTACTAATACCGCAGTGTAGAAATACTCTTTTACAAGTAGAAATACTGCACTTAAAATGTTACTTTAAAAAAAAAAAAGTAAATTGCAAAAGTATTAGCATCAAAATGCATTTAAAAATAAAAGCACTTGTTGGGCAGATATGTCCCTTTGATATGATGTTATTGGAATATTATTATTGATGCTTTTAGACATAAGCAGCATTTAAATGTGACAGCTGGTGGAGGATGAGCACATTTAACCACTTTATTTACTGTTGGATGGTTTAATCTGGAGCTCAGGATCATATTTTATAAACTGATCACAGGTTTGTAACACCTAATCTGTAAAGTAACAAGCAGAATATCTACAATTATATGAAGTGGAGTAGAAAGTAGCATAAAAATGAAATACCTAAAATAAAGGTAACTGAAATTGTACAGTACTTGAGTAAATGTACTTGTACTTGTTGTGACAATTTTGCGATGGAGGAACAATTTAAATATAAAAACAAACTTGAAAACAAGATCTTGATTACATCATTAAGAACACAACATGTGTTGAAGTCTAATGAGTCACCTGGACAAAGAAGGCTCCCTCCAGAGCCCGACCCAGGTCATCGTAGCTGCTGAGCAGGCCGAGCTGCTGGGTGGAGTTCAGATCTCCACGCAGCATGTGGGCCTCCTCCAGCTCCTCCATCTGCTTCCTGAGACAACACACACACACACACTTCCTGACACACACACACACACACACACACACACACACACACACACACACACACACACACACACACACACACACACACACACACACACACACACACACACACACACACACACACACACACACACACACACACACACACACACACACACACACACACACACACACACACACACACACACACACACACAGAGGAAGAGCGGCGGTCAAAACGCAACCTATAACAGCTTCTCCAAAGACGATGACATGCCACGTTACTCTTTTAATTTCTACGAAACACTGTCAAATATATAAGTGAAGATTGGAGCCTGAAATCTCTTCATGTCACAATAACAGAAGCAAAAATAATTCACAATATTATCCTGATAATCATCAAAATATGCTTACAACTCTTAAAATGGCACTGAAGCATACTGTTATCACTTCACCTTACATTTTGTTTAAAAACAATACATTTTCTTGCATCACAGATATACGTATCTTTATATAGAGAACATCATTTTTAGTGAAAAACAAACAATAATAAAATAACTCTTGCGATTCACCTTCAAAAATAAAGAATAGTCTTATTGAATAGATCAATTCGGTAAGTCTGTTCTTTCTAACATGATAAATCCTGTATTTTTTTAAATCAGGCTCCATTGTTCACTTCTCTACCATGATAACGAGATAGACAGCTTTTACAAGTCACTCGTGGCGAGATTAACGAATATCCCGATAACGTAAATTTCCCCAGGATCATCTTATTGTGGCTGCCACTCCTGATGGCACAGAAGTAGCTGCTGTTTGTCGGCAGCAAACCTGGATTTACTTGTCAAAATAGAAGTGGTGTAAAGGAAATTCTCCTTTTTAAAAACAGGGCACATAATTAGGGACACACTTAAGAGATATTTCAGAAAGAAAACACTCTCTAAATGAGGCTGAAAGACCAGTGCTATGACACCCTCTTCTGTTCATACAGGCATTTAAATCTCCAGGTGGAAGTAGCTTTTATAAGCTTTTCAAATAAGTTAAAATAATGAGATCCTGGTAAAGTGTTTGGCTTTGATTCACAGGTAGATTGAGGGCTGTAGATGTTCTTTCCTACACGTAAAGTTTTCACCAAAAGTCCTTTGTCATCCCACAGTAATGTTTAACTAGCAGTGACTTGGCGATGAGAGTTTTTAGGCCTGAACACGTGTTTGTCCAAGTGTTCCTTTACTGAATGTCACTGATCACGCATCGAAGGCTGCGGTGAAGCTGGATCTGGGTCTGTCCACGTTGAGTTCATCTGGTTTCTCCAGAATCCGACCCGGTGGCTCCGATGACGAGCTTTAAGAATAACTTTATAGAAACAGACGATCTTCTCTCTGATGGTCTGTTTACTGATGGAGGTCTATAGAGGATCAGGACTAAACTGAGACTCAATATTAAGTGGATTATTTCATAAACATCAACAGTTCCTCGGCCCAGCTGAAGCTAAAAAACCTCTTCAAGAGGCCTGTAATCAGGAGGATTTACTCCAAATGCAGAGAAAAGAGATTATAGTTTGTTTATAACTATGGAAAGTGGATGGATTATCACATTAATTAAGATTACATTACGGATTGATTAATGCTGAACAAAGACGGGAGTTCTGTGTGGAGTGAGGCTGACCTGATCTCTGTGATGGCCTTGGCGGACTGTCCTGGTTGGTTGTCGTAGATCTTAACACTGAAGCCTCCACTGATGAACACCATGGCCCAGGAGCGGCCAATCAGCCCACTGCAACAAAACACAAACAATCATTTAGGATGTTTACTCTTGAGTGTAATCTCTTTTCTGTGATGAGAACAAAATCTCATTAAACAATTATAATGTCACAGTTGGTTTGTCTGTTGTTTTGGTCACTTCTTCCGTAAACATAAATAACTTCTTTCTTATTTGTAATTCCCAGCAGTTCGCTCTCTCTCCCACACACAGGGATGTCAGTTGGAATGCTAAAAGCCTGCAGTGTTTTCTGTTGTTCAAAGCACAACTTTACACAATCCGGTTTAGTTGGTTGTGATTTTCTAACCAGAATATTTGGGCATATTTTTGCATATTTATTCACATCAAACAAAGGTGAGTGAATATTTGGCTGTGACTTTTACTCTTTACTTCCATGTTTAAGAGAGGCCACACTAGTGGACGGACAAGTTTAGCTGAGTAAGTAGAAATAATGAACAGGGTCCAGAGAAACAGGTTAAAATGTAAGCCCCCTTCAACCATACAACCACCAAGCTACATAATAATTGTAACCATACGTTCTTTGCCTGTGGGTAATAAGCAAACTATAGTTTATATAGTTTATATAATCTTCATTAATCAACATCGACAGTTTACACCCAACTTCACACCATAAAATCAACTGTTTTGAGTCTGTTATACATCTTATCTTACACTTTTCCCCCACTAAACAATGACAGGTAGCAACTATGGGGGCATGCAAAAGCTACTTCAATGTCACAAGTAAAATAATAGTTAAAGTCCTATAAATACTATGGATGATTTCATAATTACTGGATGAGGGGGGCGTGACTGTTTCATTTTGCACTCTTGTCTTAGTTTGATTAATGTATTTAAATAGAATGAAAGTTTCCAAAATGTTAAAATGCTGTGTTTATTTACAGATAAATCTCTTTAAAAGATTCTGCAAGTGATCACCATCAAAGATAACGCAGTCTTTGTAGTAAAGACAGACAGAAGAGTTTAAAGGTCAATTGTTGACATGGTAAATATTAATTTGTGTGCAGGTATTGTTACACTTCTGAAACCCAGCTCTTGCTGCAAAGGTAAATGCTGCACAGGTAAATGCTGCAAAGGTAAATGCTGCAAAGATAAAGATAAATGCTTTAGGTAAATGCTGCAAAGGTAAATGCTGCAAAATAAATGCTACAAAGGTAAATGCTGCACAGGTAAATGCTGCACAGGTAAATGCTGCAAAGGTAAATGCTACACAGGTAAATGCTGCAAAGGTAAATGATGCACAGGTAAATGCTGCAAAGGTAAATGCTGCAAAGGTAAATGCTACAAAGGTAAATGCTACACAGGTAAATGCTGCAAAGGTAAATGCTGCAAAGGTAAATGCTGCAAAGGTAAATGCTACAAAGGTAAATGCTACAAAGGTAAATGCTGCAAAGGTAAATGCTACACAGGTAAATGCTACACAGGTAAATGCTGCACAGGTAAATGCTACAAAGGTAAATGCTGCACAGGTAAATGCTGCACAGGTAAATGCTGCACAGGTAAATGCTACAAAGGTAAATGCTACACAGGTAAATGCTGCAAAGGTAAATGCTACACAGGTAAATGCTACAAAGGTATAACAATATAATATGTCAGGAAATGATCTTAGTCATCCAAAATAACAAAGCTTAAACAATTAAATTGCAAATGCATGAGTAAGTTTGATGTAAGCTCCATGAATATCTCCATAACTAGAATAATCAGACCTGGGTGCAAAGGTCAAACATCAAAACAAGCGTCTGCTCTGCTCACCTGCCCACCACAGTGATAACCTTCATGTCTGAGGAGCTCATTAAAGACCTAATGAAGCCAAACACACTGCTGCAGTCTGACACACTGGACCTGAGGCCACGCCCCTCAGCAGTCACATGTCTACGGTGACCCGGAAGGACAAAAAGCACAAAACACTCTATACACTGCATTTCAACCCACATATCCGCCTTTAATTAGCTGCTATTGTTCATTAAAATATATATTTGAATTGCTTGATGTGAAACTGAGCTGGGAATGATAAAATATAGCGGCTAGGTTACGTCTGTGTCGCAGAAACGGAGGAAATCAGCGTCGACCAATCGTGTTAACGCTACTAGTTGATTGACGCGTGAGGAACCAATCGGAGGGTTCAGAACCTAAACTGTCCCGCCCCACCGCGTTGGATTGTGGGATTGAAACCCGGAAATGACAACAAACTATCCTCACTGTTACCTCCTATATATATATATATATATATATATATATATATATATATATATATATATATATATAATAAAAAAATATATAATAGCTAAAGTCTAAAAAAAACCGGTTAAAATAAACAATTATATATAAATATATATGTATATATAATATATATATATAATATATATATATATATATATATATATATATATATGTATATTTATATAAATATATATGTATATATAATATATACATAAATATATATATAAAATATATATTTATATATATATTTATATAAATATATATATATAATTGTTTATTTAATATTTTTTTATATATAATTGTTTGTTTTATATTTTATATATATATATTTATATATATATAATTGTTTGTTTTATATATATATATATTATATATATATATATATTTATATAAATATATATATATAATTATTATGTTTTATATATTATATATATAATTGTTTGTTTTATATTTATATATATAATTGTTTGTTTTATATTTATATATATAATTGTTTGTTATATTTTATATATATATATAAATATATATATATATTTTATATATATATATATATATATTTATATAAATATGTTTGTTTTAAATATATATATATATATTTATATAAAATATATATATATATATAATTGTTTATTTTAACCGTATTTTTTTTATATACCGTTTTTTTTTTATAAATATATAAATATATATATAAAAATATATAATAGTGAAAGTCTAGTAAAATAATAGTTAAAGTCTAAAAACAATACGGTTAAAATAAAAATTATATATATATATATATAAATATATATATATATATATATATATATTTATATATATATATATATAATATATTTTATATATTTTTTTATATATATTATATAATTGTTTGTTTTATATTTATATATATAATTGTTTGTTTTATATATATATATATATAATTGTTTGTTTTATATTTATATATATAATTGTTTGTTTTATATTTATATATATAATTGTTATATTTATATATATATATATAAATATATATATATTTTTATATATATATAATATATATATATATGGTTATAAATTATATATTATTTATATAAATATATAGCGTATATATAATGTTGTTTATTTTAACGCTATTTTTTTTATATGTTTTTTTATATATATAAATATATATATAAAAATATATAATAGAAAGTCGTTCAGTTAAACCTAAACTGTCCCGCCCCACCGCGTATGGATATAATATATAGACCACATAAGAGAAGGTGAGATGGAGAATGCACACCTGGTTGCCAGGTTACATTTGTATCCTAGCAACGGAGGAAATCAGCGTCGACCAATCGTGTTAACGCTACTAGTTGATTGACGCGTGAGTAACCAATCAGAGCGTTCAGAACCTAAACTGTCCCGCCCCACCGCGTTGGATTGTGGGATTGAAACCCGGAAACGACAACAAACTATCCTCCCTGTTTCCTCCTGTATATATGTGTATAATTGTTTGATTTTCCCGTGTTTTTCATGAGCGTTTCGTTACACCACCACGCAGGAGAAGGTGAGATGGAGAACGTTCACCTGGCTGTGGAGGAGGAGGATCTTTATTCCGGTTACAACGACTTTAATCCAACGTTTGACTCAGAGGTGAGTTAGCATCGATGCTAAGTTAGCTAGCATAGAGGTGTGCAGCTTACATGTGTGACTACACAAACAAGCCTAATAATCTATTTATATAAAATATCTATTTAATTATTCTATATTGTTTCTAATTCTCTTGGTTTTGGTCTCTGACATTTTAATTCTGTCTTCTAAAGCACTTTATAAATATGTTTTGAAAAGTTAAAAGTACCAAATGAATAAAGTGTATTAATGTCATTATGACTTATATATATATAAAAATATATAATAGCGAAAGCCTAGTAAAATAATAGCGAAAGTCAAAAAAAATATGGTTAAAATAAACAATTATATATAAATATATATAAATATATATATATTTATATAAATATATATATATAATTGTTTATTTTAACCGTCTTTTTTATATATATACATTTTTATATATATATTTATATATATATATTAATATATATATAAATATATATATATTTATTTGTTTTTTTATATATATATATATATATATATATATATATATATATATAAAATTGTTTGTTTTATATTTATATATATAATTGTTTGTTTTATATTTATATATCTGTCTTCTAAAGCACTTTATATATATGTTTTGAAAAGTACCAAATGAATAAAGTGTATTAATGTTATTATGACTTATTATTGACACATTTCTAGGAGTTGGAGAATGATGTGGGCTTCCAGCAAGCAGTGAGGACAAGTCACGGAAGAAGACCTCCTGTGAGAACCTACTATACATTACATTACATTACAGTCATTTAGCAGACGCTTTTATCCAAAGCGACTTACAATCAGTAGTATATTACATATCATTCACCCATTCACACACTGATGACAGGCTACCATGCAAGGTGCCACCATCAGACTCTAACTAACATTCATCCAACTTGGGGTTAAGTATCTTGCCCAAGGACACATCAACTGCCGAAGCCGGGTATCGAACCACCGACCCTCTGATTGGAGAACTACCTTGCTCACGCCACAGCCGCCCCTGTACTATAGTGTGACTAGTTACTTCACACATTCAGAATCATACATTATTGTATGTTAAGCTACCCAGCAGTACGTTTAAGATAAGCCACAGCTTTACAGCTCAGCCGCAACATTACAGAGATGAACACATTAATGCATTTATAATTATAATATAGTGATTTAGTACACAATATATATGATTCTGAAATGAACAATTTACATAATGATTGCTTTACTTTTTACTTTTTGATGCTAATACTCTTGTGCTTTTACTTAGGTAACATTTTTATGCAGTACTTTTACTTGTAACTGTGTATTGCGACTTTTACTTGTGTAAGCGATCAAAATACTTCATCCAATACTGCATTTACTAAAGAACTGTACTTTAGACCATGACTAGGTGCTTGTACTTGTGTTTGTAAGAGTGTTTGCGTGTGTGTGTGTCCCAATTGTACTAATGAGTTAATACTCACGATGTCATGTCTTTCATTATCCAGATGACTGCCAAATTTCCTGGCACTGCCATTGGAGCTCGGCCTTTAGCTACTTCCTTTGGAGTAAGTACAACGGAAATATTCAGAATAAGACCTGGTTTGAAACAGCTGCAATACTCCTGCACTCTGTTTTCATTTATTCAACTCTAGTCTTTTATTGAATCAAACTAACATTCTTGTCCCCACAGACTTTCATCAGAATATAATTTCTTTGTAAAAACAAAAAAAAGATAACAGTTAGATGATAAATCACATAAGCACCTCTGTTGCACAGATGAATTCACCTCTATGTCTCTTGTCTTTTACCTTTTGTTTCTTCAAGGCTCGGATCCCTTTGGCCTCTTCAATGGGCCGACCCATGACTGGAGCTGTGCAGGTGAGCAGGATTAAAGGTCCTGGATATGTTTTATTATGCATTAGTTGACAGATCTCACTTACTCAGTACTTCATGTGGAGGGATTTTTGATCAATATCAGGTTTTTTGTAGGTTTGATAAACGTTTGCATGTTCACAATTGGCTGTATTTATGCAAAGCTCAATAAGAACCTGCTAAACATTAAAAATATCTCTGTTTTTGTTAAGAACATTTTGAAAATGAAGCACATTAGGAAAGCTATCACTCTATATTTTAGTTTTCATGCTGTTTTCTCAAATGTGACAGGATGGAGCAGCCCGACCAATGACTGCCGTCAGAGCAGCAGGTTATACCTCCTCCTTGACCCGTGGTGAGTTTCAGGAAGCCAAAAACAGAAATGGTCTTGCTACATATGTGTTGATTCGGATTACCACGTGATTAGGGTTTAACTTGTGATTCTGTGGCTGCTCGTTTTCACTGTGTCTGCATTGTGGAAGTGAATCTTCAGGAACAGACACAATTGTAGAGAGACTGTGTCAGCATGATACAGCAGCAGGAAGCAGAATGCAGGAGGGTTATTTATCTTTTTTTATTGGTTCTGATCCTCATAAAATCAAGGACAATTTGCAATTTACGCTAGCATGAACCTCTATGTATATCTCTAATATTGTAATTATGCAAACAATAAAGTATGATATGTAATTTGATCTGTATTTTCAGGCTCGACCTTTGACCCTCTGGGTCAGTCCAGAGGCCCTGCAGCTCCACTTGAAGCAAAGAATGAGGACACGTGAGTTGACTCTTTTATCAATCAATCAATCAATCAATCAATCAAGCTTTATTTTTATTGCACCTTTAATAAAGGTTAGTGCAGCTCAAAGTTCTTCACAGATGACTGTCAAGCTGAAAATAAGACAGAACAAATGTGGACCATAAAAACATCAGAAGACAAAAGCAATACAGCAATATTTCAATTTGAGACCAACAAACAATAACATGGTAAAAATGTAATAAAAAAGAAATAAAAGCTATAATAATAGCAATAGTGACAAAACGGTGTGTAACAAAATCTAGTAAAATAAAATTTGAATAAAATGAATATAACAATTTTCAACTTAAATACAATTAAATAAGTGTATACAATAATGTAAATAAATATAAATATCTTTTGATCAATATTTTAATTTAACACATTTTTATTCTCTACACTATAAATTTAAATTGGAGAGAGGAAAAGGCTTCTGTTAATCTTCAGATATCACTGAACGGTCTCTATCCGGCATTATCACACATTGCATTAATTTTTCTTTGATCCTGCAGGCCTGAAGAAAAGATCAAGATCCTGGAGAAGAAAGTGAATGACCTGATAGAAGAGAGCTGCATGGCACAGAGCATTGGAGCCTTACAGCTGGTCAGACTCTGTCAATCTTTAACATCCTGTTTAGTAAAAGAATGTCCTCAGAGTGTGGCAGTGATTCATGTTCATTGTGTCAGCTCTTTAGTCCAGCACAGAGCATCAGGTTAAAGTGTATCTTCAGAGGCGCCTTACATTTTTCTCCTAAAGTCAACATTGTGATAAAGCTTTTGGCTCACCAGCCTGTAGTTTTTAACCTTGATAAAAAAACAACAAACATGGAATAACACAGTAAATTAAACAACAGTTATGGTTTGTAATTTGTCCTGAAGTGCAGCAGAAACCCGTTATAAGTTAGCATTCAAATACTTTCTCAAATAAAGGTTGTCCTTACTGTATATGTACTCTTACTGTCGTGTTTTTTCAGGCTCTTGAAAAAGCCAAAGAGGCAGGAAGGAAGGAGAGAACGCTGGTGAGACAGAGGGAACAGACTGGAAATGCGGAGCACATCAATCTAGACCTCACATACTCTGTAAGTACAAATATTTAGCTGTATATCAAAAGTCATTCCAATGTCTTAATGAAATGATCGAGCACTTTACTTCCGTCACTTCCGTTTTTGCATTAAAATGTCTAAAAACAACTATGCCTGTGTTTTTCTTTTAGTTGATTTGTGTTCTTAAATTATCCCAAATGTTAACAACACTTTTTAAACTCAGAGAAACCTGTAATTTTAGTCAAGTTTTGAATAATTATTGTTTGATTTAGAAATATTGAACGTGTCTGTCATTACCAGGTTTTGCTCAACCTTGCCAACCAGTATGCGAACAATGAAATGTTCCCAGAGGCCCTAAACAGCTACCAGGTCATCGTGAAGAACAAGATGTTCAGTAACGCAGGTGAGCAGATGTGTTTAAACTCTGGCTATGCTGGGATTGTTGTCTGGCAGTATTAGCATCGAAGTAGAAATGATTATGATAACAAAAACTAAAAGAGTTTAAATAAAACTAAAACTGAAGAAAAACAAATATTGTCTCGTAAACTGTAGCACAGGGTTTTTAATTAAAAAACACTGGAAACCAAGAAAGGCATATTTATGTGGGGACAAAAATCTATCTGCAATATTAACTGCAAATTATGGTGACTGTTGCTACACATTAAGAGGTGTTAAAAGCACTGTAGTAAATATTTCTGATTGATTACATCCGCAAAGGGGTGGATGTGTTTAAAGTGTATTTGTTATGTAGTTATTATCTATTTTGTTTTCTTGTGTATAATATGATTATTCAAGAATATGTCATTTAAGTTATGTTATGTTAGCTTTGGCAGTAATGTAACCTGAACTTTCATGCCAATAAAGCTTATTTGAATTGAGATTTTTGTAAGAAATATAGACATGGCTGGAACAACTTTCTGAATACAGGTTGTTTGTCTTAAAATCATTAATAGTTGACTATATTTAGTGTCAGTATATTCCCAACCAAAGTTTGAAATATCTGCTTACACAAGACAAACTGATGTTTCACCTATATAACTTATATTTATTATTATTTGTTGTATGAGTTGTTCCTTTGCTGTGTTTTTCCCTCAAACGACATCCGTTCTGCTCCTCCAGGCCGCCTGAAAGTCAACATGGCCAACATCTACGTCAAACAGAAGAGCTACCCGAAGGCCATCAAGTTCTACCGGATGGCTCTGGATCAGATCTCCAACGCCCACAAGGAAATGAGGATCAAGATCATGCAGAACATCGGCGTGGTCTTCGTCCGCATGGGCCAGTACTCGGACGCCATAACGTCTTTCGAGCACATCATGAGCGAGAGCCCCAACATCAAGACGGGCTTCAACCTGATCCTGTGCTACTACGCCATCGGAGACAGGGAGAGGATGAAGAAGGCCTTCCAGAAGCTCATCTCTGTTCCTCTGGGCATCGACGACGAGGACAAGTACATCCCATCTAATGTGAGTAACAGAGATATGTGTTTATTTATTATCAACATTTAGCATTTATAAAACAGGAGGTCTTCATTTTCTTTCTTTGTAGGACCGAATAGTTTGAAGCGTCATATATAACATGGACATTCAAGGTCTAAATCAATCATTTGAGTTCCGCTCAAATGCTTTTTTTTCTTTTTGCATGTCTATTTATTGTGTTTAATGCTGATATTTCTGCACAGTTACAGACAAAGATCTGGCTACGCTAATATTATTAAAATTATTCCGTTTGTAGAATTAAATCCAGTTGTGGCTGCGGGATCCAAACATTTCCAATAACTCCAGAGCATTGGAAAGTCCAAAAGTTGTTGAAACAAGAGAGATTAAATCTTTTCCAAAATTCACAACATGTTTTTATCCAGTGAAATATTCTGCTTTAATCCATATTTGTTGGCTGAAAAACATTTTCAGAGCGGTCACAAAAACAGTTTGCTCTTCCGCTTGATGCACACAAAGCAGCTGACGAGTTATATTCATTAAAGAAAGTTGATTTAATAAAAAATGCATATTTAATCCATTAATTACAAGGCCCTTAGGGGACGCGCCCTCTATCAGATTGCCTTATCTCTCATCCTGCACCTGAGATCCTTGGGTTGTGTCGTTTCGTGTTAACCCAAGGTCCAGATTCATACATAAAGGTGATGAAACCGTTGTAGTTTTGGCTCCTAGACTGTGGAATGATCTACCTGAGGAGAGCAGGCATGCAAACTGTATCATCTTTTAAATCACTGTTAAAAAAAACACTTTTCTAGAATAACTTTTCAGTGATTTAATTTGTGTTTTAGGCAAATTTTAGGGCATTTTACTTTCTTTTTTTATTTGTTTACTTTTGGATTTTCATTTTCACTATGTTTACATTTTTTTCTGTTTTATTGTTTAGCACTCTGTAACAGGGATTTTAAAGGTGCTATATAAAGTAAAGTTTATTATTATTAATACTTAATTCATATAGAGATTTTTTTGTCTTTTTAGAGAATTATGTCATAGGCTTTTCACAATAGGTGTTTATGTGGCTGCTAGTTATACTTTAGTCAGATATCTGTCCGTCCCTCGTAATTCAATATTCCCAAGATCACAGAACAGTTCTTTGGAGTGGCATAGAAAAATAAAATAAAATAAAAAGCATTCAACATGGTTGTTACGTGGCTGAAAGTGCTGCTGATTATTAGCTGAAAAAGATTAGAATCTTTTCATGACTGCAGGGAAATCTGTCTCTTCCAACCTCACCAAGAATAACCAAATGTCAGTTCAGTTGATTCTCAAAATGACTTCTCTTGTTTTGTAGATGACAACAGACCCTATTCAGAATACTAATATTCTAAAGAAAGTGTTGAGGATTGTTGAATGTGGCTCGTGTAAATAACATTTTAATGTAAATCTTGTCCTGTCATGTCTCTCAGGATGACACCGACTCGGGTATGGTCATCGAGGCCATTAAGAACGACAAACTTCACCAGATGGAGAGAGATCTGTAAGAAAAATATCCAACACAAACACTCTTCACTCATTAAAACATGATCATTGTCCCTACAAGCCTGATGTTTTTCTGTTTGCTCTCTGTATACTCTACGTAGAAAAGTCCTGACTGAGAAGTACATCATGACAGCGGCCAAGCTCATCGCTCCGGCCATTGAGACTTCCTTTGCTACCGGATTCGACTGGTTTGTTACTGTTGCGTTTCTTTTGTTTTTCGTCTTCTCATCCTGACAGCAGAGGGTATAAGATGCAAAAATCATGATTTTCAAGCCTGAAACTGATATGAAGGTCTAATCAAAGAGAGTCGTTCTGCTGAACTGCTGTTTCAGATGCTAAATTAAAATGATTTGGGACTGAAAATCAAAACTAGGGGAGTGTCATTGGATGTCTTTAAATGTTTTCCCTGGATTCCCCTTCATCAGATTTCAAATTTTCCTGGATTTTCCAGCTGGTGAGGTCACTTTAAAGTCGAATATGGAAATAATAATAACGGTTGCTCAGTAGTTTTGAAGATTTCTTTTGCACAGTTTTGAGTGACTAACAGAGGCAGCTGACAGCAGATTTTCAAATGAAGCTTCAAACTTCAGAGACAAGTTTGTAAACAGCAGATCTGCCTCCCTGTGAGAACGCTGCTGCTGAGTCTGAGCCAGAAACAAGAATTATAAAAGATATGTATTGAAGTGAATCTGTGTGGGTGTTTGTAACGTTCCCATCCTCTCCTGCTTCTCCTCTTTCTCCACATCTGCTCTCCACACCCATGTTACTGTTTTCTTAAAGTAGCAGAGCAGGTTTCATCATCGCTTTAGAGGATTTCATGAAGTGTGGGCGGGTAGAGTAAACAAAAACTGTATTGTAACGTTAGAAATATATATTGACTCCAGTAGATTAAAAGCACTACTACTGCAAAGAACTACTTGAGTAAGAATAAAAAGGTCTCGTAAAAAAACGACTCAAGTAGTGAATCACTTAATTAGATCCAATTTATTACATCACAATATATGTTCAAACAGGTCCTCGATTTATAGCTACATGTATCAGTAAAAGCAGTGTGTAGCTCAATGTAACGGAGTAGAAGTACATAGGAAATGTACTGGAGTAGGAGCAAAAAGTATCCTGCGAAACAGCTGCTCTAAGAAGTACAGTTTATTTAAAAAACTACTCAAATACATGTAACGGAGTAAATGTAACCTAACGTTATTAGCCACCACTGATTTTATTCCTTTAACAAATTGTTTGTAGGAACTGAGTAAAACCACCAAAAAGCTGCTTGGTCACTTTACAATAATAAATAATTATAATAAATTGTATTTATACAGCACCTTTTATACATACAATGCAGCTTAAAGTGTTTCACAGGGGAAAATAAAAACAGAAAAGCATAAAATACATAAAGATATATAGAGTCCACAAAACAATAAAACATGCAAAGTCGTCATAAAAGTCAAAAAGAACAATAAGAGATATAAAATAATGGATCAGATAAATCTACCAGCCACACATAAATATTTATCTTGACACTTGTTGCTATAAAATGGTGATATTATAAAAATGTAATATTGATATCATGTCAATAATACACATGATATCATAGTAATATATTGTGTAAATAACCCAGCGCCTCTATATATACTGCATTGCCAAGAAAAAGAGACAAAACTCACAATAAACAAAGTTAAAGTTTGAATGACTGACTTTTCAAATTTTCTATTTCTAAACGATGATCTCGCTTTCGTGAAGTCTTTTGGCCATGACAATCGTATAAAGTGAAAATCTGATATTGTTTTACTTGTCAATGGATCAACTGGATCAGATAAACTTATCAGCCACATACAAACATGTATTTTACCGCTATTATTGGCAAACAAAATCAAAACACAGCCCGGACAGCGGCTCACAATCACCTGCTTTATTGGTCGAATTGAGATAAAAAAAACTGAAGACATGCTTTTAAGCAAGCATCAAGTGATGTGACGTGATACATTAAGTGTTATTACATTCATGTGTGGCTGTTGTTGTTTGTTTCAGGTGTGTGGACATGGTGAAGAGCTCTCAGTACGTTGAGCTCGCCAACGATCTGGAGATAAACAAAGCCATCACCTACCTCCGACAGAAGGACTTCAACCAGGTGACTGTTTGTCTCAGTGTTATTAAAGGGCAATACCACTCAATAAAGAAACTCACTCCTTTAGTCTTTAGTCCGTCGTTGTTCTAGATTTCATATTTGAGAAAGAAATTTTCACGTTTAAAAGCTGGGAGTTCAAAACAAGTATTTCGCGTGAATGCTTGAAATTAAAACATCTGTTTTATATAATATATTTTTTAAAGTTTATACGTATACAAGTATAACGTATATGAGTACATATTTGTATTTTTCTGTTGCTGCTGTATAATCGCTGTGTACATGAGTGAGTGGTATCTCCCTTTTTATACATACGTAAAATATGGATGATCTGGTCTTTGTCGTCATTTTTGTTTTATTTTTTTTCCATCTATTTATTTTACCGTTCGGTTATTAACCAGCGTTGTTTACATATATCAGTTTTCTCCTGTTAATGCTGTTTCATGAGTGTTCAGCATCACACTATAAGTTCCTCCTTCTCATCGCCCTCCATTCTCTCCTGCTTTTTGTCTTGTTTCCTTCCCATCTGCATGCCTAAGGTTGAGGTATGTGTGCCTTCTGTTTCTGTGTTCACGTTTAGATTGTGTTGGATTTTTTCTCCCAATCATGTTGCTTTTTTCCAAATAACGGCACTGCCAAGAGAAGTTGGAGAAATGTTTATTGGTTTAAAAACCCACAAACCAGAAAGGAAAATCTGGGTGCAGAGGGAATATTTAATATAATGGTTCCTTTTTTAACAAGAGGAACTTTGATGACGTTTTATTTCCAATTATATAAAACTGCAGCAGCCAACTTTCTTGCACCAACAGTCTTTACATCTGTAGAACACAAAATGTTACATACAAAAGACATAATAAAATAAAAGTCATATCAATATATTGTAAAATATATTAATGAAACAGAAATTTGTAATATAGTTAAAAACATTATTAAAACTAAAATATAATATTATAAAATGTTATTTTATCATTAATTTTCATAATAACTGAATATCGTTTTAATTTCGTTACAGGCACTTTTTCCTGTCTGGTTTAATTTCATGTTGTTTTATTTCTTAATGACACATTTGAATCATGATGTCATTTTTTTACAACAGTTATAACTGTGCTCATAAACATAAGCATATATCTATATATATTATAATTAATTTCTACCTTTTTTTTAAATATATTTTTTATATTTAATGAGGAAGTCACATTGAGATTAAGATAAATAAAAAAATAAAAAAATAAAAAAAATGAAATAAAGGCAATCACATGAAACAGCAACAGCAACAATCAGTTGAACCTCTAAACCGATTTGAATTCCTGTATCAATGTCAGGGTTTCAGTCTTCTCTGTTAATCCAGACAAATGGGGCAAAATATCATAAAACTGTTACTTTGAAAATAAGATGGATTTAATAACATTTTACTATAAAGAGTTAATTATTGCACATTATTATTGCTTTGTATATTTTCCATATTTTTTGTGTATTTTTTTATTCAATTGATATTGAACACTTTGAAGCTTCCTATACATGTGATGCATGTGTGTGGTGCTTTTAAACTCCTCATAGACTGTGGTGGTGGTGTAACCTGTAGCATCGGTGCAGCTGTAGTGTAGCTGGTGGTTTGTCAAGACTTTTACAACTTACTATTGTTGGAAATTTTCCCAGTATAAAATGCATTTACAGACATAACGACCAATCAGATGTGAAGAGTTATAATTCAAAAAGCCAATTCACATCCTGCATCATCTTTATCTTAAAACTCATTAAATTAAAATTTTCTTTGGATTGTTTTAAAGGATTACGTTACCTTCAATGGTCTGGTTTATATACTGCTTTTTTATTATTTTATATATGACATATTTTGATATTTGCTAACATGAAGAATGTTTATTGAAGGTGTGATGACTCAGCATAAATCATACTAAACACCAGAAGCTTCAGATGACATTGTGATTTGATCCTTTATGTTTGTAGGCGTTTTACATACTGGGGGAGTCAGCTTGTACTAAGGTTATAATAACTTGAGGTTAGTTTTACTGTTTATCTTTTACCCTGACAGTTTTTTATCCTGTGTTATCAGGCAGTGGAGACTCTGAAGACATTTGAGAAGAAGGACAGCAGAGTGAAGAGCGCTGCAGCCACCAACCTCTCTTTCCTCTATTTCCTGGTAAGATCCTCTCATTGATTAATCAAAAGTGTGGTTGGATTTTTAGAAGCTTAAAACCTTTATCAGATTAAATCTTTCTGCCATGAAATTGTGCTCAAATACACTTCAGCACAGTGAATGTTTGCTGTCATGTAGAAGCTCCTCCTCTGATTGTTCACCTGTTACAGGAGAAGGACTACGACCAGGCCGACCGGTACGCCGATCTCGCCATGACCGCTGACCGCTACAACCCGGCGGCACTCATCAACAAAGGCAACACGGTGTTCGTCAGGCAGGACTATGAGAAGGCTGCAGAGTTCTACAAGGAGGCACTGAGGAACGATTCCTCCTGCACAGAGGCCCTCTACAACCTGGGTAACATCCATATCCGTCATGGCTGATTATTTAGTTGATTTTGATGAGACGTTAGATTTCAGAACCAGACTTCTCTGAGCGAGACACACAACAACAAACAGACCAGATTCAAAGAAAGGTAAAGAAAAACCTTTTATTTCTCTGCAGGGTTCTTTCCATGATGTTGTCAGACACCTATATTAACAATCGACCAGTTTCAAAAATAGTTGTCCCAACTAGTTCAGCAGTTCTAAGCAAGAATATAGACCCCTGTTGATTAAAAGCAAATAGCAATAAAAACATTTCTCTAAAAACTTTCTTGCTATCAGATTCAAAAGCCTGGAAACAAAATGTGAAAAAAATGTGTTTTGAAAAGCATTTGATTCTGAAAATGTCCTCCTACTGTATATTAATACACTGTTTTTTCAGGGGAATATCTGCAGATGTCAAAGAAAGTTCTGCTACTATCAGTGTCTGACCAGATTACATAAAGCGACTTGACAGTTTTTGACCTCTATCCTCTCGTTCCAGGTCTAACCTATAAGAAACTGAACCGTCTGGAGGAAGCTCTGGACTGCTTCCTGAAGCTTCACGCCATTCTGAGGAACAGTGCGCAAGTCATGTACCAGCTGGTCAACCTGTATCCTTCTGATAAGATGTGTTATTTGTTATACGTGTGTGGGAATGTGTTTGTGTGTAACTGCTTCAAAACTATTGTACATTTGTAGATGTTTCTGGGAACATGTTCATTAAGGGATTCAAACCTGCGTCTCTGTTCATTCCCATGTGAGCGTCTGTTGGTCCTTGACCCCCCGGCTTCAGGTATGAGCTTCTGGAGGATCCCCAGCAGGCCATCGAGTGGTTGATACAGGTCTTGAGTGTAACACACACCGACCCCCAGGCACTGGCCAAACTGGGAGAGCTCTACGATAGCGAGGGGGACAAGTCCCAGGCTTTCCAGTACTACTACGAGGTACGACAAATATTCTTCCGTCTGAGGACCTAAATGATCATTTCATCGATTAAAGAAACGTGTCAGCATTAGTTAACTTTAGATAGTAGAAGTCCCGCCCCTTCTGGTTGACCACCATGGGACCTTATTTAGGAAATAATATGTACAGTAGTCAACGACGAGAGAAAGATTATTTGATCCAGTTTGATTTATGCCATGAATTTCACATATGATGTTTGTCAATTTGAAAGATAGTTTTGCACGTAAAGAAAGTCACATTCTGTTGGAAAACTGTTGAGGAATAAGACTACACACACTTAAATATGGCTGAAGTGACTTTTCTCTCTGAAATGATGATGCCTGTGTTTTACATACCAGGATGTTTTCACACCAATAATGGTACATTTGTGAGGATACATAGCTTAGTTAGCTAGCTAGCTAGCAAGCCAAGCTAAAGGCCATGTTTGTGTTGGCGACGTACTTCATGCGAGACGAGAGATGTAGTTCACTGAACGGTTTCACAAACATTTTTACTTTCTTGACTTGCAAAAAAAACATTAACAAACATCATATGTGTAATTCATGGCACAATTCAAGCAGGATTTTTCAGTATCTCTATATATTCGTCCTGAAATTAAGTCTCATATCGGACACCTGAAAGGGGCGAAACTTCTCCTCTCTATTTTCCCTTTCACACACAGTCTATCCCTAAAATGTTCAGGAACATTTCCTGCATGATTTCATGTTTCAATGGGAGCAGGGATCAATGTTTTGGGAAATCTGTACCTTCAATTTCCCACCTCCAGACCTCGTAACAAATGTTGCATTACCGGCATCTGCTGGACTGTCCTTTGCCTCATCTATTCCGGCATTGTCATGATGTGTGATCAGCTGCAAGACATAAATGTTCCTGGATGTGGTGAATGTGTGAATAGTGAAAATCACAAGCATTAATTTACCAGGAAACATGTGAGAAAGAGTCTTATAAATGCTCTGATGTGTTCGGTTGTGTTGTGTTTCAGTCCTTCAGGTACTACCCCTCCAACATCGATGTGATCGAGTGGCTCGGGGCTTACTACATCGAGACGCAGTTCTGTGAGAAGGCCATTCAGTACTTTGAAAGAGCCACACTCATACAGTAAGTAACCACCAGTTATAGTAATTAAGAAGGTAATGATAACAAACAACAATAGATGTGTGTAAAAATGATGATAATTGCAGCAGCTGCCAGTTGAGATCCAAATGAATGCCAAAAAACTTGATAGTATTTCTTAGTTAATTCAAGTTAATCTTCAGAAATGTCTCAAGTTCAAGGTGTAGTTTACATAAACACACATCCAGAACTCTCAGGTCTTCTGGTTCAGGTCTGCTTTTTGTCCCCAGCTTCAAAATAAAACATAAAGAAGCAGCGTTAATTTTTTATGCTCTATATATCTGGAGCAAACTCCCAGAAAAACTGAAGGTCTGCTGGAGCACTCACTTCTTTTAAATCAAGGATAAAGACGTTTGGTTTCTGCTTCCTGTTTTCAATCAAATCATTATTTTAATAATGTTTATTCCTATGTTTTAGACCCGTTTTATTCTATTTTAGCTTGTTTTCATTCTCTATTCTCTTGGCTATTTAGTTACTGTTTTTATTGTATTTAAATGCCCTTTTTCTGGTGTTTATTTTGTGCTTAGTCTCGATGTTCTTGATGTTTTCATGTAAAGAGCTTTGAATTGCGTTGTTGCTGAAATGTGCTATTTAAATAAACTTTGTAATAAACTAATATAATAAATATTAAAACAAATTAACTACATTAAAAAGTTAAGTTGAGCGGTCAAATGCGATGAAATGCATCTATAAGTATAATATATCAAATAAGAATCGATAAGAGACGACGATTCTTCAATAATAATAATAAATCTCTGAGTTATTTAGAGTGTTTGCTTTTTAGTTATCCAACCATCTGAGGGTAAAAACTGTGTGTTTTTGTGGCTGTAAAATTATCTTATTTTTACACTTTCTGACATTTGGAAGTGATTTGTGTTTTATTACATCTTGTTTTGATTTCCTTCAATCAAACATGAAATCTTGTTCTCATCTGGAAGTAATTTATTCTTTCTCAAACTAAGACGTTTCCTTCCAGCTGAATTCAGAATAGATTTTTTACACTAACAATCTCTTCTTTCATCTTTTCAATCACTGTAGTTAGTTCTTACTGACTGTGTTCTGCTGTCTTTCTCAGACCCACACAGGTGAAGTGGAAGCTCATGGTGGCGAGCTGCTACAGAAGAAGCGGTGAGAACAATTCTCTTCTTCTTTTATGGCTTATAAAAATATCATGTCCTCTGATATTCTCCCTCAATTTGATACTGAAAACCAGATAATAGAAAAGTATATTAATTCCTAAACTCTTATCATTTATTCGATTAAGGTTTATTCTCATCTTGTTGAGTTTAGTTGTGTCTTCACTGACTTTAAAGAGGTAAATGTGGAAAAGAGTTACCGCAGTTTCACTTAACAGTTTCAGAATTGTTCAATAAACTTAGTAAACTAAAACCTCAGCTCAGTTAAACTTGTAAACATGGATCCTTTTTATTTTTCTTTCCTCACAGGAAACTACCAGAAAGCTCTGGAAACGTATAAAGACATTCACCGCAAGTTTCCAGAAAATGTGGAATGTAATTCATCCTGTTTTTTTTACACAACTTTCAGCAGAACTGTTGACAAACAGCAGATCAGAGCGTAAAGGAAATGCAAAATAAAAAACCTCTATTTGTGTTTGTGTTTGTCCAGGCCTGCGTTTCCTGGTGAGACTGTGCACAGACATGGGATTGAAGGAAGTTCAAGATTACGCCACCAAGCTGAAGAAGGCGGAGAAGATGAAGGAGATCAGAGAACAGGTATATATATATATATATATATATATATATATATATATATATATATATATATATATATGTTTACTTTTGAAAGAGCAGTTTGCAGATCTGTCTCTAGCTTCTGCAAACCTGATAGTGATTCACCCTGTAAGTAGTTTACAAAAGCTTTTACAGTTGTCATCACTTAGTGTCCGATAGTTCTTTGTCACAAAATGTCACACAGGAAGCAATATTTGTTACATCTGTAGTTTGTTGAAATATTGATAACTACCATAACTGAGTAAACTACATAAAGTGCAGAGAGACAAAACTCAAACTTCATCATCACAAAATATAATGAAGAGTCACAGATCTGTTGGTATTGTTCTGCAGAAAAAACACAGCAGTTGGAGCACCAAAGATGGAGATAAAATAAAACATATTCTGGATGATTAGGATGTTTTATAGTGTGGTTGTATGAGGTACTTCTTTATAGTCAGTGTTTGAATACATTAGATGGAGTTTGGAGAACCAGCCCGGGAGCAAAGCAATGTACTGCTCTGGACGTATTTTAGACACCTAAAAGAATCAATATCAGTTTAAGTGTACGCTATATTTAGAATATTTCACTGCTTTACCTCAGTTTTGTTAGGCTCTCTTCAAAGCCACCAGACTCCATTGAGAAAAACAGTAATTTTATCTAGCGGAGTTGTTATTGTGTGACTTTAGTGTTTTTCAAGGGTTAGTTTGCATTCACCAAAGTGACCCAATAACACAAACAAACTAACCGATGGAGGTAAAGATAGACCAGCAACTCCTGTGTTCTGTGAGGTAAAATTACTGTTTTTGTTAATGTAGTCTTGTGGCTTTTTGGTGAGTGCAGATAACTCTTTAAAACACTGGAGGCGTGACGACCGCCATCTAAACCGACGAAGAAAAAATCTGAACTGTCAAAAACCTCATAGAAGCGACCTAGTTTATGTTATAACTTTTTTAATTAGGAGTGCATCTGAATAAATTGCAGCCTCATAAGTGACATTCTTTGGTATTTTACAGACCTTTCGTGAGTTTTCATTAATGATCTTTTCCTCACGGATGTCCTGTCGTCTGTTCCTGGACAAGAACACAATGATTGAAAACATACGAGAGTCCTTTTGCCATAAAATGGGTCAGTGGTCAGTGCAGCTCCAGAAGTGCATGAAAAACATCTGTATTCCTCCTCTGTTTATTTTCCACAAATCAAACCATGTTTAGAGGAGAGCAGACATTTTATACGTGTCACACAGATGTTTAACACATGAATGGATACATAAGTGGTTCAATTGTAGCAAGCCTGGATCTCTATTACTGTTTTCACTGATGGTGTAAAGGAGGGTCTGTGTTTTTCTTATCATTCCAAACCTAGAATAGCTGGAGACCTATGCATGTTCCTGGATTGGCAAGAACAGTTTGTTTGTATCTGATTGGTTTCGACACTTGTGATGTTTATCTGAATATTATATTGATTATTATTAAAACTTTATAATCATCATTAAAAAAAATTGTAAATTGATTCTTAATTAAAGTTAATAGTTATTTCCTTTGACAAAAACACAAATTTTCTGACGGGGAACTTAAGCTGTTATCGATGCTCTCTTCAAAGACTCCAGACTCCATTGATAAAAGCAGTAATTTAACCTCGCATAAAACAGGATTTGGGAATCCGAAGTAACCGTTTAAAACACCAAAGTCACACATAAACATAAAGGAACTAACTGATAGAGGCCACTTTAAACCAGCAACTCCTGTGTTCTGTGAGGTTAAATTACTGCTTTTGTTAATGGAGTCTGGTGTCTTTGAAGAGAGCATGATAACGGCTTCAGTTCCCCGTCAAAATATTCTAAATTTAGCGTACAATTAAACTGATATTGATTATTTTAGGTGTCTTAAATACATCTACAGCAGTACATTGCTTTGTTCCATCTACTGTAGTAAAACACAGACTATGGAGAAGAACCTCATACAACCACACTTCAGAAATACTCCAAACTATCCTTTAAGGTCCACACCCAAAATAGATGACAGGCCTGTGGTCTCCTGTCAGTCAAGTTTTGAAGAAGGCGTGATTCAGAGTAACAGAGACGTGTGCCATCAGATCCAGGAACAGATGAGGAGGATGACTTTGTCAAATCACAAGCAGCTGCTCTTAAATCAGAGAAACAATCCGACAGAGAGCGACAGAGCCCGAGGGCTGAATCATCAAACACAATTCAAACTGAATAGCAGCCAAAAAGTCAAAACTGATCCTGATTATATAACTGCACAGTTTATGAAATGAAGAATGAGAGAATGATTAGCAGAAGATCATGTCTTATTTTACCGTGGAAATCCCCACAGCTACAGAAGTCATGAGAGGAAAACCTTTTTTTTAAAGTCTGATCTAAATGTTTTTTATCTCCTGTGTTTATAACTTAAGAACATGTTGGAAGCAGATTTTGGAAGGATAATCCTTTTAAAATCCTTAAATCATTTTATATTATCTGTTGAACAGGTGGAACTAAATATTTGCCAAGCATCATTTCTTTTAATAACTTTTATTTCCTTTTCGTCTGTGAAAACAGGTGAAAAATAAATTTGGCAGGTCATTTTATTGTTTTATTTAATTTAATTTTATTCAGTATCATTTTATATTTGAACTGTTGAAAAAAGGTTTTGGTAGGTAAAAAAACAAAGATTCTTTGTCAGTTGTTTGTTGTTGTAATGCTAATTCTATCCACAAGCGGCTGAATTTCCCAAAGGGCAGATTAAAATACATTTATAGCCAAAAGAAAGACATGACACTAATGTTGCATAACTTTCTTACACTTTATATATGTCCCTTGTTTAGAGTCCATGAAGACATTAAAAGTCACCTGAAAGAAAACATGAAGGCTCTTAAGAACATAGGTATTAATGCACATCAGCCTCTTGTGGTCGAAATGAGTATTACACCAACAAACAAAAAATGTAAGGAACTAAGAAAGATTATCTTGGCAAAACATATTTTTTTCACCTGTTCTTAAGTTATAAATAATGTAGAAAAAACAATTCAGAGTAGTAAAATGTATCATCAGAATGTTTTTTTCTTATTTTCCTCTTAATGCTTTCCGTACACATTTTTGTTTTTATTATTTAAACAGTTTGTCTCTATCGTTGTTGCTAACTGCTCATTGCTGTGGTTTTTGATTAAATTGACTCTCCTTCTAGTTTACATGTGACATTTATACCAGTTTGCTTATTTATTAAGGTCAAATTCCAATTGAATTTGTATTTTAATGTTTCGGTTTAGCTTTTTGTTGGATGGTTTTAGTTAAAGAAATAGTTTTCGACTGACTTAATTAATGAGACACAGAGGGAGAGACGAATAAAAAAGACAAACCAGAATCCAACTGTCTAGGATGAAATGTGTTATTATTCACAACAAAATTCTAATCTGATAATAAGATATATAGACATTTTATTTAAATTTAAACTTTTTTTTTTAATCCCCAATCTCACCCTCCTCCTTTCTCTCTTCCTGCAGAGGGTGAAGTCGGGGCGGGAGGGCAGCGCCAGAAGTCGGAGAGATGGAAGAGAGAGCAGCGCCGGCAGTGCTGGTGAGTCAGTGGTCACCATGAAATACAAAGATCCTGATGTGTGTTGGTCTGGAAACATCTGGAAGGTTTAATGCATAAGTAATTATTCTAATAAGTCTTCAAACATCTGGGGGAAAAGTGTGGACTCTAAACATCAACACTGTTTGGTACAGTTTTTTTTAAATGTGTCCATATGTAACACAAAGGTTTGAAAATCAAGAACTTAAAGCTAAACTGTGCTTGCTCAGATTTAGTTTCTGATTTTAATCCAAATTTGGTCCATTTTAGATGTTTTATATTGAAGAGTATGGAGCATCTAAGGAGACATGGTGGAGAAAAGAAAATAGATAGGTAAAAAAATATATATTCTTGCGTTCCGTCAAAATAGTTTTTGCATTTCCTCGGTCACAGCATCAGAAAATTTGGGTTTGTGCTGACGGAAGTTGAGTTGCTACAGCTGCTAACTAAACGGCCGATGCGCTAGCTAATTCTCGTCTCATTTATGGTCTGATGATCAGTAAATTCGCCAAATTCAGTGCCCATTATTGTTATTGTTTACCAAGCTACTGTATCTGTTATCAGGACTCTTAACAGAAAAGTTCTACGAGGGAAAGCAAAAGTTTTGTGAGAGAATTTAATCATCTCTCGGGAGAACATATACGTTTTGAGAGAGACCTCAAAAGGTTCTTCAGAGAATCCAGAAGTTTTGCAAAGGAACGCAAAAGTTTTGAGAGAATATAAAAGTTTTTTTCAGGAGAATGCAAAACTTTTGCGAGAAAACCCAAAAGTTCTCAGGCAAACTCAAAAGTATTTCTCTTTTTTCACCCATCTATTGTTTTTCTTCCGCCATGTCCCCTCAGAGCCTCCGTAGAACAATACTTGTAGAGTGTTAAAACAACATTTAACATTTGAGAAGTTAGATTTGGTTAATTTTCTAAAAACAGTATTGTTTACTTATCTCTAACTCAAACAATAGTATTGAAACATGCCCTGCTTGTATGATCATTTATTCATATGTGTGTGGTTTAACTTAGAATCAAAGCCTTTAATCAAGTCTTCATGTACGTCATCACTTCTCTCTCCTGTCTGTTGTTCACTCATGCTGCTGGACAGCAGGCGTCTCCACACCCGTCCTCACGTCTCCTAAGAAGGCCGCCGTTGTTACGGGTATACGTCCAAACACCACACGTCTTATGTATTTATTATAAAGTCCATAAAAGCAGCTGTTGAGGAGCTCTAACACCTTTTACTGGTCAGACAAACATTGACAATGTAGCCTCACCTCTTGGTAGGATCAGACCGTTAAAGAACCACGAATGAACTTAGAGAAGTTTTATGACTCCTTCACTACAGACCCACAACAAATACAGACACAAACTCTCAGACTGGCTCCGACGCTGGAAAGCTGGCTCATCAGCAGAGTCCAGACAAACCTAGAGAGCTGCCAGAAACTGAAAAAGGAGGCCCAGCTTTGCTCTCTTTTGTGCAGCTTAGCGTCTCACCTTTTATTGTAGTTAAATATATATATATATATATATATATATATATATATATATATATATATATACATATATCATGCACCTGTTGATGTGAGTTCTTCTCGCCCTGCCAAGACTTCCATTATTCCCCCATGTCCCCATAAATTAGATTAGGAAAAACCTGAATCTTGTTTTCCATTCTGTTTCTTACTGCCAGCTCTGTAACTGGATCTAACATGTTTGATTCTTTTGTATCTTTGAATATTGGTTATGACACTTCTGAGGTTGTTTAACTAAACCCCAAACCTTCTTCTCACTTTCTCACGGCACATCAGAGATGGATGTTAAAGCAGGTGAGAGAATGAAAGCTATACAATGCTAACAAATTAGCCTCTGTTAGCTGTCTGTATTTACCTCTTTTTGCTTTGTTCTGTAATCTTTCTTTGTCTTTCTTTGTGTTTCTCTTCATCTGTTTTCTCGCTCTGCTTCCTCTTTGCTGTCCAGTATCTCAATCTGAGTCCAAACAACTCAGTCCTCTGTTGGACTCGGGGAGAGGTACGTAAAGTTTGTCCTTCTGGTCACTCGGACAATGAAATCTTCACAAAAACTAGAGCTTTCTTGTTTCTTTTCTATAAAAGGATGTTGCCATCCAGAGTTGGTTTCAAACGTTTGTGATAAATGTACAATTTAACAAACTGTTTAAAAACTGAAACTGAGAATCAGTATTTATACTTCAAAAACCACAACAGGTATCTTTGAAAACATCTGTTAATTGATTAAAAGATTATTCTCTTAATAAGCAGATGAACCACAACTGCAAATTACAGTATGTTGCTCTCTTTTCCTTTTCTGTTTCTCTGCAGTAAAATTATCATTCTTTATTACAATATCAGTTTCCACAAGACTTTACAACAGACAATTGAGCTATAAATGGGCATTAGTGAATTTGTTATTTTATCATCCTCCATTATGATCAGCTTAACTCTTAATATTTGATCAACTTCCTGCATTTATCTCACGGTCAGCCACAGAAACCAGATTTTATATATTGTTTTTTAAAGAGCATTTGATTTATTGGTAGCTGTCGGGATGTAAAGATAATTTAACAAATATAAGAAAAACATTTTTTGAAAATGATTGCCAACTCTAACTTTAATGCATCAATCATTTTAAATCCAAAAATATAATATATCAATCTGGAATGGGCCATTCTGCATTATGATACTTACTTTTGGCGCTACTTTTTCCACATTCACTCATCATTTAAGGAGCCACATTCCGATAACAGAATGGAAAACACACAGTTTCACTGGCTTTACACCAGTTTCTTAACCTTTTTTATTTTATTTTATAAAAGTACTGCATCATCCATTGCAAGGAATTATTGCAAATCCTTTTTTATTACTTAATACTCTCTGACTGACACATCAGAAGTGGAAAAGTTATCCGCAAGTAAACACACAAGTTAAGAAACTCTAAACACCTGAACCTCGTCCAGAAATCCTCTGACAGGCAGCTGTGATGTCAGGAGGAGGAGGAGGAGGAGGAGGAGGAGGAGGAGGAGGAGGAGGAGGAGGAGGAGGAGGAGGAGGAGGAGGAGGAGGAGGAGGAGGAGGAGGAGGAGGAGGAGGAGGAGGAGGAGGAGGAGGAGGAGTCATTGCTCAACTCTCTTTCAGATATTTGCGAAAAATCTCAAGTGCACCTGAGAGTTTTCCCTCTTTTCTGTAAAGTCTGCATGTTTCCAGCCGTGTGAATTCAGTGTTTGATTTCTCTCCAAACCGGCGGAGAGATGCAACAAATGCATAAATGTTTCTCTAATATTTGTTTTTGCGTTTGTTCCTCATCTGTTTTTTATCACCTAACTTTTGTGTTCTCATTCTTTCTGTGCAAATAACTTTCTTCCAAATAAGTTTGAGCAGGAAAGTGAGTTGCAAAAGCCAGAAAGGTTGACTCATAGATATCAATCCACATCTCTGGGGAAAGAAAAACCTCTCAAATCTGGCTTCCAACCTGTCACGTCATTTCTCTTTTTCTGTTTTTCCCAGTTGTGTTTTATAAAAAGAAAGAAACAAAAATAAATCACCACTGAGTCCAAGAAAAGAAAAAGGGATAGAAGTTTTCCAGCACAGGTTTCAGTTTGTGAGGCCTCGTGTGAGATGATTGAGACCCTTTTTTTAGTTGCTTTCGTTTCCACGGCTACCTGGCAGCCAGATGTTGGCTGCTGTTGACTGTAACCACGTCTGTCCTTCAGCTCTCTGTCAGCCTGACACCAGATCTGTGTCTAAGATGATTAAGACAAAGTGCTGATGCTGTTATTCAGCGTCCTGCTAAATGGTGTTTGATTTGGAAAATGGAACTGTAATGTTTGTTTTGGTAAAAAGAGAAAAACTCTAACCACATATTTATGTGTCGGAGTAAAATGGACATTTAAATAGTTTGGTTTCAGGCTGATTAGAAGCATACTTTTACCAATAAATCAGTGAGTACGAGCTGTGTTTGAGTTAGTTAGGTGGCTTGTAAGCAAACCAGAGGAGAAGTCAAATTACTGTACATACTAAATAGTTTACCTTTATCTATTTTGTTTATTTATTTAGTTTATCTTTACAAAATGAATAAAAAACTAAAGAATAAACTCAAAGTGGTGATAATGGTACAAAGTAAACCTGACCAAACCATCTTATAAACTAAAATCAGGCCCAAACATTGGCAATTCCAGGATAATTATAATAATGATTATAATAAGAAGAATATGTAGAATAATAATAAGAAACTTTATTGTTTTACTTTGTTTTTACATCATACAAAACATGCAGCACAAAGTGTTTTAATAAAACCAGGGAATATAAGATGTAAAATGAATCAAACTTGATAAAAAAAGATTTAATAGAATGCACAACTAAAGATGGAAAGTAAAACACATTGACCAGTATTTGCAGAATGCACTTTATACATAAACACCTTTTGGTCTAGGTTTTGTGGTTTTCTTTTGGTTCTTTTCTGCATCAGTGTGGGAGAGTTTGAATATTTAAGAGGAAAACTGAGAAAGTTCTACCAATCAAACAGAACCTGGAACCTCATATGTGTTGGTAACACAAAGTTTCCCCGTCAGAATACTTAACGTCTTGTTTTTGTAAAAGTACGGCACTGTATTTATTCTATATATTTAAATGTGTTAAACAAAGATATCCAGTTTAAAGTCAGTTTAAATGTATGTGTGATGCTGTGTGGGACTCGTGAAGACGGAACACACACAGACGTTTCATAACTTTCTGTCTCCGTCTCACGTCTCCTCCATGTTGACTTTTCAGAATGTGAGATAAACCAGCTCGCTCTCAGTTTGACCTCCGGCAATCTCTGAGTTCATCCAGTTTGTAATATATTTAAAGATGCCAAGAGGCTCACACTTTTATCTGACAGACGTATGTGATGAATTGAGATTTCAATTTGGGGGAGAAATAGTCTTCTGCTGAATTATTACACGGTTTAGTTTTCAGAATATGTTGCATCAATAACGAGATTAAAACGGTAATAAATAAGGTTCTTAAATAATGAATGTTGGACACATGTATTCATACACATGTGGGCTACACACACACACACACACACACACACACACACACACACACACACACACACACACACACACACACGCATCCTAATAATGTTAGCCTTTAAGGAACATTTGAACCCCTTTTTAACTGTCAAAATTACCAAATATACTATAAAATAAGATAATCCTTTATTAGTCCCACAGCGGGGAAATTTGCAGGATTACAGCAGCAGAGAGGAAAGTGCAAACAAGAGACATAGTAAAGAAAAAAACAAGTATTATAAATAAGTAATAACAGAGTAAAGAATAATAAATAAGTAAAAAATCGTTAAAAATCCACAAAAACTAACTCAAATTTGATATAAACAGACATTTAATAATTTTTTGTATTGTACAGTGGATTGCACAGATTCTATATTTGGTTGTTCTGAGTATGTGTTTGTCTGCATGTGTGTTTTCTCTGCAGACAGCGGCCACAGCGGCGGCAGCACCAAAGGAGAGCGGCTGAGCGCCAAGATGAGGTCACTTCCTGGTTCCCATGAGCCCTACGAGGCCAGCAGCCCCAAAGAAATAGGTGAGGAAACAGTTTCCCTTCTGTAACCGATTACCTGATAAAAATCTGCATCTTACTTATTCTCTTTTATCTTTAAAGCTACATATTTACTTACTAAACTGTTTTCTTGCAGTCAAATCCCTGAAATGCAAAGTTGCCTGCAACAATATTCCCCACAAGGAAACCAGACTTTCTTTTTTTTCAGTCTGTGATTGAATAAAACAAACAGTTGTTATAATTCAGACAATTTAAAGACAACTTCTCAATTTATTTCATCCATAACAATATTAAATGCACTCTTTCTGGCATAATGCTTAACTCTCTGATGGGTCAAAAGTGACCATCTTTGCATGTAATGGCTGTTATTAGTGAATATTTAGAGAATTTCTCAACTTTGTTGTTTTTAAATATCACAAACACTTATTTTAAAAACATTTTTGCATAAAAAAACATTTTGCATCACATCCCAAACAATGCAAAACGTTGGTCAAAATGACTGCTGTATTCACAATAAAATTTGACAGGAAGCTTTGATTTGTTTTGTTCATTTTTAATAATGTAGATTGTATGGAGCCGGTAGTAGAGCTGAGTTTCTGCCCCCTATATGTCTAGATCACGTAGACAGATATTGCACCTTTTAAAGTGTATTCAGCATCACGTTAAGCAACAAAGGCAGCCTGCGTTAAGAAGCTCTCCCTGCTTTGTGTAGATTCTTAAGAGCGTTTTTTAGAAAAGCTCTTAAACTTCTAAGATAGATCATCAGGGAAAAACAGGACTTTTGATAAAGAGTAAAACCCTCGTTTCCTCCCGTGTGTAGACGCGTCCTACGTGGACCCGCTGGGGCCTCAGATGGAGAGACCGAAGACCGGAGCCAAGAAACGAGTGGAGGACGACGACTTCGCAGACGAGGAGCTCGGAGACGACCTGCTGCCGGAGTAGCTGCCTCCATCATCGAAGCATAAAAAAACTAAACATTTTATACTCTTCAGCAAAAGAAAACCACATAAATGTTACGGGATGAAAGCATGAAAGAAGGTCCAGTGACTCTGATACTCTGAGTGTAGAGGTGAGATGGTTTTGATGCACTGTAAATAATTTGACTGTAAATTACTGGCTACTAATTGAGTAAAGTACAATAACATTTTCACACTACATTATTTTGAAAACACAGCAGCATTCTGTGACTTCAAAGTAGCTAAAGTAGTATATTACTGTGATTTAACAGTATATAACTGTATTTTATTCTAACTTTACAGTAAATATCTACCACATTGCTGTGATTTAGCAGTATGCTGCTGTAGGATTCCCGTATTTAACCGTAACTTCACTGTTTTTGTGTGTGTTTAAAGTCAAAGTCAAGAGTTTTTTTATTGTCAGAGGAATGCCTGTTTACATGGAGTAGATTTAAACCGTCTGGATGTATTTTTACAGTTTTGTTTTGGCTCTGCACTGCAGCACAGTTCTTTGTAAATGACTGAAAACAATCACAATGCAGTGCTGCTGTTTAACTCTCATTTAAATGTGTTTACATTCACATAAGAATGTAGAAGCGGCAGACCTCTCTCTGGACAAACTGTTTCTCTTTGCAGTATGGATGTGAACGCCTCGAAAAACCCAACTCTACACTTTAACCTCGCTGTCACCTTTTTTCATTTTAACCCCAGTGTTTGGGCACGGAGCCAAAAACAATGAAAACATATTGCTGTCGTAATATTTCTCACTGCGATGTGTGTTTCCATGTGTGTGTTTGAGAGCCGGGGAGACTGGAAAACCCATCAACACCATACGACCAACTTATGTAATCCGTCCATTCCAGGTCCTGTTTGGTTACTTTTATACATTTTGTACTTATTTGTAAAATGTTTATTTGTAGAATACTATTTATTCTTTCTTTGTTTGTTTATATAATTAAAAGAGAAATATTTTCCCTATTCAAGAAAGAGTCTGTTTGTTTTTCTAGTAGAGAAAGCTCACTTACAACAAGAGTTGTTAATGTCATTTATGGGGATCAGGCAGCAGATCAAACTGATAAAGTGGAAAGTAAACAGTATTTCTTGAAGCTTTACTGGCTTTTTACAAGCATAATTCAATTTGAAGAGCAGAAAAACACATAAATATTCTTTTAGCTTTTAAAAATATTGTGTTTTGACCTTGAGGGACGTAGCTGGATCAGTTCATCTGGAGACTCTGGTGTGAAGCCAGGATCCAGTCTGGACTTCCCCCTCTGCTCTCTCTCTCTTTATCACCAGGGCTGGGATGTTTTTAAGTCGGGACTCCATCTGGCTGTGCTTCAGTTTGATTTAGACTCGATCTGGATGCTGGATCACATTTTTCTCTCACTGTTTCCAAACTCTTCCATCGGATCTTTACGCACAGAGAAGCAGCAGAACAACACTCTTTGTATTGTGTTGAACTGAGAGCAGCAGGTGTGAAACTTCAAACTCATCAAACTCTGTCATACTCTGTCATACTATTCTTTTTAATTCTGATTTAAGTGTTGCTTCTGGCTTGGAGACACTGTGGACACGTTGTGCCAAAATGTGTCCCTGGCTGCTCGCCTGTGCCTCGGTGTCTCTCCCACAGTTCAGTGGATTATAAGAGAAGGACGAGACCTGCTGATGGTGGAAGCTGTTCCATTAAAGGAGTCCATTGTGTTCTGATCATCTGCTTCAAGAAAGGAGAGAAGAGGAACACAGAGGAACCCTTTTTTGTGGTTTTACGCATTTACGCATTTTGGCACAAAAGCGCACCGAGATGCAGCATCGAACCCACGTCCTCCTGCTGCTGCTGCTGCTGCTCGGCTGGTCTGATGGGGCCCGTCGGGTCAGGAAGAAGGCCTCCAGGACCAGGACTTGTCTGGACCTGCCTGAGGAGATCCTGGAGCAGATGTTCGGCCGGCTCTCTGTGGGAGTGATGAGCGCCTTCCATCATGCGCTCCAGCTGGAGCCGCAGGACAAACTCAACCTCACCTGCCCGGCCAGAGCTGCTGCCTCCCCGGCCGCCAGCAAGAGCCGCCTCCCGGTCCACCTGCTCAGCATGTCGCCCTGGGCCTACAGGTGAGAGCAGGTGCCTCATGAAGGAGTAGGAGTTCACTCTGCTGTGGCCGATGCTGTGAATGACAAGTGCTTTGTTGGCTTTTTTGGCTTTGAAAAAATACTTTTAAAATTCCAAATATATGTTTTGGATTCGCAAACAAAACTGTTTTCAAACAAAATGTTTTGATTTCTAAAAAGAACTTCTGTAAATAAAACAAAAATGGATTCAAAACAAAACTTTTTTGATTTTGAAACAAAACTTTTTTGATTTTGAAACAAAACTTTTTGATTCCAAACTCTTCGATCCACAAATAAAACATCTTTTAGCTTTTAGGATTCTCAAAACTTTTGGATTCCAAATTTTGGGATTTCCAAAGAAAACTTTTTGATTTTGAAACAAAACTTTTTGATTTTGAAACAAAACTTTTTGATTTTGATTTCCAAACAAAACTTTTTGATTTTTTTTGAACAAACAAAACTTTTGATTCAAACAAAATTTTGGATTTTTGGATTCCAAACAAAACTTTTTGATTTTGATTTCCAAACAAAACAAAACTTTTGATTTTGAAATAAAAACTTTTTTTTTTTTGAAACAAAACTTTTTTGATTTTGAAACAAAACTTTTTGATTTTCACAAAAATAAAAATCTTTTAGCTTTGGAATTCTTTTTGATTCGCAAACAAAACTTTTTGACAAAACTTTTTGATTTTGAAATAAAACTTTTTGATTTTGAAACAAAACTTTTTGATTCGCAAACAAAACTTTTTGATTCGCAAACAAAACTTTTTGATTCCAAACTCTTCGATCCACAAATAAAACATTTGGATTTGTTGGAAAAGCTTTTAGAATTCTAAACAAAACTTTTGGATTCCAAATTTTGGGATTTCCAAAGAAAACTTTTGGATTTTGAAACAAATCTTTTAGATTCCAAACAAAACTTTTTATTACAAACTTTTGGCATTAATCCATCAGACATTTGTTTTACAGCATGAACTCCACAGAGAGCACTGGAGGAACTCATCTCCTTATAAAACATATAAACTCTGACTCTATGTCTCAGGATCTCATACGACCCGGCCCGGTACCCCCGCTCCATCCCCGAGGCTTACTGCCTGTGTAAAGGCTGCCTGGTCGGCCCGTTCGGAGAGGAGAGCGACCTCTACCGGAGCACACCGGTCTACGCTCCCTCCGTCATCCTCCGGAGGACCGGCTCCTGCGCCGGCGGCCGCCACTCCTACACCGAGCTGTACGTCTCCATCGCGGTGGGATGCACCTGTGTGCCGCTGCAGGAGAAGGAGAGGGACGGCCGGACCAGCAACCAGAGTCTGGAGGGAGCGAAGCCCAAAGCAGGGCGGCTCATCTCTGCAGGAAAGAGAGCCTGAAGGAGGCCGGAGCCGGGGTTCTCCAGATACGGTTCTACACCTGGTACACTGTTTTATGGACATTTTGAACATGTTTAGGGGTTTATACCTGAATAAGAAGCCCCTGTAGCTGAATCTGAACAAGCACACAGAGAATATTTGACCTATAAATCAACATTTTTCATCTGGAGGACTGTTTTTTTTGACTGTTTTACTCTTTTATTTGACACACTTTCCTTCTTGACTTGGTTTTTAAGATATTTGGACCCAAACTTGATGACTTGACTACACTTGTGCAAAAACAAACCAATTCAAAGTGATCTGGAGAGAATAAACCTAAAAATCCAGACTGGAAAACCAGATTAAACTCTGAAGTTCACTTTGACATTTGAAGTGGTTATATTAAATTTGCTTCTCGTGTTTAGTATCGCAGATATTTTGGGATTTTTTGCTCAGAAATGGAGGCAGAAATATCAGACAAACATCTCAAAACCTGGACAAATAAAAACACAACTATCTGCATGATTAGCTGGAGCAACATTTTGGAAATGGAAGCAACCAATGGAAGAACATGCCTCGTTATCAATCAATGACTGATCAATGCTGCCACCTGCTGATGTATAAAACAACTGCAAGTTCATTCATTATATTATTCTGAAATGCAGCATTGCATTTGTAATTGTCAAACTATCGACAGTTTGCAGACATTTGGTTCACTTCTTCCAATAAGTGTACAACTAAAAAAAATGAACACTTTTATATTTCCTAGTTACATTTTGCATTTTCAGGATACAGGACCTGCTTGGAAGTATCCCAGAGTTCAGTTGGTTTAACAGCCGGTGTGATCATCAGACCATAAAGGGGATAAGAAAATAAACACGCCTACTACACATACTAGTATCTTTTATTTGTTCTTCCTGCTTCTTTGTTGTTAAATAACTAACAGTTGGTGCTTTTCTGTCACTTCTGGTGAAGAATCAAACAGGAATCTTTTTTTAAGACCTTTTTAAAGTCATAGTATAGTATGTTAAATAAAGTCATAGTATAGTATGTTAAATAAAGTCATAGTATAGTTTGACTAATAAGTCCTCCAATCATCTTCTGTGATATACTTATTCTATGAATGACTTACTATACCATGATTAATTATGAAATTGTATTACTTTTTGTGGCATATTGTACTTTATATATATATATTTATATACATACATTTTGTTTTTTAGCGTTTTTAAATGACATACTAGGATATGAATTTGCATTATTTTTAAGACATACTATACAATTACTTTTGATGAAATATTGAACTATGAGTTTTGAAGACTTTTTATGACATACTATCCTACAACTTAAAGGGGACTCAACAATTTAGCAATATTCTTTCATAAAGTTCGTAAACTCACAAGAGACAGATAAAAAAAAAAAGTCAAACAGTAAAATAAAAGCAGATGAGGCCAAAGTATCCCTTACTTTTAATTCTTGAATAGATTTCTGATGGATCCTACATTACCCACAATGCAACTTTATTTCGTATTTTTTTCTCAAACACAGGCTTTGTTTTAGAAACGTTTAATCTCCAAACCAAGACTGATGACATCACCATGACATCATCATCAGGGGTTATTCTTCTAAAGCGTGATGAAGCACCTCAACACCAACAGGAGACATCACAGTGTTTTCACCGGCTTCATTCAAAACTGACAGTTTCCCTTTAATTTATTGATATTAAATAATCAATACATCGTTACGGGTTTATGAAATGTCATTAAATGGTGAAACATGTCCATCAGGAACACTTTGTAGAAGCTGAAACCACTAAATATATATGTTTTTTGCTTAATAAGCAACTGAAACTATCAACATAAACTGATGTAAATACGTTTTCTGTGGGTTAAATTATCTTTTTTGTAGAAAACCAGCAGGTTTTACACTCTTTGCTCATAAACAAGCCGTCTTTGAGTCATCACACTTCTTCTTTTCAAAAGCCAAAGTTCACTTGTGTTTGAACTTTTCCACGTTTCCTCTGCTGGTGTCGATGGATCCTTTTCACTAAACAGGAAACGTCCGTATGAAAGCAGCGTTCATGTCCTCGTCTCTCCTTCAGTCTGATCTCTGAGGTTCAGGACAGCAGGCGAGACGGATAGTTGACAAAACAGCGGAAGTCGTTGGACAAGTTTCTGTTGTGTTTCGGGAGGAAGCTGCACATTCTGACATCCAGAAGTTCTCCGGCCAGTTTCTCCATAACGGCTCCTAAAGAACGGAGAGGACACAAAAAATAAAACATTATTTGTATTATTATCAATAATAATTCTTACACTTATTCTGATTAATATTACAACAAATATTTATTAGATTATTATCATTATTGGTTGTAATAATAATACAAACACTGATAATGATAATAGTAACAACAATCATAATGATGATAATAGTAATAATCATTAAAAAAATAATGAATTAAATATAAATATAAATAAAAAATAAAACAGAAACAAATATAAAATTTAAAATAAAAAATTAATAGAGTAAAATATTAATATATATATATAAAGTAAAAATTAATCAAATTAAATAAAAAATAAATAAAAACTTCTCACCTGTACACAGCAGCACTTTGCCTTTGCTCAGGTACTTGACGGTCTCGGACACTTTGCTCAGACACACCTCGGACAGGTACGGAGGGTCGACCAGGACGACGTCGAAGCTCTTGGGAGCGACGTCATCCGGCAGCGACAGCGGCTCGTTGTAGTCGTAGAAGATGAAGTCGTCGCCGTAGGTGGAGAAGCGTCGGTCGAACTCCAGCACGACGGCCGAGACCCGATCCGAGCCGACCACCGAGCCCTGCTTCAGCTTCTGGTACACGCTGGGCGCGCTCACACACGCTATCCTGCAGGAAAACAAAAACACCCGAGGGTCAGACATGATGGAGATTCTGGTTTGTTGAGATTAAGTTCTACAGAAACATAGATTCAGGATTTATGTTCTAAAGCTGCACATATTGCACCAACGTAAGAAAACCAGAATGCAATGCAGCTTCAAGACATAATAAAAATAATAATAATAATTTTATTTATATAGCACCTTTAAAAACAGAGTTTACAAAGTGTTTTGACAGACAAAGCAGGAAAAGCAAATTAATAAAACAACAGAAAGCTCAACAATGAGGCTCAAACCCACAAAAACAGTACAATAATTAACTAAATAAAATAAATAAAATAAATAAAATAAATAAAATAAATAAAATACTATAGTAAAACAAATAAATAAAATGATAATAATAAAAAAGTGACGACATCTCACGTCTGTTTTAATAAGTGATTTAAAAGAAACAAGCTTGGCTTTGAATCAGAAAATATAAAAACCAACAAAATGAATCTTTTCTTCATATTATACAGTCTCAGTTTGAGTTCATTCTTGTTGTTTCTGTCATACTATGATGTTAAAATACATGATTAAATGCTTTTTAAACCTGCTTCTGTTTGCTATTTCAAGCACCGCTGATTCTCTCTTAAAAATGCTCTCTGAGTTTTCATTTCAAGTTACTGTGAGGAACATTTAACTGATTTAAGAGCAGTGGGCTGCTGTGAGGCGTTCAAGGACACTTTGACATTCAGACAGGAGAAACCTGCGCGACAATTCACAGGACTGGAATAATAAAGTTTGTGTGTGTGTGTGTCGGTGTGTGTGTAGTATTACCTGCCTCCCTCTCCAGCTTCTCGTACGACCTCCTCAGCCAACCGAGTCGCCGTCTCGTCGCTGTACCAGAACTGACTCATCCTCTGGAGGAAACACAAACAAACAAACAAACAAACAAACAAACAAACAAACAAACAAACAAACACATAAGCGACACCTTTAATCAACGATACTAAATCTAATAAGTGCTGCATGTTTCAACTTCTACACAGGAAACACACTCGTTTAGTTCACTAACTTTATGGTGAACGTAAAAGTAACATTTAAATACTTAAACCTATAACCAATATTACTAAATCTGATGACACTAATGACATTTCTGTAGATAATTTTTCTGCATAATAAAAAAAACCCAGTGAACTCACCCAGTCCTCCTCCACGGCTCCCACAGTGAACTGGTCTGACGGCGTCGAGCTGCTCGTCTCGTCGTAAAACTCCTGAAGGGCGGCGAGAGTTTCAGCCGAGAGCGCCGGGACGTCGTCGTCGCTGTCGATGTCACTCATGGCTGAAGGAGGAAGATGAGGAAGATGATGAAGACGAGGAGAGGAACAGCTGTCCTTTAAAGATGAAGGAGCTAAAAACCTGAAACTAAAAAAAATATTGTTATTGATCACTTTTTACCTGGTTTACTTTAACTGATGGATGACTTGATAAATGACAAATAGGATCTTATTAATATTATTAAAATGTATTTATTGATTTATTTATATATATATTTTGTTTTTGTAAATGTATTTAATGACTTCCATGATTTTATGTATTATAGCTTAACCAAAAGCTGATGTTTTAGATTCTATTTTTACATATTGAAAGATGTATTTATTTTCTTCTCATATATATATATATATATTTTTTCAATTATTTTGATATTAATTTAAATGATTTTTCTCAAGCCCTAATATGTAATAATAATAATAAAAATTCCAAGTTACATATTTTGCTCCTCGTTTGCTTTGATTCAGCAGCGTAGTATCACAAGAAGTGTATTGTATATGAACTGCACAGATTATTTTTGTCCTATTTGAAATCATTCTGATGCATTTAAATCTTAAAGTTAGTCCCACTTCTTTTATCCTCCCCTACAGTTTCATTATTCTTCTTCTTCATTATATCAGGTTATAATTGAAATCTCTTTTGCATGAGAGACCTGAACACATCTAAAGAAATAAGAACACACAGGACTGGACAAATATATATATATATATATAGATATAAATATATACACATATATATTGATTTCTTTTCTATTATCATCATTATACCATTTATTTGGTTTTTTTATAATGATGATAAATTTTATATGTTTTCTTTGTGAATCCCACATCTTTAATTCCACAAATTCCACTTTTACAGATAAACATCTATTTGTAATATTTGGCATTAACCTTTTTTTTTAAACATAACTTCTCTTTCTAATTCTACTTTTGATACTTTAAGTATATTTGGATTTAAACACTTTGTTGCATGTTAAATTCTTACTAAAGTAAAAGAACAGAGTTCCTACATGAATGACAACAATGATCTTATTCTGTAAATAAACAGTTAATTAAATAATAAAAACATTCACAGATAAAGTGTCCACTTCCTACACAAACATATAAAGATCAATAGTTTTTAAATATAGTATAAAAGTGAACATACCTGATCACAAACTGGTTCTAAACAGCTCCTCACTGCTGCTGTGTTGTGAACATGTGAGTAGTCGCGGAATGATGACGTAGTTTCAGAAAGTACGGACTCTGACGAGGGACAAAACACTCGACTAGTCGCGTTCTCTGTCTGAAAACATAAGAAGGAACATGAATGTGTTTCTTCTCTCTAACTCACTGTTTTTAGTTTATTTATTATTTAGACAATAAACAGACAATATGTTTATATTTCATCTGTTAGAAAAACTCTTAAGATATTATTGGAAATCTGTATAAAACCTTTTATTATAAATAGAATATTTATTTTAGGGGGTTTTGGATGATTTTAAGAACAAAGTAAACTGAAAATCCTTCATTATAATTAAATTCATGTTCATTAACTATGTATATTTAATGAAGTACTTTTAAGTTATTTGTTTTCTCTTCCTTCACACTAATCTCAGAGGGATAGATTGTACTTTTTACTCCACTTCACTAATCTACTTTACAAATTTAGATTTTTACATACAAAATATATGAAGACCTTAAAAAAATATAATAATAATAAATTAGACAATTTATCCATTTATACAAGTAAAGCTGACGTTTGTTGACTTACAGAAATTCATTTGAAACTATTTTAATGAACATATAAGTCATAACATGGTTCCAGTGCCTCAGATGTGACCTTTGGCAGCTTTTCCTTTTAATAATGTTAATTAAGTCAATGTCATTCTTTAATATGTTAATGAATTAGTAATAATGTTAATATATTTGTTATAATGTTGAGGTTTGGACTAAACATTGTGACAAAACATTGTGAAAAAAAGAGCTCAAGCTCCAACTACAGCAGCGAAATCCTGATTTTACATGAATGCATGAGTAATCATCTAATAATAGAATATATATAAAAACACAAGTCAGTTTGAATACTTTAACTTATACTTTACTGATAATACTGACATACTTTTACTGAGTATTTTTAATATGTGGTATTAATACTTCCTCTACTGTCAGTTAATCATTTCATTAGCAAAAGAGTTGATATTTTCACTCCAAAAGCTTCTTTCTTGAAGAAAAGCTGCCATCATAGTGACATTTAAGGTAATAAAAAAAGTAAAATCAATAACTTTATTTCTTCCTTAAATAGATAATGAAACTGTAAAAGAAACTTCAGAGGCCAGAACATTTTATACAATAAGTTTATGTACACTTTTACACTTCATTAACAAATCAGCCATTCTACAACAACCAGTTTAGTGCTCTGAACGAGGAGGTTCTCCGACATGATGCTGCAACAAAGTGGCTCTGCTCCTTTTTGATTTTTGGTTTGTTATTGCTGTCCGTCAGCTCAAACAGTCTCTGCAACGATCCAGTGTGTGTGTGTGTGTGTGTGTGTGTGTGTGTGTGTGTGTGTGTGTGTTGAAGAGTGGAAACTGTGCTGCTGTAGGAAAAAATACAACAGGAAGTTAATCTGCTAAACGTTAGAGTCTCGATCCTTCACCGAGTCTCCTCGTCGCCCCGGAGGAGAGGACGCTGTGACGTAATACTATGATTCCAAAATACAGAAATGAAATATCAAACCGAGGAAGACGCTCCCTCTTCATCTCTTCCTGCCGTCTTACTGGCATATAAAAACATTTCAGCCTTGTTTATTTTTATTATTTTGTCTTTGAACAAACATTTCTTGTGGTTTCTGAATTGAAAACATTATAATATTTTACACCCTTTAGTGGATCAGATTTTGGTTTTCTGTCATCGTCAACAAACAGACGTCCTCCTGTGCTGCGTGGTCAAGCAACCCCATCCCCATCTCGCATGTGTGTGTGTGTGTGTGTGTGTGTGTGTGTGCGTTTTCTGTCTGTGTGTGTGTGTGTGTGTGTGTCTGTGTGTGTGTGTGTGTGTGCATCCGCTGTATTCTTGGCGGATGGCAGGCACCGTTTGTTGTCAGTTGATGCATGACAAAATAATAAAAAATAAAAAAACCCTGCACACACAGAACAATCATCATACCAAAGGCACTCTGGGAAGGATTGGGGCGCCATATGTGTGTGTGTGTGTGTGCGTGTGTGTGGTTGCCATGGCATTCTTGACATAAAAAAATGGCCCCTTTTAAATTCTTTAAACTACAAAAACCCCACACTGGAAAAGAAATGTCTCTTGTAATTTTTAAATAACTTCAACTTGTTTTTTACTCTCAATGTCACTCTGTGTGTGTGTGCGTGTGTGTGTGTGTGTGTGTGTGTGTGTGTTAGTGTGTGATTGTGTGTGTGTGTGTGTGTGTGTGCAGCCTCAAGGTACAGGAGGTTGATGGAGGAGGCGGAGGACGACGAGCAATCCGTCGACCACCTCCGACTCCTCTCGTCGCCGTGATCCGTCCGACTGAGTCCGTCTGCTCTGCAGTCCAGTCTCCATGGTTACGCACATCATCATCATCATCAATAAGTCTGTCAATCACGCTGGACTGGAGGAGGCGAGGATAAAACCAAAAAGAAATCCGAGGAGGTGAAAACATTCAGGCTTGAGACGGATCCCTCAGCAGGAAGAGAGACGGAGACGTCCTCCGGCTGACTCTTTACCCAGAGTTCTTAGGGACCAAGCGGAAGGAGGGAGGGTGGGGGGGCGGCGGTGGTTTCCAGTGGTTATTTCACGCAGAGCAGGCCGCCCACGTTGGCCACGAACTCCTCCAGGCTCTTGAGGAAGGCGACCTTCTGCTTGCGGTCCATGGTGGGCGGCGTGCTGCTCGCCGTCAGCTTGTTGAAGGCTTCGGCGAGCCGCTGGTAGATGACGGCGTCCCGCTGCGAGGAGAGGAGGGACTCCACCAGCTCTGAATACTCCGCCTGACGAAGAGGAGAGAGAGAAACACCGTCAACTCAGGGATGAAGATGGTTAACAGAAGAGCTCATGTTGTGTCTCAGTGACGTTGTTCGTCCACTAGAGGGCGCTGACTCATTTATTTTTCAGCTGTTTATACATTTATAATAAAATGCAAAATAGACTCTTTATAACGTTCTCCCTTCATTTCCTGTCATCTCTTGACTTCAGAATAAAAGCCATAAAATACAACAACAGTTTATATCATGTATAAGTGTAGAATAAATTATCAGCTGATTTATTGTTATTAATATAAATATTGAAATGGTCTCAAAAAATCAACTGAAGAATCGGCTGAGTTCTATTTAAACATGTAATTTTTTTTTTCTCAATCAAAACAATAAATTATAAAATATATGTTATCTTAAATATTTTGCTTCATGCAATTTGAAAATTAAAGGACATGTTGCGATTGATAAAATGCTGTTTAATTGTTCAGCCCTAAAAAGAAACTTAAAAAAGGTTAAAAAGAATATACAGCAACAAAATAATTACAATAAATGCACTTATGACTAATGGTTTATTTTTATTTTTAATATTGTATTGATTTTTATTATTGATTTTCTTTTTTTTTATCTGTTAAAATTACAGAAAAAAACAGAAATTAATGATCTTAATAATTTGCTTTGGAGTTATATGCTATGACAAAGATCGGCCTCTAGAGGGCCGCTCAGTCCTCACTTAACAGCATTTATTTATCCTCAAATAATGACAATTTTCTAAAACTACGAGTTGAAATCCTAAAATAATCTGGAGAAATAAATTGTGTTTTAATCTCAAACAACTTCAATCTGTTAAAACCATCACTGGTGGGTTTGATTAACTTTAGTCACATTTAAACCTGGACCACAAATACAAGAAGATGTATATATGTATTTTAACAATTTAGTTTTCCAGAAAAGCAAAGTAACTGCTTGTTAATGTGTCACTATGCTGTGTATGAAGTAGGAACATAAAGACGTATGAACTCACCTGATGCAGGCACACGAGTGTGTAGAGAGCTTCTCCTGCTGCCACCGTCATCTCTATGTTGTGTTTCTGAAGGACCAGCATGTCGAACACCAACTGGAGGCACAAAGTGGAAAAGGATTTAGAATTATTATAAAACAAAAGAGTTAATATCTTTATCAGTGTTAGAAGAACCTGTACACGGTTTACTAGAGTTCAGCAGCAGGTAGCACACTTCCTTATAGGAATGCAGAGAGTTAGATGAGAGAACTCTCTAATGTCTGGACGATGAAGCCACCGCCAGCAAATGTTTAGCTTAGCTTAGCACAAAGGCTGGAAATCAAGGGAAACAGCTAGCCTGGTCATTTGCATATTTAAACACATTCAGACAACTTGCAACACAAAAGATAATTGTCTTAATGTAAGGAATCAAATGGGAAAGAGCATGAATTTTATCTCCTGTTTCATTTTTGAAGATTCTTCTTAGTTTTTCTTTTGTTTGAATCAAGTTGTCTTTGATTAACTATTTGCATAAACACCTGCAGCTTTAAATAATGAAACTCACAAGGCTGCAACTAATCATTTATTTTCATTATTGATTAATCTGACAATTATTTATTTGATTTATCATTTGGTCTGTAAAATGTGAATGAAAAATGTCCATCACAGTTTCTCAAAGTTTTGTCAGATATTAAATATTTAATTTAAGTGATAATTTATCACTTAATTATGATATAAAACAGATAAAAAGCAGGTCACGTCCACATTTAAGAGGCTGAAAACAGCATTTTTGTGTGAAAAAATATCGTTTTATCTTTTATTTCCTCTGTATTGTTTTGTCAAAGTTCATCATTTCATTCACATGTTGTATTTCGTGGCGTGTGCTTCACCTTGAGGAAGTGTCGGGTGGCGACGAAGAGAGGCGTGTCCTTCTCCTGGTTTTTGGCGCACTGCTCGGCCAGCGGAGACAAAGCCTCCAAACACAGCTGGCTGATCTCTGAACTCATCCTGAACGCACACGTTAAGGAGAAAACACACTTCCAGAGTAGAAATCTAGATAATTCTTCTTTCTCCTGCAGCAAAATGTCACTCACTGTCACCAAACTTCTCTACTGAAAAGAAACAACCTCCTGTGGAATACCTTCATATATGAATAAACTTTTTATACTTGTAAAACAGTCAATTTAAAGAGGCTCCATAAGCTGGGTACGCTTTTAAATGTTTTTATATTTATGAATAAAATAGCTTCAAATAGTGAAAAAGTAAATATACGAATTTAGGAGCCAAAGTTCTCAAATGTTAAACTGAAATGAAATGATTTAAATTGGACACCGTCGGATCAGATATGAAGAAGAGTCTGTTTGGTCGATATTCAGCCATAAAAGCCACTAAACATCATCATCATCATCATCATCATCATCATCATCATCATCATCATCACATGTCTTTAATAAACCATCTAAACACAGAGTCAGTGGGAGGATACGAGGTCATCCCCAGCTCCAGAGAGAACATGAGGCTTTTGAAGAGGTCTTCAGGCAGCTGAGGGATCTTTTCTGGGAAGATCTCACAGATGAAGGTGATGAGCTTGTAGTACTGGTTACACAGGGAGGGGAACTGGGAGGAACAGGGAGGAGAACACAACCAGTTTGATTAAGGAAATGAGGAGATTAAACAAAAAGAGTATAACTGACAGCATCCACAAGCGTATGTTGGCCTTTTATAGAGTCAAATATTAATGGTCTATCTTACACTATGTATTTACAGAGTATTATTCAAGTTACTGACACACAATTCCGTGCTCCATCTAGGAAAAAGAAAAAAAATTGCACTTTTATTTCACATTTGTTTTTGTTCTTTAAAAAGCTCCTTTGCTTGTACATGTCTTTGTATATGTTCGTTTCCTGTCTGATTTTACTTTGTTCTACATTTATGCATTCATAAAGTTGTATTCAATTTAATTGAATTTATATATTTATTCACAAAGAAATCTATTCGTGAATCAGTATTTATTTACTGGATTAAAAAACTGCGTTTTATATTATATTATAATATATTAGCTAGTTGCTTTAAAGAAAATTGTTTCTATGAAAGTCTGATAAGTCGTTAAATTTGCCAAGAAAAAGAGTAAACAGAATATTCTAGATCTGAGACCGATCGGTCGATTGATCAGTGCATCTTTGCATTAAACACTAAACTGAAATCACTGCTTTGTGGTTGTCTCCCTTCACTAACCAGTCAAGTTGCAGTTTACATCAACATCTGTCCAGCACGTCATCAACTTGAACGTGAAATTGTCATAAATAGCAGATGAATTCTTGAGTTGTGGCCCAAAAATGTGTTTTGTAGGGTCAAAACTTGAGGAAATTCCGGACAAACCCAATAACATAATACATAAAACATCCGTGTGGTGTAGTTTTACCTTGAGCAGGTCCTGAGACATGAGAGGGAGAACGATGTTGACGCCGTAAAGAACAACGTCTGCCGCCGAAACCGTCCGACTGGACGCCGGCGTTCCCTGGTCCTGGTTCCGAAACACATCGTCTAGAACACACAAAAACAAACAAATTAGAATCTAAAGAAACTGAGGCAACAAGAAGAAGAAGAAGAAGAAGAAGAAGAAGAAGAAGAAGAAGAAGTCATCTGCTCCAATTTTTTCTTTTAGTAAAATATTAAAAAGACACGGAATCAGGGTTATTAATTTAGACTAAAACTGAAACTAAAATCAAAATAAGCTGAGAAAATGTGGAGAAGTGAAACTAAATCAAAATGATATCCTTTAAGAAAAACTAAAACTTGATGCCTAATTAAAAAACAGAAAATTGAATAAAAAGAAAGTTAATAAATTTCCATTAAAATGTTTAAGATATAACATATCACTACTGGAAAAAAACTAATTTCTGTCGACTCGTTAACGTTGAAACTCCCAAACTGAACGGACTTCACCTTCCAGCAGATGGCGCTGTGTCACAACTGCTCCTCAATTAATCCCCTTTGTGTGTTTTTAACATGCAGTTTGGTCTTGTATAATTAAATAACTAAGTATATAGTTTAATAAGAGGAATGTTTATCAACTTAATGTGTTCAGTGTTGAGCTCAGATCTCATTTTAACCAGTGAGAAGGTTTCTACTGAGAGTGGAAGAGAAAGAAGTTGATTCCTAAATCTAAAGACTGAAACATTACAGTCATTCCTCCACATTTCTGTTTATATATGGAGCTAAATACTCCTGAGACATCTTAAATGGTCCTAACAAAAACAAACTTAAACTACTGTATATAAAATATACAAACTACAACTACGCCTTTCTGTAAAAGCTGAAATGTAAAGATGAATGTGTGATGTTTGAACGGACCGGTGTCGCTGAAGTCGATGAACTCCTTGGAGAGCAGGTTGGTGAGCAGCTCCATGATGAGCAGCAGGTCCTGGTACTGGTCCTCCTCCGCCGTGGCGTCGTTTCTCTTCCTGCTCTGGTTGTTTTTGGAGTAAACCTGCAGCAGCGTCAGACACGCCTCGTACAGCTTCATGGACTTCGTCTGGACGAGGAGACAGAAGTTAATAGTTCCCCATTGTGGGACTAATAAAGGCTTAGTAACTCAGAACAACTACGGCGTAAAGGCTTAATTATAACTCAGAACAACTACGGCGTAAGTTTTGGTGATCTACTAAAAAGGAAAATGTTTTTAAAAAGGATCTGTTTTCTGCCAAAGACAGTCTGAAAAGAATCATTTTATTTCTTGATTTATACAAAAAGATCTGTTATATTCCTGTGTTAAAGTGTAGAACTCATAAGTTATAATAATAAAAACATTCATTTGTATAGCACTCTTTAAAATACAAACAAAATTTCAAGATGCTTCACATGTAGTGCAAAAAAGTTATACTACCAAATTAAGACTAAGCAGCTTACATGAAAAAGAAACATGCAATTATAGGGTTGAAAAAGGAAATATAAAATAAATGAAATATTTTAAGTAAATAAATAAAAGTAAATAATATAAGAAGTATTAGAGTATTAGAAGTCTATCATCTTTATGTTTACCTTCAAATCTGAGACACACCTTTCTAATGAAATCCTGAAAAGTCATGACCATAAAAATCTACTAAGTGAATATCACGTTTCCTTTGTTAGTTTTTCTGTTTTCTTCAAGCACACTTTGTCTTTCCTCCTCCATCAATAAGTAAAATGTGCAAAATGCAAAATCCACTAACATTGAAGCAGATTACATCTTGTTAAGAAAAACGTTTCATTAATTATAGTCTCATTCAGCTAAAGTCAAAGATGAATTTCTGTTCAGCGATTTCACCGAGAAGAAAAATGACTTAAGACTGAAGAGAGATGAAACATGATAACTATCTACAGAAAGTGATCCGGCTGATCTCTGAAGCAGCATAATCTTCAGGTGAAACAGTGGCCGAACATTTGATAAGAGTCTCTCACCTCTCCAAGGTAGCAGATCTGCTTGTGAGCCACTTCCACAAAAACCTCAATGATGAGGTTGATCGTCTCGGGCGTGTTGCTGTAGACCTGAACAACAAAATAAAAACGTTATAACGTTTAAAAGGCCTCTTTCATCAAATCAATTTCACTGAAAAGGTGGAAAGATATTTAAATCTTCCTTTGAGCTGTTTTGTTAACTTGTTTTGCATCAAATCGGATTAAAGTGCATTATTGATTTTGCTCTCTCACCTCCATGAGGCCGATGCAGCTGGACAGGAAGTCCATGAGGAAGGAGAAGAGCGAGGCCACGTTGTCGATCTGCGTTGCCTCGGCGATGCCGCACAGCGCCTCCAACGTGGCGACGATTTCCTGTTTGACGGCTTCCTCCTGGCTGATCTGAGCGAAGTTGTCCTGGTTGATGAGGTTGAGGAAACGCTGCTGGAGAGGATGAAGAACCTGGAGGGAAACACAGAACAGAGAGTCTGGGGTTAATATTTAAATATCTAAAACGGACTCTTTAGATGTGTTCAGACGGGACAGACTGTCTTCACTTTATTTTGCAGCTAATTATGACTTTTAATTGGATTTTTTCAAGTTTAATTTTAATTTAATGTGCACTGTTCGCTCTGCTAGCAGTACAAAAAAGCAGCGGTAAAAGTGCATTTACTCAAGTTTTGTACTAAAGTACAGTTTTGAGATACTTGTACGTTACTTGAGTGTCTCCTGTAGTTGAAGAACATGGAAATACTCAAATACTTGTACCATGAATTTGCACTAAAGTACAGTACTTAAATGGTCTTTGTAGTAGTGGTAAAATTTGACTAAAGTTTATACAAAGTATCTAAAACTGGTTTCAGATTGACAAACTATAACTTTAAATGTATTAGAATTACACTGAACAGAATATTAAAATACTGTGAAAGGAGCCATTCTGCATAATAAGTACTTAACTTTTACATTTTATACTTTAGGTACATTTTAATTAATATACTTTTGTACTTCAGTTATATTTTGAATGCAGGACTTTTGCTATGATATTGATATACTTTTACCTATTTTTTCTTACACCACTACTGTAAAGACACATAAGGCATTTTAAGAAACTTTTATTTCTAATTTAAAACATTATTAGTATTATTGTTTTGAAGTGTTTTTATGTATAGATGGTATTTATTTCTTATTTATCTTTATTCATTTTTTTTTTATTCGTTATTTCTTTATTTTTTTTAAGCGTGTTCTTGTGTCTTTTAAACATGATGTTTAATTAAAGTGAAAATAAGCATGGTAGTATTATATTGTTTATCTTAAGAAACAATACTACATTTGAAACAGAATAAATAAATAAATATTACAGTCTTACTATTATTATACGATATCAAACAAAATCTGAGTTCTTTGATGATTGATTGATGATTTCTTGTTTCATGTCAGTGAAAGAGGAGGAACGAGGAGATGTTTGATCAGTTGTTGGGTCCATCTCTCCTCCTCCTCCTCTTTCAGAGCCGACTGAGTTCAGTCAAAGCAGCTGCAGAAGGAAACAGCTGCCGTCTCCCCCTTACACCCCCTCCTCCCTCCTCCCTCCTCCCTTTAATTACTCTGGAGTCATCGTGGCTTTGCACCCACATTTACTACCGTCAGCCTATTAAGACCAAAGAGCTCCAGGATCAAATAAAGGATCAAGTTCTACACGCTGGAGGAAGACTCGCCTTCACCTCATCCATCCTCCATCCATCACTCCATCCATCACCTCATCCATCACTCCATCCATCACTCCATCCATCACTCCTCCTCCGTCCTCACTCAAGGCTGCAGATCTAGTTCATGTTTGTTTCTAAAAGGGACTCTGGTGGATTTATGTCAACAAAAACTACAGAAAAGATCTGTTTTTGAATTTACTATCACATGTGAAACAGCTGAATAATATGTACTTTGGCTGCTGGATGTTTGGTTTTATATTTAGAGTTTTGGTCAAATTTCGTTAGATTTTTTTGTGTCTTCTTTTATTTGTTTTTACTCCAGTCAATAAATAAATTAATATTATAATAAAAAATAAATAATAATAATAATATGAGAGCATTTTTTTTTTTCCAAAGGTCAATCAATAACTGTTTAATGTATTCTTCATGGGTTGAAGGAGTAAATGGCATTTCCATAAAAAGATCAGCATTCTAAATATCTTTTAAACAAGTTAAATAATAGTGTTTATTTTCAATTATATTATCATTAAAAATGTTATGGTATTTTTGTTTTTGTATATTTATTTTTAATATATTAATTGTATTTATTCAATATTTATTTATTTCATTTATGCAGTTATTTTTTCATAAAAAATGTTTAAGAGTTGTCTTGTGTCTTTTGACAACATGTTTATTTATATGGAAAAGAAGTACGGTAATTCCAAGTTTTTATATATTCCTCATTGTTAGTTTTTTTGGTTCATTTTGTAAAAAGATTTTACTGATTAAATTCTAAACTGGGAACTCAGCAATTTTAGTACAATAAGTTCTAACATTATAATCTTTAACTGCACCAGAGAGTTGTGAATAAACTCTCATGTTTACATGGGAGACCATTCTACTGTTTACCTTTATTTCTTCTTCTGTATTTCATATTGCAGCTTTTCCAGATCTTAAACTCACTGAGTTAAATATGTTATAAGTTCCCACAGACTCTTTAAAAACGTCATAAACCACATAGTTTTAAACGCAGCGTCAGAAAACAGTCTGCACGTTCTGTTCTTGTAATTGTTCTGCTCCGTTTATAGATTTTAATACATAATTTAGAGGCTGTGTGTTTGCCAGATTGTTGATGGGTGTCTGGGCCATAAACAGCTGCTGAAACAGAGAATTTAATAAGTCTGGTCTCGCCTAGTAAGCCCAGAGTTAGTGTTCCTTTAAGGCTGCTTTTTAGGACATTCTATTTTAATGTACATTTATTGTAAATACTGCTGACTATCATGCATTGCGTGATGTTTGGTTCACTTGTATTTCTGCCACTCTTAAGATGTTTAGATGCATAATTGTTGTTTATCGTGTCAGCTGTCTTATGTGCCAATGCTAAAGATACATTTACATTTTATGCAAATTTAATGGAGGATAATAATCAGAATCTGAGGGGCAGTGCCATTTTAATTTATCTTTCAGACTTTTTTTTTAGGGACTATTTATCTGTATTTGATATCTTAGACTGGGGGAAAGAGATGCTTTTCAGCACTTACTGTCTTTATAATTTACTTTAATTATCTTGTACGTACTTATTAAGGGCCTCAAATTATTTCCAGTATCAAGTATTCTGTTGCTGAAACCACCAAATTACACTAAATAACTAACAATCACAATTTCACAGAGGTCGAGCTCTTTCTGCACAAAACCCAAATATATTATACTTAATTTATTTATTTATTATACAACGATATAAATTGACAGACACACAGACACAGACACAGACACACACACGCGTGTTACCTCGGCCCAGTACTGCTGCTTGGCGTCCGAGTCCATGTGGGCGAAGCCTCCGAGGACCAGAGCTTTCATCAGAGTCCTCTGGACGGAGCTGGACAGCAGGTGGAGCGGAGGACTGCGGGTGGCGAACTGTTTGGCTAAATTCCACCAGCTCTCACACTGAACCACCATGTTGGCTCTGAACGGAGAGAAGAAGAGAAGAAGAGAAGAAGAGAGGAGGAAGAGTTTATGTTAAGAATCTGATGAAGGAAAAACATCTAAACTTTGACCTCAGAAGTCTGGAAACCTTTGTGACAACTTTTAACATCGTAAACCTACTTTATTTAACAATATCTCTAATGTTACAAGCTGCATATTAATGTTTTCATGTGAAAACGTTCTCATAACCTTCTTCTTATAACGACCATGTCTATAATGCGTTAAAAACATACTTAAAACATGTTATAATCTGCAAACAACAATATGTAATTTAAGTTAAAAGAACTCATAAATATTCATAAAGCTTTATTCATCAAAACACATTATAAAGCATTTGATAATGACCTCAGCTCAAGTATCATAATAATTCATAATTGCTGGTCACTCCAATTTTTTTCAAAGGATCATTGTGTATTATAATAATACATTATAATCTTTTTTATAATTCATTTTAATGCGATTATAAATTGCTCTAAGTGGTCTTTGTTTGCTTTAAGTAAAGTGAAAAAGAACAACATTTTGTAGAATACAGAATTAACTTTTCTGTACAATGACCACTTAGAGTAACTTATAATAATATTATAATACAGTCTTACCAAACTTTTTTAGTCGCTTGGGGAACAAAACAATGATTCCCTTTTAAAATTGTTCTAATATCAAAGGAAGCAAAGAGGCTAAAAACTATTCAGGATCAAGTTTTTTGATGTAACTTAACACATTTAAAATAATTAAAGTCAGAGATTTCATCTGGTTTCTCCAGAATCCGACCCGGTGGCTCCGATGACGAGCTTTAAGAATAACTTTATAGAAACAGACGATCTTCTCTCTGATGGTCTGTTTACTGATGGAGGTCTATAGAGGATCAGGACTAAACTGAGACTGGTTCAGGACCAGATAAAACTACGTCACCACCGTCCTCACCTTTCCCTCTTCTCCACCAGCGTCACCAGCAGCTCCACCGTGTCGTTGGCCAGCTCCGGCTCCGAGCTCCACACCGACAGGTTGTTGATCACCTTCTCCAGAAGATATCCCACAATCCACCGGGCCCCCTCCGTGTCAGCACCGAACGCCGTGCTCAAGGGCATGCTGATCTGAGGAGAGACGGGACAGTCAGAGGGGGATTCGAACCTGTGTGTGTGTGTGGATGTTATGTTTGGAGGTGTGTTTTAAACTCGTACCTGCTCGTACAGCTTCTCGTCCACCAGCAGGTACGTCTTGGCCCACCGTCTCAGGAACCACATGATGTCCTTTCCCATCTGAGGACTCAGCAGCTCCGTCAGACTCGCCCTCGTCGCCCTGGACTCCACCTCCGACGTCCGCAACACCGCCGACAGCAACCTGAGACAGACGGACGAGAGAAAGAGAGAGCAGCTGGATTTAAAGATAGAGATGGAAGGAGATGACAACAGAGGATAAAACTGAAGAGGAAAGGAAGGAAGGAGGAGAAATGAAGACTGAAATAGATCTAACGAGGTCATGACGAGATAAAGAGCTCAGCAGAGAGACAACAATGGAGTTTGTTGTTTACAAGTTTTCTGAAATGTTATGTTTAAATATGCACATGAACCTTATGCTATTAAATATGTGCTCATTTACATACAACTTCAGGACATACATCTGAACATTGGATGAAGCCAGGTTCAAAATTCTTGTTCTATTTTGTCAACATATCAGAATCAAAGGTTTTGTACAGAGGGACATTTTGTATATCTCTTTGTATCACTCCATAAATCAGAAAATAATGGCAACTGCCATAAAAAAAAAATCTATTTTCAACATGTTTCTATTAATAAATGTTGTATAAATCAGGCTCTGAATGATATCTGAACAAACCCCTCTGTAGAAACCTTCAGAATATAGAGGAATGAAACTGTAAAGTTTGGTGTATGTAAGAGCTACTGAAGTGGAGATTTATGGATCAGAGTCTGAGAAAAAACTCATTTAGAGAAAACGTCCTTTAAAGATATGTTTAGTTAAATTACATACATGTTGAAGACTCTACAGGTGAATAGGGTAAAAAAAATAACTAATAGATATCAACATGAAACTTCACCAGCTGATTATTTACATTAAGACAATCATTTTTGTATTAGAAGTTTTCTGAAATGTTATGTTTAGATATGAAAATGAGGCATTATGTAATGGTAACTTTAGGTGAATTAAGGAGAAATCTACAGACGCAAACAGACAAAAGAGTAAAAGAAGTAGGCCTTTTGACGTCATGCAACTAGCTGACGACTTAATGGAAAACACACTCCCCTTAGTTTCATTTCACACTGCATTAACTCGTGCTGGGTGCCATTATTTTGTCATTATAGTTTTGTATATTTGTTTTTTGTACACCATTTAGCTTCTGAATCTGTATAAATTGCAGCAGGTGCAAATGAAGAGGAGCCGCTATCTGATAATAGGAAAAAGTTCCCTGCAAACAGAAATGATGAAACTTCAGTAGATCATCATCTTCATGCCCTTTTAGGAGTCGACTTCACAAAGTCACGTCCACACAGACACACACACACACACACACACACACACACACACACACACACACACACACACACACACACACACACACACACACACACACACACACACACACACCATCGTTCAGAGGACAAAGAGCTTAAAGCAGCTTATTGGTCCGCCCCCCCAACACCACCCCCCATCGGTGAAGACAGTTTCACATTGTTTGCAGAAAACAAAACCACGCTGACATTTACGGAGGCCGGGGTCGGACGCTCGCTGTCAGGAAACCCGACGCCGCCGGCCAATGGTCTGTGCAGTCCTCACTGACACACACACACCTTTACATAATGAACAATCTAGAAAACAGCTTGACGACCTTCAACAGACAGTATCAGTGGCTGCTGTGAGTGTCCATTGTCGCCACTGTGATTATCCACACACACACACACACACACACACACACACACACACACACACACACACACACACACACACACACACACACACACACACACACACACACACACATCTCCAGCGTGGCGGCCAACATCTCTGAACTGCACAACGTTTCTCACACTGCGGTCTCATGCTGTCTGTCTGAAAGTTTAATTGCTGTTGAAAAGATAGATCCCATCCGATCCCAGAAACTGGATACGCTCGTTTGCATCCCCGCGGTCCGTTTCATTAGAACGTTGGCGTATTTTTAGAGACATCATTCTGAATCAACACAGAGAAACACAGGACCAGAATGCAATGCAGCAACGAGAGAGGTTGTGTTTTGAGGAAATAATCGGTCAATAATTGTTCTTTTTCTCTCTCCGTCATTGTTCTGCCTACTGTGTTCTTGTACTTTCTACTTTACCAAGTGGATAACTGCAATCAGAGAAAAAGAAAATACAAATTGCACTCGACTGCAAAACTTTATGGGCTGTTTATCAAGCAAAGAAAATAAAGTTAAAAAAAAATGGATTATTATAAATTATATTTTTTGCAATTTATCAATATTTTGGGTGAATTTTCCCGTTGAAACATTAAAAACGGGAAAACTTTTTATATTTTTTATTATAATTTCAAGTAGTTTATGAAGCTAAAAACATTAAACATTCACTATTTCGAGCTCCTAAAATGTGAGGATTTGCTATTTTTCTCAGTTTCATAAATTTGTAAATTGAATATCTTTGAGTCAGTCAGACAAAAGACTTAATGTGAGGGTGTTAAATTGATGTGATGTGCATTTTTTACTATTCTCTGACATCGTATACGCTAATCAACTGATTGAATCAAATCAAATAATCACAAGGTTACTAAATAATGTAAAATAATCAATATCTGCAGTCCTGCTTTGAATGGAGAAGCCTTATTAGGAGAGGACGCTTTGGTTCATGACCTCCATGTGTCACACAGTTAATGTGAAAGTGAGCCCATGTTATAGCAGGAGGAGATCATTTTGAAGGGAATAAACCTCCTTCAGCTTTACGGGACAATAACTGTGACGCGACGCAGACGTACGACCGACCTCATAGAGCGAGGAGGTGCATTCTGGGAGAGTTTTATGGAGGTCCGGCTGCTGAAAATGAGATGAACGGCGACGACAGTTTAGTCCCGCCGGAAACAAAGACGTGTCAACTCCTCAATCTAGTTTGTCTCGTCCTTGAGTTAATGTTACGTAATCTGACCATCGATACCGACAGAAATACACAGAGGTATTAACATTCCGTAAACCTGAGACCTTCACAGTTCACCCACAAAACAAAAAAAGTAGCTAGATATCTTTTATTTTCGTGTCATGCACAAAAACGTGCCCAACCCTCATGGGTTTACAAGACACCAACAATACAGCTGCAGTGGATCCACATCTCATCAGGTCACATTTGATTACAAAATAACAGTAACACAAAACTGCTGCAAATATCACATATTTTAAATCAAGGCTGAAGACTTTGCCGCTGCCTTTGATTAAAACTTTTTATACCTGAATTATTCTATTTAATCCTGTTTTAATTGTTTTCATTTGAATTATTCATTTAAATGAGTGTGTTTCTTTTGGACTTTGTCTCGATGCTTTTGATGATTTAGTCTTGGCTACAAACACAAACACCTACAAAATGCATTTTTGCACAATGATAAATAAAGAATAAAAGCTTTGTTAACATCAATTCCTGGAAATTTGGGACTAAAAGAAGGCTGCAGATATTTTTGGTTTCTATATGACACTAAGATTTGCAAATCAATTTGATTCTAACTTCAAAAAAACTACTTTATTTTTATTTTGTATTAAATCACCTCTACTCTCTGATGTATTCTTCAAGTGTTTGGTAAGAGACAAAAACAACCACATTTCTCATGACATCTTATAAATAAACCACTAGATTTCATAATGCAAAATGTTTAAAAACAGAAGCCGTTACCTGATGACGGAGTCGGTGCGGTTGCAGCCCGGTATGGACGAGGCCTTCTCCCCCGGCGACCCGAGGATCTGCAGCGTCGTGTTGATGTCCACTTCTGTTGAGTGTTTGATGGAGAACTCCATCACCTCCGAGGGGATCAGCGGGGTTTCTCCCTGAGAGTCGTCTGCTAATAAATACCCTGGAGGACAAACAGACGGGCGCAGGTGTTAAGTGTCTGAAACAAAAGGGGGATTAAGTGATCTGCTCCTGCAGCCTGAAATAGAGTGAAAAATCACCTGAATCTCTTTTAAATGTATTCTAAATTACTTGGACTTCGGCACCTCTGGCAGTAGATGTTTTGAATGTCTTTTCATGTCTTATAATTCTGTCATTTTGTGATTTGTTTAATTTTAAATTGGTATACGTTTATATTTTTGTTGCTGCCGGGTCACTTTTGAAGAAGAGAGATTTTTTTAATCTCAATGAATCTTTACTAGAGGTTAAATAAATAAATAAATAAATAAGTTATTTTTTTCCAAATTGTTTGAAAAAAATACAAAATTTCTGGAATTCAGGAAATTGATTAGGAAATCAAACCCCAAAAATGTCCTTTACAACAATAAAAAACACAAAGAAACAAAGTTGTACGTCCCGCCGCTGACCTGAGACCAGTATGAGCCAGTGGATGTCCTCATAGAGGTCGTCCAGGACTTTGCGGTCCATCGATCCGGGATCAGATGTGGCCATGAGGTGCTGCTGGGTCCTCTGGAGCTGACCGTGCAGCCGCGTCACTCGATCCTCCAGCAAACTGCAAACAGAGTACGTTAATGTGGGAAACACAGACTCAGTTTCTGATTCATTTTGAGCTTTAAGATCACAATAAATCTCCAAAGAATTTATAATAATGCAAACTACACAAGTTTAAGATCTTGTGAAAAACATCCGTTTCCGCATGTACTTACTAAAAACTGTGAACTTTATACAAGAATTTAACTAAATCTGTTAGAGTCCTATGGAGAGGATATGAAGTAGGACTTGTTGTGTGTTTTATGTGTTTACTTCGTGAGCAGCGGGATGCAGTGGTCGGCCGCCACGCGTCCCAGCATGCCGATGCTGGACAGCTGGTCTGAGAACAGCTCCCTGTCGTCTTCCTGCAGCTCGTTGATCTCTTCCTCTTCATGAGACGATATGCCGTTTACTGACTGAAGGGGAGGGAATAAATATATAAATATAATTTCTAAAGTCTTACATCTTTTATTCTCATTTGTGAAACAGGTGGAAAAAAAAGTTTTGCCAGGTGACATTTTTTTGGGGAGAGGATTTAAGTGTTTTTGTCATACTCATTTCGGTAACAAGAGGCTGAAGTACACCAAAACTTAATTTGCCAAAGAGGATTAAAAGAGTTTATGTTTAAAAGAAAGAAATTACACTAATGTTACATAAACTGCTAAAACACAATATAATGTACCTTGTGTTTAGAGTTCATGGAGAAATTTTAATAAAAACCATGCTTTTAGTCCTATTTAGAACATTTAGGGGTAGTGGTGCACTTCTGCCTCTTGTGGACGAAATTAGTATTGCAACAACAAACACAAGAAGAATAAAAAAATAAATAAATTCATAAGCCAAATCTATTTTTTCCTCACCTGTTTCACAGACGAAAAGTAACTTAGATCAGACTTGGAAAATAAATCTACGGATTTTTTTCTGCTCAGGTCTTCCATAGAATATTACTCAAATTTATGAGGAAATGTAAAAACACACTATAATCATTTATATCCACATGTATACCAAAACAGCAAAAAAGAGAATGTTCAAACATCTTCTATTAGGCCTGAGCAGATCCAGTTGTATAATGCTCAAATATATCATTTCTATACTCTAACACCTTTTCCAGATCATTTGGAGCTGTATTTTAAAACTGTATTTATCATAATTAACAGTCTCACCAGGTTCCGGGTGCCGTCCGGAGCAGCCAGGTGACACTGGATGTACGAGTTGAAGACCTGGATCGCCGGCTGGACGAAGCAGCCGCGAGGAAAATGCTCCTCGTCCTGGACGAGCGTCAGCCACGACTCCAGCAGCTTGTCGTAGGCCTCCATGTAAACCATGTCGTCTTTATCCAGCTGAGCCAGGACAGGAAAAAGAGAAGAGAGATGTAAGCAAAATGACAGCCACGATTTTCATAATGAGACTATTCAGATCTCTGGGTTCTGGTGTCTTTTTCAGTGAAATGTTTTGTTTAGGTTGTACATATGTACATGTTTTCATATAAATCATTTTACATTAAAGAGCAACTTTCGCTGCTCCAAAACAGACGATGTACGTAGCAGATCATGTCGAGAACATTTGAATATCCCTCTAACTCACACATTAACTGTATATTGCCTACTTATGTTATATTATTATGTAATAAACAGCCAAAAAAAGTGCTTATTTCTTAAGATTGTGTGATAATCCATTTTTTAAATCACAAATTACTGTATATTTTGTATTCTATTAGACACAAAAGATGATCTGATAATCTATTTTTTTCTCATGAATTATTGTGCTTTTTGACTTAAATAAGACACAAAAAAAATATTCAAATATAATAAAGAAACAAACAAAAACATCTGTGATTGATTTGTAGTGAATTTATTTCAGAAGATTAATTACTCAGACCTTCGAAAACTTGTTTAAAGTGAGTGACAGTATGCAGGATTTTTATAGGAGATTTTTAAATGCAATAAAAACAAAACTCTTTTCTCAACCGATGTGACTTAATTTCAGTGAAGGTGACCAGCTTTTTTAAGAGTAAGATGAAACGTTGAAGGCGTCATTACTCACCACCTCCTCTAGGGCGGCGCTGCGTCCGAAGGAGCAGGTGAGCAGCGTGAGGCAGTTGATGAAGGAGGTGAAGAGGTCGCTGGGCAGCGCCGTCAAAGTGCTTCTTGGGAACATGGTGATCAGATTGGAGATGATATTGGAGATGCCCACCGCCTCCGAGTCCTCGATCTCAATCCTGGGGGACAAAGAAAATATATTTTTTTAATCAATACAATTATTAATGCTGTTTGGAGAATCAGGCTGAGAAATGAAAACGCAGTACAGCACGTTCAGTGTTACAAATCAATCTCGATCGGTTAAATTGCTTCTCTTTCCACTCTGGAATCAAACTCCTCCTTTGGCCCAGAGGACGGACAGTTTCCACCCTCCGGGGTGAGGCCGAGGTTAAAACGAGGGGTCACTTTACCAGGTTTACATACTTGGTGACTGAAGTTTGGACGCAGTCATGAAAATTGATCCTTAACCAAAACTCGTGGGGCATTTGACCCCTGAGGAGTTTTTCCACAGCTGCATCTGAGGTTATTTTTTATGGTATTTCTGCCTCGTGGTAAAGCACATAAAGAAAATGATGACGGAGAGAATGACTGTAGTTAAACTTCTAAAAATATAAATTATCATCAGATCGAACCATGAAGAATGAAGTGACGCGTGTGTGTGGACACGCTGAAATCATATCTGGATGATTAGTTGTTTCATTTAAAACACAAAAATGGCTAAATGGATGTAATCTGAATTCTTCAACATCTGGACAAATCTAACCACAGCGCCTGTACGATCAATGTGAAGAGATGTTGAAGGATGTTTCAATTTAATCAGGTGTCAAATATCCTTTAGCAACTAATTGCCAACATCACCATTCAAAACAATAACATGTTAGATATGCTAACATGCAGATGTTTAGCAGGTAATAATGACGTAGTTCACTGCTTTAATTTACTGCTGAGGTTGACGGGAATACCAGTGAATTCTTGATATCTAATTCGATACCCCGGTAAAAAACAAATCAATAAATCCCATGTGCTTCAACATAAACTCCTTTATTAGTTTGCCTCCGTTAACGTTAGCTGTTAGCTCTGTTATTTAGCCAAGCAGGACTGTGAATTTTGGCACTGCCTTGGTACCAAAGTATCGGTTCTTGTGATATCAATATTTGCAGATATACAGTACCAGTCAAAAGTTTGGACACACCTTCTCATTCAATGGTTTTTCTTTATTTTTATTTTTTTCTACATTGTAGATTAATATTGAAGACATCCAAACTATGAAGGAACACATATGGAATTATGTGGTAAACAAACAAATGCTCAACAAACCAGAATATGTTTTATATTTTACATTCTTCAAAGTAGTTGAATGAGAAGGTGTGTCCAAACTTTTGACTGGTACTGTATGTTCATAAAACAAAGTCAGTACACTTCATCCCCTGAAGACCATGAATGTCTGTACAAAATATAATGGGAATCCATCCAATAGTTGTCGCGATAATTCAGTTTGACTGATCCATCAACCAACATCATCATTCATAGAGCTTTGCAACTGGTGTGGCTAGAAATGTTTAAAATGTTAAACTTTAGTCTTGTTTCAAGCCATTAGAGCTGAAAAATCTAATTCAGTTGAACTTTTCTGCCTCATTAACCATCTCAAAATCCAGACTTCCTTTCACTTCTCTATGAAATCTTGCTCTGAACAATTCTTCTCTATTTGAAAACAAACTACATGCACTGAATTTGTCAGGAAAGATATATTAATAAATGACAACACATGGACAAACTGTGAGCAAACAGATGGGACAGAAACAAAAAACAAATGTCAAAACTAAAATGTGTGCTATGAAAGACTGCAGTGAGAGGAACAAAAAGGGGGAAATAGCTCCAGATGAACAATAATGTTCAGTCAGAATGGAGGGAACCGAGCTGGAGAGACTTGGTATTTATCCAAAAACCTGTTTTAAATTGAAAACATACTTTACAAGCAACGTGTCTAAATCGCTGCAGTTCTGCAGGGAAACACCAGAAATGTATACGACAACCTAAAAACATCACACATTATCCTACAATTAAACTATCAAGGGCACGAAACTACAGGAAGATTACCGCACAAATATATACCAAACAGATCACGCTGTTATTGGCTAAATAACATTATAAAGGCTTCATTATCAATATTAATTCATTATAAATATTAATTACAAAACGTTGTCACAGAAAATCCTGATGTCAAGTTGGAAATATCTGAGACATCATCTGTTTACACATAGATATACAAAATGAAGAAAAATCACTAATGTTGTTTTTGTTTTTTTAAGAATTGTGACCAAGATATGTACTGAGCATTTTAAAAGTTGGAGTCTGGTGGACAAACTTTTGAAGTTTGAAGACAATGTTTTTAAATGACCTTGAACTCATATTTTCCATCTCCGTCTGTTTCTGTAACCTCATGTTCTAAATAGGACTTGCTAATACACAATACATGTACCTTGTATGTTGAGTACATGAAGCAAAATAAAACTCTGACAAGAATGATCATTACAAAAAAACCTGTTCTCAAGTCATAAACACGAGATAAAACAATTTAGACCTTTTTTTCTCACTTGCCTCTCTGGACTTCTGTTACCAACATATACAATGACACAGATATATTTGTAAAAAATTCAATTAGAAGTCTCTACTCATGACTGCATGCAAAACTAAACAGGTTCTTATAGGATGCATAAACTCCAAATGTGTTGTTTTTTTCACAATTCTGCTCAGTTAATAAGATGAAATTCTAAATATGCCATATCAGTAGAGACATCCTCTTTTAACCCCTCTTAACCACCATCCCTTAAAGTTTCTGCACATTTTTGTCGTCCTTTTTTGTTGCCTTTAAAGACGTAATCCTGAATCTGTGTTCGAGCTGACACGCCTCTCTCCACAGTCACTCAGAGAGGAACATTGTGTGAGAGGCCGTCGCTAACTCCTATCAGATGGAGCTAAATTGCGAACAGAACTGTTCAATCATTGCAGATCGGCCGTCCCTCTCTCTCTGCATGGTTTTCCGATGAGGCAATTGGAAAAAAAAAGCTCCAAGAATAGGTGATTACAGACGGAGCGGGAGAGGAGGGAAAAGAGAGGGAGAGACTGTGGGAGAAAAGAGAGAGAGAGAGAGAGAGAGAGACCCCTCCTCACTGGATCACATGGTCCAACAACAAGCTGTTGGTGTGTTGGTTATTTATATATGGAAGTGTGGCTTCTTAATTCAGGTCAGAACCACTTTGACTACAGACACACCCACAAAATGACATAAAATACCACTTCTCCACTCACTGGCAACACCACCATTTCTGTTAAAAACATAGAACTTTTTATATTTACCACTTTTATAAACAAAAAGCTCAGACGATGGTCACAACATGATTTAAAACTAAATGCACGCCGGGTTGGGTATTGAAACCACTTTTTAATTGTACAAATATGTCTGTAGCACTTATTAAATGTCTGGTCACATTAGTACTCTTGTTCACTTGTTCTCTGAACCGACAGCTACAGATTTAATTTAAAATGTTGTATTTATTAAGGCAAAGTCCATGTGTTAACAAACATTTAACAATTGAGAATTGAACTGTAAACAAATTGTTTTATTGAAAAACTTTGTAAGGTATATAAAAAATGAAGGTGAACTCAGGTATTTAACTGAACGATACCAAGCTCTACTTCTAATTCTATAGTGCATGCACAGTTTAAAGACATTTTTAAGGAGCGCAGAGCGGCTGTAAAGTAGTCAAAACGTTGAGTTGTTCTTTTTTTTCTACGTTGGCAAAATAGGTCAAATCCATTTCAGGCTTTAAGACCGAACAGTAAAACCTTAAATTGTATTCTAAGAGCAACTGTAAGCCAGAGGAGGGATAATAAAACGGGGCTAATGTGTTCTCTTATTGTTAAAAGTCTTGCTGCTGCCAACTGCAGTTCTTTTTTTACTGAGTGCAGAATATAATTGTAACAGTCGAGGCAGGTTGACATAAAGGCCTTGATAACCTTCTGAAGGTCAGTGGGGATGAAACTCTAAAATAATTGCTCATTAACGTCCACTGTCACGCTGAAGAGGGTCTTTATCCTCACTGAGCTGGAAATAAGGATGAGACTTCCACCATTTCATTTCCTCAAAGTGATTCGTTACGACAATTAGGCTGCAAGAATAGTTTGGACTGACAGGGAGGTAAAGCTGAGTATCATCGGCGTAAAAGCGAAAGCACATATTGTAGTCGTGAGATGTTTATATTAAAGTTTGTGAATGTATTAAATAAGGCAACTCAAAGATGAAGCAATGTGAACAATATAGGTCTTTTAAATCATAATATTTTTATCTTCTTAAATAAGAAATCAGGAATCTCGAGTGTAAATAAATCATTTTATCCAGCAGTTTTATCTACTGAACTGTATTTAAACATTAGCCCCTTAAGCTGTGGATAAAAGTGCTATATTTAGAGCGATAGAGGTATTTTAAATTTTTAAAGAAAATGTGATTACTTTCAGTTTATTAGAGGGGACACTGTTCATAAAAGCCCAATAATTAGAACTGTCCAATAGAAGACCAGGTGTGAAAAGAAGTGAGGAACTAAGTTCAGCAGTTCCCAACTCAAATTGAATTAATACAACAAGACTGATTAAGAAACAGATGCACCTGATGTTAAAGGATCATTTAACAGAACAGATGAGCTCAGTGTTTTGTCACCAGCACGGGTAAGAAGGTTTGTGACTAGCTGCTGTGGAAAAATCTTCTGGATTACATAACAAAAACTGAATTTCGCTGGTTTTTGGACTGTTGGTTGAACAAAACAAGACGTCACTTTGGGTAATCGTGATAGACATTTTCTACTATTCTCTGGCATTATATAGACCAAACGATTAATCAAGAACATAATAAAACCAAACTATTTTTACAACAGTTGGAAAACAGATTTGTTTTATGTGATTGTAGATATATAAATATAGAACATCTTAAAAAACGAGTTATATTTCAAAGGAAAGTATTGCTTGGTTTTGATTTTTTTGGTCATGCCAAATCTCAAAGGACAGATGACATGTTTATGAGTTATACAACGAGCAGATCAAAACAGAGGAGACCGGTTTGTAGCCATTTTAGAAAGATAATCTCCATATGGACACAATTTGTGGCGTACTGACACGTTGACTTTTTCCAACCAAAAGCTCCCAAAGAAGACTTTTGAGAGAAATGAAATCGTTGTGTTTTGTTGGATTGTTGGTCCAACAAAACAAGACATTCAAAGACGTCTCTTCTATCATTTTTCTAATTGTTCACTATTCTTTGGCAATATATAGACCAAACAATTCATCTTAAAAAAAGAAAAATAATTATTGGTTGCCGCCGTAGTATAAACTCCTTCAAAAACAGATGAAAAATACATAGAAACAATTAGGGGGTGAGAAAAGGGAAAGTGTTTTCCTTTTAAAGTTTTGAAGCTGTTTTAGGACTCTCAGCGCCGCTGCTAAAAACAGAACAGTGATCTCTTTTTAATGCATCTTCCTGAAGCCCTGAAAAAACACTGTGTGACTCTCTGCACCGCACACGGGAACAATCAATGAACTCCAAACATCACAACTAACATGACTCGTTATGTTTCTCAGCACAAGATCACAAGTTCTATTTCTTCACAACAACAAGCAGCCGATACAAGAATCACAGACTGAGGAGGTCAGTTTCTGTGATGCCAAACACCTGCAGACACCAATTCAAATGTAATGTCAGTAAAACATAAATCATAAATCACCTCTAGTATAACTGGTATACATTTGTCATTACAATATTTGTTTCATGTGATCTTCAATTTATAAAAGGCAAAAATAGGGTTGTTAACTTTGGTAAAGATTCCTTGATTTCCTGAGTGAAAAGACAAGTGCTGCATTACTTCTGATTGGAAGTTCTGATTTCACACTCTTGACCCAGAAGTCCAAAATTACACCTCTGCAGGAAGTCCAGAGGAAAATTGGCTTTGACGTTGAGATTTGGGGGCGAAGGACATTTACACAACCAGTATCAGTGCTGGTTAGTGAAGGGATTTTCAGCTAAATAAATATTGCTGAACCAGTCGGCAACCTCCAGTTCTGCCAAGTGAAGCCAATGCTTCCTGTCTTAAAGCTGCATTCTCTCTGCTGTCCATCAGGGGGCGACTCCTCTGGTTGTATAGAAGTCTATGAGAAAATGACTCTACTTCTCTCTTGATTTATTCCCTCAGTAAACATTGTAAACATGAGTTTATGGTCTCAATCTCTAGTTTCAAGTCTTCTTCAATACAGCATGATGTTCATTTAGTAAATGATGCTCCATTTAGAGTCAAACAGACCATAAAGCAGGGGATGCTTTAGGGCGGGGCTACACACTGATTGACAGGTCTCGACGTCACTTCTCTATATTCCAAATAAGGTAACTTCCTTTCATTGGCTGCAAACAAACAATATGGGGACGGCCGTATTCCAAGATGGCTACGGCAAAATCGCCAAACTGGAGCCTTCAAAACATCATTCCAGTCCATCAGTGTTACTCCACTAGAAAATACCAGGTTATTTTAATAGAAATATAATCTTTTAAAATAATATTTCTACATAAATGGGAAAAGTTTGACATTAAAGTTATGCCACATGGGTTTCAATAGGATTCAGGTTCCAGCTAGAAACACATTAGTTTAGTCTTAAAGTGACAGGCGTCTCTATTTTAGATTAGAGGACGACAACAATGAGACCGATACCCTTCAACACGCACAGACTCAGTATTTACTAATGTTTTCCTGGTTGCTAGTGATGATTTGTTTTTTCCTCTCCAGTTGAATAAACAGTGACGCCGTGAGAAGAATAAATACATCATTTAATCCACTTTCACATAAAAAAAACTTTTTTTAAGAGGAAACTGGGAAAAACACGAGTTCCTGTTTAACTCTATGTGTCCCAGAACTGGAAGACCAGCCCTTCCCTCTGCAGCCAGTTTCCCATCGAGCCTGCAGATGCTAGAATCAGAGGCCATTAAAAACACAGACTCAACAAGCAATTACTTCCTGTAAATAAAGCAGAAATGGCACAGCATGAGTCACGCTGCTGCTGACGTTGGCCTCCATCACTTGTTGAGTCTCGAATTTAAGAAACATGAAATCCTTGAGATACCAGAAGGAGATGAACATCTACTGAGAATGCAGCCAAGGCGATATTACGGTAAACTACGATATATGCAAATGGGGAGAATTACATTTTGATTTGAATGTACAAAGGGAATAAATGCAGCCTTTAATACACAATATTATTATATCTATTATTTTGTGAATGAAGTCAAAGTTTTGTCCTTTGATTTCTTGTGATTTTTACGCCCAGAATGTCTTTATTTTCCAATGCATCCCTGCACATTAAGATTCATTTAGCAAAAGGAAAAGTTAATCTATTTCACTGTAGCTCCAGTGTGTAATAACCTCTGAGTCCCTGGGGGAGCTGCTTTCAATGGGCAGGTTTGAATTAGTTCCATCTGTCAGCGTGGTCGAAATTACTTTGTAGGTTTTGCAGATTATCAAACAGGAAAAAAAAAGCATGAGTGTGAGCAATGTGACGTGATCGGAAATAGTTGAAATGAATTAACTGGAACAAAAGTGCTGCAATCTTCTCTATCGTCCTCGATGACAAATGCTGCATCTTGCCATCCCTGGGTGTTATTCTGGACTCCAACCCTCTGACTCCAATCACACATCAAATCCATCACCAGAAACTTCTCCAGACTCCAAATCTCACCGTTCATGCCTTCATCCCTTCCCTGTCTGGATTATTGCAACATACCTCTTTAAGGGATAACCAGGCTCAAGGATATGCAGAAATAAGAAGCAAGCCTTCTCACCTCCCCCAAACCCACCAAGTCCTGCATCTCAAACAAAAATCCTTCATCTCACCTACAAATCTCTCCACCGCCTTGCTCCCAATAAATAATCCATAGTGCCTGACCTATGATCACCTTTAAAATGCTCCTGAAAACCCGACTGTCTATCCTGTTATGCACGGCAAAACCTCTCAATTCACTAATAAGTACCTTTAAGAGAAATTATACTGGCTCAAACTTTAAAATTTTAATTAGAAAGTTGCCTGTGTTCACCTGCCAACAGCATCACTGTTTAATCAAGCAAGCTAGAGTACATTATTCAAACAGGTCACCGAATAACCGAAGTTTGCACTTTGCCAGAAACGTCTGATCACTACAGAAAGACAAAAAGCTATTTTTAAATCCCACATGATATCTAGTCACGTAAATTGAAAATCCTGACTATCCAGAAGAAATATGAGTAGATTATAAAAACTAATCTCTAAAAAGGGTAGAGTAAAAGTCAGAGGATCACCAAAGTCAGTAGGATTCATCCTCTGGGGGCCATGAATGTCTGCATAAAGTTTAAACCCAATCCATCAAGTATTTGCAGAGATATTTCAGCCTAAACCACAGTGGTGCCGGACCAAAGCTGCTGGGAGCATGAAACACTTCAACAAGTACACAGAGAGGCACTGACCCGTTGATCATGCTGAGCAGGCCCTCCACCAGGTGAGCCAGGTAGGAGACCTGGGCACTCTCGTCGGGGAAGACGGGCCCGTGCATGGAGGCCAGCTGGGCCAAGCACTGCAAGGAGTCCTGGGCCATGTCCGAGTCCTCCCGGATCTTCCTGTGCACCTGCAGGATGACAGAGAAAATGCATGTGTTAGTTTTCTGTTTTCAAAGATTTAAGATGTTTATTTGTCACTTTGCTTATAGGAGTACGATTGTGTGAAAAGCTTTTGCAGGGAGGCTCCATAGAAGAAAGAAAATACAATAAATATAATAATCAATAGCGAGAAAATTGAGAAGCTTTTAAAATATCCAAGAACATAGAAAACAAACAAACTATAAAGATGTTGCATATTGTACAGGGGTTGGATTTCACGTTGTGTGTTTGTATAAATATGTTTAACAAAGGAGTCTTATATCAAGCATTACATTACATTACATTACATTACATTACAGTCATTTAGCAGACGCTTTTATCCAAAGCGACTTACAGGAAGCAAAGGTTAGAACTTCTCAATGAAGCAGAAGGTACTTTGGATTTGTGGAACTTGCTGGAAATAAGTGCAGTGGGTGCATTTTAAGTGCATTTTAGGCATTTTAGGCTAAAAGACCACACAGAATGCAAATTAATAGAGTTTAAAAGCTCAAAGAAAGAAGGAAAAACAGTCAAGTTGTTGTCAGAACTTTACAGAACAGTATTTCCTAAGAACATAATTAATCCTTTAGCCACTAACTTAGACTCAGATAAGCGGCAACAGAATAACCAATTAAAAAAAATAATGTCTCACTGGTTGTTTCTACGTTTTAAACATCTCCTGACAGCCCCCAAAAAACAGACAAAAATCTAACTTACTTTCTTATAATTATTGTTATTGTCTACAGTAGGTAGAAAAAATATTCAAGACCTTTGTACATGAAATCCTACACTTTTTAACACCTTCTAGGGCTTATATTACCTTTACCGAGGAGGTCGTGTTTTTGGTTTGTCAGCATGTTAACAGGGAAACAACCCGACTTCATTTAATGAAACTTGGTGTAAAGGTGTAGCATGGGCCGAGGAAGAACCGATGAAATTATTGAGCGGATTCCAAATCAAAGGGCTGATACACCAGTTATTTTCTACCTTGAATTACATTGCGAGGTAGGGCATGGCCTTGGCGGAGGTCTGCGCTTTGCGAGTGCGGATTCCTGTAATATAATGTCTCTGAAAGGAGAAACAGACAGTGTGCAAAAGGAAATTGAATCTACAAGTGTTGATCTTTGCTCCAATGCTCTGGCGATTAACTTTGACGCGTTTGGTAAATTAAACTTAATCATCTGCAAAGAATAACACTTTCAAATAGCAAAGTCGTCGTCGACGGAGAAGGAAAAAGGGGAACCTGCCTCATCCTCCTGTCACCGTTTAAAAAAAACAGATCAGCTGATACCCGTCAGGATTAATACTCACTGGTGTCTCCACACAAAACCCAGCAAGCTGAGCTCAAGTGAAACGGCAAATTGATTTTTTGTTTAGTTTTTTCCTTTGTTTCTTCAGACACTGTGACCCCTCGGTCTCAAACAGAAACAGAAAGCCTCAATCAAACCCAGAAAGGAAAGAATCCAGGCTCCTGATGGAGGGAAACAAAAAATCTATTCAGTCTCATCTCAGCTCCGAGCTTCTGCTCTGGTTTTGGGATTTTTGGGGTTTGTTTCGTCCGAGCTGATTGTTCACAATCCGACAAGAGAGGAGGCATTGTTGGTTTTTAACAGACAGGAAACACAGTGAGGTAGCAGCAGTAACAGCACCGCGAGTCATCACAGCCTCTCCGCGACACGGGGTTCAAACTGACGGACGCTTGGAGCTCAAACCGCCGTCCTCCCGAGGCTCCGAGCTCTTCTGATCCTCTCCCGTCATCCTCTTAAATCCAGAGTGAGCGCTTCTTCACCGGCTCCACATGGCCCCATCGCAGAGGCAATCAAACTTTCAACCTCCCTCTCCTTGTTGCTTCCTCCTCCTCCTCCTCCTCCTCTCAAATCCTCTCCCCTTCTTACTCCCCTCCCCTCAAATTCTCTCTCACCGCCTCTCCCCAACTCCTCCCCCCCTCCTCTGCCCTCCTGCTGGGGTGCGTTGTTGGTGGGAAACCACGCTGCTGGGAATCTCAGATGCTAACGTAGCGTAGCCACCATGGTCTTTGCCACCGCTGCTGCTGCTCTCTTCCAGAGCGTGAAGTCATCCTCTGGAAGAGCTAAGTGGGAGGAGGAGGAGGAGGTGGAGGGTGAGTGAGCGAGAGAGAGAGAGAGAGAGAGAGAGAGAAGGAGGGAGGGAGAGTAGGTGGGAGGGAGAGGTAGTGGAAGGCCAAAGGATTGAGCAGCACGAGCTCTGAAAAAGCAGCTGCACCATGCGATGCCAGTAATGTCAGTCGCCTTGAGTCCGACTATAGTTAGAGATACACAATGTGTGTGTGTGTGTGTGTGTGTGTGTGTGTGTGTGTGTGTGTGTGTGTGTGTGTCATTATGCTGGGAGTGATTTAGACCAAAGGAGAGAGAGAACAGGATACAACAATATGTAACATTTCTGGCGTGCAGATCAGATGACTTTAGACTAATCAATGGATTTGGAATCAGCAAAGCGAAGTCAAAGCTGCTAATTTGGAGATAATTATATTTGCTTTGACAGCAGAGTGAACTCATTTTTTGCTCATTTAATAAATATGTTAAAAGTTGTCGAGAACGAAGCCTATATAAGGTACTCTAAAAGTTATGTCATTATTAACTGTCAGAAAAAGTAATTATGACTTCTAATTAGGGGTGACGGTTATCATACTGTGTTGATCTGCACTATTGGAAAAACAGACAGTGTGTGTGTTTGAATTAAAAAAGTCCAGACAAGAGCAGTTTGGCTGTATTACAATTTATGTTAATTATTAATAATCATGGGACATTATTTGGTCATTTAGTACTGCTAACATGAATGATATCATTCTTTGGCTGTTCTCATTCCTGTAAGGGTCGATGTAACTGATAATATTTAATAATAACATTAATAATGCTGTGATACTGTGATATTTTCAAAAATGGTTATTGTACTGTGAAAATCTAAGCCCAACTCTACAATACTAACTGATGATTTTTCTCTATTAATTATTCATTCTTTAAAATGTCAAAAAATAATGAAAAACACACTCATTTCAATTTATTATAATATCAATTCATAGAATATTTGTATTTTTTTGGGTGTTCAAATTGCTTGTTTTCTTACAAAACAGTCCACAAATCTAAAGACATGTCATTTACTCTGATATATGACAAAGAAAAGCATATAAATCCTCACATTTTAGACTCTTTGAACCCGCAAAGTCAATTTATAGATTATCAAACTCGCTCTAATTCACACATTAATAATACTATTATTACTACTGTAATACTAAATACTAAAACTAATTCCATCGCTAAAAGATCTCTTATCTTTCTCTTTTTTTATTATCAAAACAACAAACAGCACTGGTAGCCAATTATCAGCGGTAGCTAATTATCACATATTCCCCATGTAATTCTCTAAAATGTTATTGTGCTCTCTGCACGTTGTTGTCTTCACTGCTGAAGATTGTTTGTTAGAGGAAGACGAGTGCTTCAAGAATATTTCAGGAGTTAAGAGTCCCACATATTGAATTAAATATTAAATATTATAGTAGCTCATTTAAAATGATGCTGTGCTGAAGAAAGAAGAGAACACCATTTAAATTGTTGTTGCTAAACAGTTGTGAACATGAATTAATGAACCAATCAAAGCTGCAGTGTCTCTGCTGTCTGAGCCCCAAACCAACAAAAAAAGGAAAACTGATCTTTTGAGTTTGGTTATCTAGAATTTAATAAGTAACAAATGTTGAACCCTAAATCTAAATACTATCGGTAAGATATAGAAAAGCAGATCTGATCTGAACTGCAGACACATTTTGGTCTGTAACGAGAATACGTAACGAGAAAGAGAAAGAAAATGAGCTTTAATGAGAGAAAAACTGAGGGAAGGAGAGAGTCAGGTAGAGAGGTGAGGGTGAGGAGGATGAAGAGAGAGAGGGAGGGAGAGAGGGAGGGAGGGAGGGATGATATTTATAGCAGGAAACAAAGCCTGGTGTCTGTTTCCTCGGGGGGTTTAGAGGCTCATCATTCTGCTTCCAACTTATTGTCTCCCTCCCTCTCCCCTCCCTCTCTCCCTCCCTCCCCCTCAGATTGGGTTACTGTCTGCCTTCAGGCCAAAGTCTCTGCTGCAGCCTCATCAGTCCCTGAACTCCACACTGATTGTGTTTACTGGCTAAACACGACATGCTTCACTCCTAGGCTCTCGTTCTTCCATCTCTTTGTGAGGACGAAGAGAGAAAAGGCTTCTATATCACGCCCTGATATTCATTATATTAATACGAGTATGACAATTTTAAACGGGTCACGTAAACAGAATTCTGTTTTTTTCCCAATTAAGATGATATGGGATATGCCCATCGGGTTTTAGGAGCGTTCTTTGGACATGTAGTGCTTCAGAATATGCGTTTCAGTGCAGGTTTTACTCACAGACTGTATATAAGAAGTGGACGTAGACATCATGACGTTACCGGCGTTGCCATGTTGTTGTTTTTTGCATCCAATGAACAGGAAGTGACCATATTTTGACTGAGGAGGAGCGATGTAAAGACCTGTCAATCAGTGTGTAGCCCCGCCCTAAAGCATCCCCTGCTTTATGGTCTGTTTGACTCTAAATGGAGCATCATTTACTAAATGAACATCATGCTGTATTGAAGAAGACTTGAAACTAGAGATTGAGACCATAAACTCATGTTTACAATGTTTACTGAGGGAATAAATCAAGAGAGAGGTAGGTGTGCTGATCCATGATACGATCCAAACTGATCCATTGCACCTCTATAAACAAAACAAAACAACAACAAAGATGATCTGTATTAGCCCGTATGGCTCATCGACGATGGGCGGCAATTAAACGTGATCAGAGCATCTTTCAAAATTTGATTTGCTCCTTTTATCTTGTCTTTGCTGATCCGAATCATGACTCAAAACCCTGATATGATCCGAACAGTAAGTATTTTTATCCTTTGCATCGTAGCGTATAAACTCTGCTGTGTAGCTCCAGCGTAAGCCTTTTATGTATAACTATGAATCCTGCTTTGTATCTGCAGGAATAAAAGAACATCTGCATACGAAACGTGTGTGTGTGTGTGTGTGTGTGTGTGTGTGTGTGTGTGTGTGTAGAAAGACGTTTATACTTGTGTGTGAAATGTAAGTACAATGTGAACGGGTGTTTGCAGTTTGCGTGTCAATTTGATGCGATGACATAAACCAGATGCATCCAGAAGTCTTGGATGTGTGTGTGTGTGTGTGTGTGTGTGTGTGTGTGTGTGTGTGTGTGTGTGTGTGTGTGTGTGTGCATGCTTGTCGGCACACACTCAATCACAACTTGATGCCGCTCTGTAATCACTCAGATCCAAACACAAACTAAAAACTCAAGAGAATCACAAAGCCGACAAAAAAACACACTGCTGAGGCCAAAACTGACAAACGGCTGAGTTTGTGATCTCTCCTTTTCTTCTTCTTCTTCTTCTTCTTCTTTTTGTTTGTTGTTATAGTCGGCTTGTGTGTTGTGGTCACCAGGTGCTACATCGATAAAAAGTGGAGTGTGTTTATTTTGAAGGAGGCCAACAACCATCGTCGTCTTTTTTCTGTTTAATCTGTCATGAACAATTTATCCCTAAATCTCTCTCACTCCTGCAAATTGCCTCCAGGTTTCACTCTCTCTTGTTAGATTGTTTTTCTTTGTCTCCTCAGTTAAAATTACAATCCCCGTACCCTTCTATTCCTGCACCAGCTCCTTTATTTATTTTCTCCTTGTTTTATCTTACAATTACCCTCGGTCTTTTCTCATTCTCTAAACTCTTATTTCTTTCTAGCTTTAATCACTCCATCCCCTGAAGGTCTGAGTTGTATCTGTCACCGCCAAAGTGGAAAAGAAATGAAAGCTTTTCCACAGAAACCCTGAATGACACTTCAAACATCAGATGAGACATCTTTACACGCTGCATAATTATTGAGAGGATTTCCAAAAACATGTGTTTTGTGCTGTCAGTCAGACGGGAGCTGCTGATCGTTTTCTCATTCGGTTGTAGATTCGTCTCAATTATCGTCCATGAACTTGCAGACTGATCTGAACCATCCTATGATATCAAAAGCCAAATACCACTGGTTGTTGTAGAATGATCCTACTTATTACTGGAAGATTACTGTTTATTTAAACTTTGGTGTTATATGTTAAAAGATTCAGCCATTATTTCGTTTATAGACAATCTGGCTTTAACAGCTGTAGTGGGTTTGAGGTTTAAGGGCGTTTTCAGACCTGTATTTGTGAAAAGTGAAAAATGAAAACAAAGCTTCATGTGTTAAAGCTGCATTCTCTCTCCTGTCCACCAGGGGGCGACTCCTCTGGTTGTATAGAAGTCTATGAGAAAATGACTCTACTTCTCTCTTGATTTATTCCCTCAGTAAACATTGTAAACATGAGTTTATGGTCTCAATCTCTAGTTTCAAGTCTTCTTCAATACAGCATGATGTTCATTTAGTAAATGATGCTCCATTTACAGTCAAACAGACCATAAAGCAGGGGATGCGCTCACTTGTACTTAGCTCCATATTCTCGTTATTTCTAAAAATTGTCTACCGCCAAAGCACTTAGCAGTAATACGGTTAAGATGGAAAAATTTTGGAGTGTGATGTGTTGCATGTCGATTAAGTGGTGCCACTAAAATTCTTCAGTAGGGAGCTCCAGTGCTCCCAGTGAGGGAGCTCTGGAGCCAGTTAATGGGAGACTGACAGACACACACACCCCCCAGAGCCCGTCAACAGGGTGCAGAGTGTCTGTGTGTGTGTGTGTGATGGGTGGGTTACTGCGGTTGTTAACAGGGGCCCCTAATCCTGGGGCCGGGCTCTAATCCTGCCACCGGTCTGCTGTGGACTGTGACCCTGATGGCGCGTGTCTCTGAGTACCCCCCCACCCCCACACCCCACACAAAAAACACACACACACACACACACACACACACACACACACACACACACACACACACACACACACACACACACACACACACACACACACACACACACACACACACACACACACACACACACTCGCCAGCCTGTTACCCCCCCACAGCTGAGGAGACACAGCAGCTGAGGCGGCAGAAGACCCCATTAAACTGAATAAACACACAAACACACTGAAATTGACACAATCCCACAGAGACAGATATGCGCCGACAACACACACACAACACCAACACCCTCAGTAGGATGCTGTAACACACACACACACACACACACACACACACACACACACACACACACACACACTCACAATAACACACACAGAGAGAGAGACAGCTGACCACAGCAGCCTTACAATAACAAACAGTTGAGCTACTAGAAATACCAGAGAGCGAGATGAGACGGAAGGCCTGAAAACTGAAACCGACACAAAACGCATCCCTCGGATTCCGGCAGCAAAGAGAAACCCGTCGGAAAAATGACAAACATTTTTATTCACGGTGAACCGTTGTGTCACCGTGCCGGCCAATCAAAACCCCGATTGGCCGGCTGTGGCTTTGTGTAACAACCCCAAAAATAACAAAAAATAAATCTGATTACAGTCGCTGTTCGGAGCCAATCGGAGTCATTTGAGATCGCTTTGAGAATTCAGAACAATCAGACGGAAAACTTTTTTTTTCTGAATTGTCAATGAGTGGTGATTATCGGGCACACAGATGGAAAAGAACTGGAACAAAACAAAACCACTGTTTCACCAGATCCCAACTGCTTTTCATCAAAATAGTACTTAATCAAAATAGAAACGGCTCTGAATACATATTTTATTTTCACTTCAAACCAGCCGCGTCCAAGATAATAACTGTAACCACAGAGGAGACGTACAGCAGCGGTGACCAGACATAAATAACCGCAGTGTTAAACTGATTCAGAGACAGATTTAGTAGATATTAATAACTCTGTGATGAGGGACAAAAGACGCCAATAAAAGTGATGAATGCAAATCAGAAGAGAGATGTTTTTTTTAAATAGAAACACTACCAATTGTGACCTTTTTGAGAAATCAGAATTGATATCACAATAAACCTGTGACAACATGAAAATCATGTTATAGAAACTAATGTTCATCTCTTTAATCTTTATCATGAAGTGCCATTTCAAGTATAATCCACATCTTTATGATCAGAAGATTTTAAGAAACATTTATTAAGAACTTAATATCCTACAGTCCTGCTTTTAAAACCGCTTTAGTTTCCATATTCAAACAAAAGTCTCTCACAAAAGATGTCCACTTTTGTCTCTGCATGAACCAAACAGAAAGCTGGAATGAGGTGAAAATACCTCAAGATAAAGTGACCGAAACTGGTTTTCTTAAATCCCTTTTTCTAAAGAAACAAAAAAGAATGAAAAAAGAATTATCACCAAAACTAGAACCCCATTATTAACCACAAAGTCCTGATCGAATGAAACCAATATCGGGTAACAAACACAAACAAGTTTCCTGTTCTGTAACCGAACAAAAACCAAATCTCTCCAGGTAAAGACGAGTATAACCACTTTAATGGAGAACTAATCCGCACCACCAAAGAACAAGTAGAGTTAAGAGTGATTTAAAAACTAAATAGCATTCAGAGGACCTATTTTACCTCTGAAACAGGATGCAACATAAAGCCTTTTTCTAAAATTGAAGGTTAAAGCGGTGCTTAATAAAATGAAAATACTGTTTTTGCTACTGTTCAGCAGTGGAGAAGTTTTTAGCAGGTAAAAGACGACTTCAAAGAAATAGTGCCAGATAAGACTTTATATACATTTCATTATATAAATACTCTCGACTCCCAAACAAACATAAGTCACAAATGTTCTTAAGTATATTTCTGACACTAAACATTAAAGGGGTTCTCCCATTATTATGAGACTATCCCGTATAAACGGACAAACATACGACCAAATACTAAATGCCTCCGACTACGTTAACAGTCAGAAAGCTCTCAACATGGTGAATCATCCAACTAGCCAACGACGCCTGAAGCTATCCTACATTCAGGGCGCTTGTCAGAGTGGAAAGGGTTAAGGGTTATTGATTTAGATATTTTACATACTCTGCATGCTTTTATCTTTTTTTCATGCTTCTACTCTTTTTGTTTTTAGTGTCTCACAATGCAACATAATCTTGTCTGTACTCCATGTTTCTATTAACATAATTATCATTCTTTTTTATTCGCTTTGCATGTGTTGTTTTATGAGCCTTTTATGAGTCTTCATAGTACTTGCCAGTGTAGTATAAGTGTACCTGAATGATGTTTCTACTTATAATAAAATGCTCACTTCTTTTATTATTGTTTCTGCATGCTTTGAAAGGATAAATGATGAAAAACTTTGTAATTATTCTGTATTTTAGGCATGAAAAATAGCCTCTTGGCTAACTCTGGCACTTTAAAAGTGATGTTTTATTGTGGACAGTCCCTAACAAATAAACCAATAAATTAAAAAATAAAATAAATAAGTCAGTGGAGCAGTATCAGTTCAGCACATGACAGTTGACAGGTGGTGTAGTGGATCAGTAACAGGGTGAAGCTGCAGAGTAGCAGACGGAGGTCAGAGCAGTTAAAACAGGTGGTGGCAGGTAAAGGCTAAAGGGGCGGAGCAGTATCTGGCAGCAGGGCGGCTGACAGGCTGCGTAGTGGAGCAGTATCTGGTGATGGGGCAGCCACAAGCTTTGGTTGGAGGCTGAATGAAAAAGCGAGCTGACCGGTTTGTTCCACACTTCTCCTCCCACACCGTCTGCTCAGCCAGCGTGGGCTCGTCTCTTAAAACACACAAAGACGCTGCACGAACAAAATACACATCGACTCCACCGGGCGGTCCTCTGGACAGAAACACAATAACACCACCCCACTGCAAAGCATCCATAAATCTACTTAATGGTGCATCAGCAAAATTATACAACCCACGAAACCAGTGAACACACAATGCGCCAAGAAACACGAGGTCAAGTGAGATCTCTTTGACCAAACTGTCTGTCTGTGTTTAGCATAAATAAACCTCCATCTAGAGAGAAGAAGGAGGAGAAAGAGGACGGAGAAAGAGGACGGAGACCTCCCTGACGGAAAGATACGGATCGATGTAAAAACAGAAGGATACAAAGACAGATGCAAGAGAATCTGACATCTGAAGGATTTGACAATTTAATCTAAAAGTTTTTCCTTTTTTCGTAACGCCATTTAAAGGAAATAGAAAAGAAGACACAAATGTAAAACCGTTGCAACCAGGACAAGTTCATACTTTCAAAAACTGTGCACACTTAAGAATTTTAAGGTGCTAATTAAGTTGTTTTAACTTCAAAACCGGCAGAGACTCTTTCTCCAATATGAAAACTGTCTCTCTTAGTTTTATCATAAATAAACCATCTAGACGGATAAAAATAAAAGAGGAAAAAGGTTTAAAGAGGCCAGAGTCCTCCCTGACAGAAACATATGGATGGATGTAAAACAGAAGAATGTACAGACAAACAGAGATTCATTGACAAAGTGAAACATAAAGCGCATCTGCACGTTTCAACAAGGAAATCTAAAAGTTTTTCCTTTTCTCGTGTGTCAATTTATAAAGGAAAAAGAAAGGAAGACACAAATGTACTAGAGTTGAAACCAGGACAAGGTCATACTCAAACTGTGCACACTTCAGATTTTTAAAGTGCTAATTAAGTTGTTTTTATTTTTAAGAAACTGCAGAAATTCTTTGTCCAACATAAAACTGTCTCTCTTTGTTTTATCATAAATAAACCGCCGTCTAAAGGGATAATGAATGGAGGAGGAGAAAGAGTACAAGAGGACACAGTTCTCCCTGACAGAAACATTTGGATGGATGTAAAACAAAAGAATGTACAGACAGACGGATTAGGATTCATTGACAAAGTGAAATGAAGTTCATTTAAAAGATTTTTCCACTTCTGTAACGCCAGTTTTCGATGAATGGAAACCAAGAAAAAAACCCTGTGACAAGGACAAGTGTATACTTTAAAAACTGTGCACACTTTAGAGTTTTAAGATGTGAAATATGGCATTCTAACTTTTCATACCCTGCAGAGACACCAGACGGACGGACGGGATACTCACGGTGAAGAAGAGGTCCATGACGCGGGTGTCCAGCAGCGCTTCCCTCCAGCTCTCCGTAGGCTTGAGCGTGACGTTCTGCGTGGCCTCGAACATGGCGATGTAGTGGCGACCCAGTGACCCGCCGTCAGTTAAGGCCAACAACAGCATGAAGATGAAGAGGAGGAGGAAGAGGAGGAGGAAGAAGAGGAGCAGCACACACACTAAACACACCGGCTCCTGTCACTACGCTCCCTCTCGGTGGGTATTTTTGGTGTGTCTTTGGTTTGGCTCCTCACTTCTTGCTCCCTCTCATTAATCCTGTCACTCTTTACCACACAAGTTATAATTTTCTCACCCTCCCTTCCTTCCTTTCTTCCTTCCCTTTGTCTCCTTGTTCTCTTTCTCCCTCGTCAGCTCTTCATCTGCCACAAAACAAACCGTCTCTCCCTCCTTCTTGTCCTCGTCTCCTTGCTCCACTCTTTAACCCTCTGACTCGCCCTCTTCCCTTCTTGTCCTCTTCTTCACCTCCCCTTTTTTCCTTGTGCACGCTCAGATTTCTCCCCTCTGCTTTCTCACAGGATCTCACACACACACCAACACACGCACACACACACCAACACACACACTCCGGCTGCAGCCAATGGAGACGCTTCGTCACCTCCTCCACAAGACGTTCTGGAGACTCCTTGCAGCTCTCAGACACTCCCCTCTCACTCCTCGGCCAATCGCCTCCTCTCTCCTCCTGACTGCTCAAAGACCAGAACAAGACTCTCGTTTTACCCCCGAAACACTCCAATAACTTCCATCACACACTTTCCTTTTTTGTCTAAAAATATATTCTTATTCTTGCCAAAAAAGAACCCACTTTCATCTGATTTAAAACTTCATCTGAACCCACACAATGTCTTTCTTTCTCCACACCCACAACAAACTTTCACCACAAACCCACAACACACACTTTCTCCCCACTCAGCCACAACACTTCCCGTCTTTATTCAAGTCTCCTAAAAAACACACCCACAACATGAGTTTTCCTTATGTCATCAGGAATAACCCACTTAAACTTCCACTCTCCCAAACGAGACACTACGTCTCAGAAGCCCACTCTCTCTTCACACACCAATCCAGATTCCAACCCCTCTCTTAATCATCAAAACCCCAAAAAACATTTCCTCCTCCTCCTTACAACTCATACAAACTCCCGACAGAGGCTTTATGCCAAAACAAGCCAGCAGATTTGTAAACCCGTAAAAAATATTTGTACTCTTGAACACTGAGCAATCTTTTCACTGACTTTGTTTCAGGGAAATACGAACAAACTATTTTCTTTTCAATACTCCATCGCAAACCTTAACAAAACTCCTCACATTAAAAAAAACATCTCTCCCCTTGATTGTCTTTATTTGACTTTTTCTAAACTTGCTAACATTCGGTTCCCCCCTTTAAAAGGGGAACTTTGCTATATTTCCACCTATTTTGTCATGTTTTTTGTTAAAGTGACAACTGTTTTTTTTTAAAACTGGTCCAGTATTGAGAAAGAACGCTGCAATGTACTTCCTTGTTGTTACCAACGACAGCTCAGATTGTTATTATCAGTGTCTGACTACATTATGGAAAGAACTCTACTGAGATCATTACCTTTAACCTTTCTGTTAGTTATCCTGTCAAGTGACTTGTTTGTTATTGTGTCATGTGACTTGTTGCTGGAAGACCAACGGTGGAAATGTGAGTGAGAGTTGGAGAGAGGAGAGCCGGGGTTGTCAAAGGGTTTTTGTGTTCAAGTAAAGAAAGTGTAGCTTTGTGTCATCATAAAGAGAAAAAACAAACAATGGTTCGTGTTTGTGCATTTCCAAATTCTGCCAACAAAATGTCGAGCAACACTTTACGTAGCTTCTGAAGACTAGGGGAAGTAGAGGAGTCTAGACTAGAGGAGAATAAATCCTAAACCAAAGCACTTTCTCCTGAAGAAAAGTTCTCTTCAAAGAGTGGAGAGACCTCGTATTGATCCTCCGAGTCAGACTTAGTTAGAAACAAACGGACCAGATCAAGTGAAACTCAAGAAACCGATTCATTGTCTCAAAATGTTGTTTGATGGCTGCACCCCAACAGGAGAATATTATTGGTATTTGGTATCATTTTATTACCAATTTCAGTTCGAAGTTTGCATTACAGTTTATACATTTTACCATTACTCAATCATCAAATCACAGTATTATGTTTAACTTTGTATATTCTTTTATATTCCTGTATTTTAAGCTGCTGCACTATTTCATGTCTTAGATCCTAAATAGGTTTTGTTTTAAACTGACAGGAGGACAAATCAACAAACAATCAAAATAACTTGAATTGTTATTTTATATATAGTACGTGTCTCTAAATCTCTACATGACTTGTTTGGTATATTTAGAGACTTGGGAATCTACAATAAAAATAAATGTGGGTTTCAGCAATGTTTGCAGTGGCTGAGTTTTTGTTTTGGTTTCAGCAACTCAAACAATCAAAACCACAATGTTCTCTTTTCTAATTTTATTTCAGCTCTATCTTATATGCTTATATGTATATAGCTTGAAGTATTAATTGTAATAGAATAAAACAAATTGGTTTCACATGGATTATTTTATTGTCTCCTATCCAGGATATTTGACTTTTACAACTATGAAGTATTTCTACCAATATTGTCTTTGGTTTCTTTGTGTAGGTTTTGTTTCGATATGTTAAACTCTGCAAATGTTTTTGTTCTTTAGCTTGTAAAAAGAATAAAGCATAAATCAAATAGTTAAAACAATGACACCCTCGTCTCTCTCTCTCCGTCTCCCACATAAAGCCGATTTGCTGCCCGGTGGCTCGGTGACAGCAGAACGGAGGAAACTTCCAGAGGAATGTTTGATCAAAGCCAAACGGCAGCGGAGGCCGGCGAGGTCGAGCATTCCTCCGACACCGGCCCTCAGTCACGCCCCTCACACACACACACACACACTCACACCACAACACGCCACGACGGGCTTTTCGGCACAAAAGTTGGCACCTGTCTGAGAGACTGTGAGTGTGTGTGTGTGTGTGTGTGTGTGTGTGTGTGTCCAATGATTGGCTTTCAGGCCTTGTTAAAAATAGTGGTGGTGAGGCAGAAGACCTCTATCTGAACCTTAACGAGGAGAGGAGGAACTAAAATAAGAAACCAGGATTTCAATCTATTTATTTATGTCCTGGTTTTTCTTTAAGTTATTTACATATTTCACTTTTTGGAATTCTGCTTCCTTTCACCTGCGAAAAGATTTATTTGCCCTTGAACTTTGACATTCATCTTGATGTGTTTTACACTAAATTAACCAAGTTAAATAATAAAAACCTATTTTTCAAATCCCTTAAATAAATCTACATGAGGTCAGAGAGAGACACTCTTTTCCTTCAACAAGTTAGACCGACAGAGTCCTTCAGACGGGAGGCCGTCTCCGCGGGGATGGACCACCTCGGTGGCAGAGGTTGTACAAACCCTCTTAAAGATCGTATGACGGAGACAAAACTCACAAGAGACCTCTGGAATGATAACTACACGGCTACTGGGGACTATTTCACACAGCCGGACAGAGACGTCCAACAGGTCTGACAGTTAGAGACACAACAAAGACTGAAACATGACAATGGAAGAGAGCACAATATAAGAACCGATGTCATGATTTTAAATATTTTTTGAATAGTTTTATTAGTCCAGAAGAACATCGAGAATCGGTTTCATCTTTAGAACTTCCACAACTTAATCGAAAACCCAGGCGTTAACCTCCGGTTCTGAAAAATGTCTTAAGGCTGCATTCTCTCTGCTGTCCATCAGGGGGCGACTCCTCTGGTTGTATAGAAGTCTATGAGAAAATGACTCTACTTCTCTCTTGATTTATTCCCTCAGTAAACATTGTAAACATGAGTTTATGGTCTCAATCTCTAGTTTCAAGTCTTCTTCAATACAGCATGATGTTCATTTAGTAAATGAGTCAAATACTCCACTCAGGTTAGTTTGTAGAGAGATTATTTCTTAAACATTGCTTGTTTCGTTGTTCGAAATGAGCTAAAACCAAATTCACAAGTTATCTACTGTTGCCACAGAGAGAGTTAAAGACACACTGATGACCTTTCACCTGTTTTTACTTTGATATTGGTTTTGTGGGTTTCTGGATTTTAAATAAATCAAAATAGCATAAAACATCTATGAAAGTAAAATGAAAGTTTAAACTTCTTCCCCTGGTTCTTTCGGTGTCCACTTAAAGTTCAAGCTCTTGAAATCTGAAGGGAAACCCCACTAGCTGAGTTGACAAGTGAATTTACAACTTCAACCATGCTCCCCACTCTGCTCGGAAAAAAAGAGATATATATGTGTGTGATGTGTGAGTAGTGTGCATGCCTCCAGGATGAGTAATGTCCGCGGAGTGACTCGGACATGTGGCTGTGGGGTTTGGTGGGTTTTTAAAAGACATCACCTGCTACTATCTCAACCCTTCCAGCAGGCTCCAGAATAACTAATGTGACACGTCAATTTTCCACTGGACGGAGAGGACAGACACACATTCGACGGGAGATTAAATCAAACACAAGTGGAGAGATTTGTTTAGTTCCCACATGCGGTTTGACAAATTTGCAAGCACACAAGCACATAAACACACATTGTAATAACTTAATTAACACCAGTCACCGGTCGAATGCCAACAAGACGGCTCCTGGTAGTCACCGCCAGTTACTTTGGCAGAGACACAACCAGCATTTTCAACTTTAATTTCCTGCCCGGATTCTATTTATTCTATTGACCAAAGCTGACCCGCATGTTTTACAGTGACTCGGACGTCCAGTATTTATGGTTCTGCTTGTATGTGAACCTTAGCCCAGGTAGTGCGCGTCGGCGTACAGATCTCCACTTCAAAGCGCAGTTGCAATAAAAAGCCGTAATTCTTTCCTTCACGGGCTGTAATTCAGCATGAACGGACCACATGACTGCAGAGCCCCTTTCTGACTTATGAGGACCACGAAAACCAAACGTCAAAATATGTCAAAGCCAACTTTGTAATCTCGTCATCTTTGTGTCAATTGTTTGTTTTGTTACCACATGATAACAGAAGAGGCAGCTATAAATTAGAGTTAAACTGTAACAGATTTTGATTTGTGTCACAAACTTCATGTGAACGAGACTAAAGAGACTTGAGTCATGGCTACGTTAGCTCTGGGGTAAGGATACACAGTGTGAAAAGTCTTCCATTTTTTTGCAAATCCGTTGAGTAAATGTTGAGATATTTTACTGGATAAGCGACAGTTTTGACCGGGTGATGGTGCTCAATGAAAAGTCAAAGATCACCTTTGGTTACCATGGATATCTGCACCAAATGTCATCAGAATCCATAACATAATTATGGAGACAAAATCTAAACATGTCATGGTGGCACCAAAGTCAGTAGGGTTCATCCTCTGGGGAACATGAATTATTACGACTGTAATTGAGATATTTCAGTCTGACACAAAATGAACTGACATTATCATCTCTAGAGTCAAAGTATGACTAAAAACACTGTGTTTGCATGTTTTAACTCTTTAATTTGCTTTATATTCTATACATCAAGTGAAAAGAACTAAATGCAACAGACACTGTTTTAAAATGTGTTTTTCTTCTTTTTCTGACTGTGTGGTTTCATTAGAATATCCTTGAAACTTGTAACCAGATCACAGTAAACTTCAAGTCTGTCTTATTTTTTGTGAATGTCACCAGTCGGCTCGCATTTCTTTTTTATAAGTAGTTGTGTTTAGATATCTTTTTCTTGCATTTCTGCTACTTTCTAAATGTTTTTTTCGTCTCTTTTCTGTTTCAAAAGTGTCATTCATTTTAAATTGATGATAATTAAAGAAGACCATTAAATGTTTGGACGATTAAAAGAAAAGAATATTCAAAAGCACGGTTTGCAAATGGATATGTAATGAAAAGTGTGTTTGATTTGTAATAAAGGGACTAAATTGCACAACAACCCCGGTGTAGTTTACAGCTCATTAAGCTGCTGTGCAACAAATCAAATCCAGCTTCACATTCCCGTCTCCTCTTTCAAATCAACAATCTGCAGACGCTGAACAAAGCGCCTCACAGATCTCTGCGATAGGATCCTCATGACGGCTTTAAGTGGACAATCTCAGCCATCTGAACATCTCGCAGGCCCGAAGCGACCTTCGAGCCCCGAGGGTCGCGGATTAGCGAGCTTCTCCTGTATCCTTTATTCATTACGGCCTGATCCACCTTCGCTGCACGGGAAGACGGGGCCGAGCCGCCTGCCAGCCGGGCGAGGAGCGCAGCGCTATGCTATGGCGCGTGGTGGGGTTTAAGTGATATATCCTGCTTTAAGTCTCCCCTGCAGCCTCGCCATGTGAAATAACAGTCCAGGAATACCTCCTCACTGCTACAACCCCCCCCTCTCCTTCAATTCCCTTCTACTGTTTGGCCTCCATCTGTTCAGACAGCAGTTGTCATTAATCCTCACACTACTGAATCAAATCAAGAATATATCAATTACTCCGCTGTGCTCAGAAAGTGATAAGTTGTGGATGATGGTGTCGATTTAGACCTGAGGTTATTGCGTGTTCAATTTATACACTGAATACCAGCCTGACAACTCCTTTATTTCAATAACAAACTGCTTTAAGAGTTATAAGAAGATAAATAAGACCATAATGGAGGAGAATATGGCGAATAATATTAATCTATAATGCAAATCTGGAAGTTTCATTCTGTTTTTATGTGCTCAACAGTGTTTACTGCTGCTCATGCAAACTCTTTGACCTTCTTCTCCATATTTTAGTTAAAATACATCGTCAGAAGAGGTCCAAGACATGGAAGATTATTTGAATCACTGCAGGAACACACTAGAAAATAAACATGTACTTTTATGCAGCAATGGAAGAAGCATTAGTCACTAAAAGTACAAACAGTTTAGCATTAAAATAAACTAAATTACTCATTATGAAATAGGATCCTTTTTAGAATAATAACATACTATACTATAACACTGGATTATATGTCAGATAACTGCAGTGAAGTAAAAAGTACAATATTTCCTTTCAGATGTAGTGGAGTAGCAGAAAATGGAAAAACTAAAGTACATGTACCTCAAATTTGTACTTTATGTTTAATTTATTTTTCTTTTATTTTCTTTATATATATTTATTCTCAAGGATATATCTATTTATTCTGGGACAACATTTCAAGAAAATCTTAATTTTAATTTGACCATAGTTGTATGTTGATTTCCTGATTTGTTCTGGTTAGTTGTTTAAATAGTAAAGTGGGAGAAAAAACAGTATCGCGAGTCCTTGCAAAACATAAAATATATTAAATAAACCCCCAAAAACCTGTATATAAAACAGCTGAATGTGCATCTTTAAACTGCCACGTGTGTTTAGACAGCAGTGGCTGCAGACCCTCACACAGGTCAGGGCCGAGCCAAACATCCAGCATCAGTTTACACGCTTCAAATCCCAACCTTAACCTGAGGGGCCACACGACTATAAATCGACCCGCGAAACAGCTAATGAGAATCCAGAGCCGGCGTTAGGCTGACAGTCGTCTCTTCAGCACCAGAATAACTCCTGATTGAGGAGGTGATTGTTGCTCGGAGACGTTAATCCTGCTTTTATTACCTCTCGCAAAAAATAAACACTGAAGAATCTGCTTGTCTTGTCAAAGTATTTAACTTCTAATAGTGCCTCTATGGAGGAGGCGGGGAAAAGCCGAGATTTAATCTGACATAACTGGAGTTTAAATGAGCTTTTGCACAAACAAATCCACACATTCATCACAGATGGGAGAAATCAAAATGCAAGATAAATTTAGAGATTTCCCTCAAATACATCTGCACAAAGAGGATCCAGACATGCAGACTGATCCGGCTTGGGGTTTGGAGGGTGATCTATCTGTCATCCCCGACAGCCATTTACAGCACCTGACTGCAGCCACCGCGGCTCTGAAGGCCTGACCGCGACCCCCGAGCGGAGTCAAGCCCCGTGTGGAGTGACACGGTGTCGTACCGACGCCCGGGGAGCGTGCCTCCGCCAGATGACACCAGGGTTCAGACGGCGGCGAGGACAGATGACACGCATGCCGCTCGGGAGGAACGCCTTTCTTTTTTAAAAAAAGCCTCTTTGAGAAGTGTGTGTGTTAGTGTGTGTGTGTGTGTGTGTGTGTGTGTGTGTGCGTTTGATAGGTGGCGGCTGTCAGCTGAGCAATTAAGAAGAAGGCCCCCCTTGATACAGGGAGCGTTGGCGTACGCTCACACAGCATCGCACAGCCGTGTTGTGACACTTGCAGACAGGCGGCCACACTCACTCAGGCCTCCCAGCGGTCTTCATCAATCTGTTCTCCTTTTCAACAGCAGCACAGACGCTTTACACAAACACATGCACGGAGAATTTCAAGGAGAATGCCACTTGATTTGAGGATGCATGTTCTGTTTCTTTGGCCTGAGACAATAAACACCAACGACGCCAGAGAACGACGGCGCTATCTGCAGACATCCAGCACCCTGAGGCCTCTTTTTATGAATGAATTATAAAAGATATCATTGATTCACGGTTATTTAAATCTACTTATTCATCTTCAGGCTGCAGACAACCACAGTTGAAAAGCATAAATGCAAACAAACTGTTTAAATATGACAAAGTGTGCGGGATGATAAATGCAAAATCTAGTCAAAGAAAAAATTTCTGTTGAGGAGTTAATTTGGCTAAATTTAGTGAGGGAGATTATACTAACATTTATTCTTAAAAAATTAAAGATTAAATGTTTAGTAAGAGGTGGACAATGTTGACAAAATTGCCCATCATACCTTTTATATCACAATATTTATATCTAGATAGAAGTGTATTTATTTGGTGGTATAGTATATTTTCAAGTGTGGCAAGTGTTTTTAAGAATTCTGAATGACAAGTTTAAGCCATTTTTATACTAATTAAGGCTTATTTTTCGATTGATTATTTAAATGCCTTTAAAATTTAAGGATCCACGTACTCTGATTTATAGGTATAAATAACCTTTTGGTGGAAGCGTCTGGTTTTGGCTGATCCATTAAAATAAATACATGCATTTCATTATGCAAACATTCTTCCACCTAAAACTGCCATAAAGAACTCACACAACCTGAAATACATAAAAGAGAATGTTTAAAGAGTTATATAGTCGTATCACCTTATTATACGTGCAACACAAGCGCAATGCTGAAAAATGAGACTCTGATAACTGAATAATAGATATTTAATATTCATTATCCTGCTTCAACCCCTCACATGTGGCGTAACAACCAACACTGAAACCAAATCAAACTGTCGTATAAAATGTGACTGCAGCAGCTCACACACACACACACACACACACACACACACACACACACACACACACACACACACACACACACACACACACACACACACACACACACACACACACACACACACAAAGAGAGGACTTAAAAGTGCATCTTTGTGAACACACACACATGGAACCGAGCATGCCACGCATACCAAGGGGAGCCTGAACAAGCCAAGGCGGGGGGTATGGACACACAGACACCTCTTTGAAAGTGATACATGGATCTGGCTGGCAGCAGAGCGCCACTCCAGATCCTCAGACAGCCAGAGAGGATGCCAGGCTGGTCGGGATTCTGGCCGTAATGAGCCTGGACCAGGCACACACACACAGGCACACACACAGGCACACACACACACACACACACACACACACACACACACACACACACACACACACACACACACACACTAAGTGCCTAAGATCGCACAACAATGCGGCCAACTGCAAAGATAATATGGATGAATGCCTCCCAGTACAAAGCGAAACTGATGGTCAGATATGCATTCCTGAGTATCACATGTTTGTACACACACACACACACACACACACACACACACACACACACACACACACACACACACACACACACACACACACACACACACACACACACACACACACACACAGTGCACACTCATCTACACAACAAAGAAATATATGTGCACACAAATCTGATGAGACTTTCAAAATAAATCTTTAGACACATCAAGTGATGGTTGTTTTATCTTGTTTTATTCTTCTGTTTTAATTCAATTGTCTTTGATTTTTCCTTTGTATATATATATAAATGTTATGCTTATCTTCTAGGTTTAGCACCTTGTGTTCATTTGAGCTATATAAATAAAGTTAATTAATATGATCAAATAAGTGGACAAACACAAAAAGAAACTACAATTTGGAGGACATTGCAACAAGTTTATCTAGTTTTCTCCTTTTTAAATTATATCAGATTTTTTGTGTTTTTTATTGTTTTATCATAAATGTTCTGATTATTTTCTTCTATGTTAAGCACTTTGTTTGCTTTTTATGCATGAATTGTGCTATATAAATAACGTTAATTAATATTAAATAAGTGGAAAAACACAAAAAAAATTAATTATTACATTTTATCATAAATGTAATGATTAAATATAATTATTTTATATTCAGCAACTTCCAAATAAAGTTGTTAGTAAAGTGTTAATAGTGAGAAATGGCCTGAAAATCTGGCTGCCTTTGTTGCTTTAGTGTTTAGTGATTTAGTGATTAATAAAATAAAAGTCAATGGCTAAAACTGCAAATATCAGAACACTGGGATTAACTGATTTTTGAGATTTCATTCTGTGCCCAACTGGGAGTAATTACTCTGTAAAATATCTCTAAGAAAACAAAAGTTTCCAACATGTGAAATGCAGAAACTACACTGATGTGTCTTCATGTCGGTAACTGGGTTTTGATCTGTTCTTCCTTGTCATACTTTTGCAGAATTCTTCAATCTAAAGATCTAGAAATGGTTAAATATACATCATCCTGACCTTTCCAGGTGTTAAGACTCCCCGTCAGCCTCGGATAAAGAAAGGATATGATTGGGGGGCAGGAAGTTCCAGCAGAGGACCTGGTTGGCCAGAGCCAGGTAGCGCTGGAAGACCGACGACATCTGGGCGTTCAGGTTATCTCTGCGGCTGAACTCCTGCAGCACCTCCATGGTCAACATGAAGATCTGACGCAGGCCGTCCTCCTGGAGGCGAGGGACGGACGGAAGGTGAATTAATAGAGGAATCAAAGCATTAAGAGCACATAAAATGAGGTGGAGGTGGGGGGGGAAGAGCAAACCTGGAACAGACGCTTGCAGCTGCCGTGAAACTCCATGCTGAGGCCGATGCTGCTGGTCTTACTGGAGCTGGAGAACTCGCTGAGCAGAGCGGTGAGGATGGAGCAGGCCAGCGTTTGCTGCAGCAGAGAGGGACGAGTGATCACACAGAGGTCAGAGGTCACACAAAGAGTTACACTGAGGGAGCAAAGAGGCGTCATGGAGAAAGACTTTTGTACATCCTCGATTCCTTTCCTCGTTTTGAGTTTGTGTGTGTGAGTCACACTGGAAAAAAAAATACAAAATTAAAAATAAGTTTACAGAAAAAAAGAGTAATTATGCAGCTTGATATCTGATTGTGCAGTTTATGTACAATATTGCTCCACATTCAGCACACAAAGCAAATGGAGCAGCTGCAAAACATTAAAACAAGTTGTGGGCTGGTGTTGAGAAAAGCTCAGAGGAACTCTAACTAGGAACAACAACAAGGAGGGAGTGAAATCTCTGGAACAACAACATTTGGTTTCTCTTTTGTGAGGATTACTTGGTAGTTATGTTCAGGCGTCACCGTGAAATTGACTTCTGTCAGTTCTGTCACAATACAGATATATTTCCGTACTGGTTGATACAAGAATAGAGCTAGTCCTAAAGAGGATTAAAGATAAATGTTTATTGAAATGGGTTAGACAGAGAACAGTAGCTACATTTATAACTCACTATCAGAACTGTTAAAGGCTGTAAGTAGTAACTATTGATGTGTAGCCGTGTTTTTTTTATGTTTCGTATGAGCCACTGAATGCCTGAACTTCACTTGGGAACGAGTAAGAAAGAAAGAAAGTAAGCCAGTAAGTAAGTAAATAAGAAAGAAAGAAATGAAAGAAAGACTGTATATAAGAAAGAAGAAGTAAAAAAGAAAGAAAGAAATTAAACTAAGATTGAAAGAAGTAAATAAGAAATAAAAGATTGTATAAAATAAATAAAAAAGATTGTATAAAATAAATAAATAAAAGAAAGATTGTATAAAAGAAAGAAAGAAATGAAAGAAAGATTGTATAAAAGAAATAAATCAATGAAGGAAAGATTGTATACAAGAAAGAAAGAAAGAAGTTAATAAAGAAAGATGAAATATAGAAATGAAAGCGAGTAAAATTGTAAAGAAAAAAAGGAAGTACATAAAAATAATGAAAGAAATGAAAGAAAGAAAGAATTGAAATAAAGAAATGAAAGCGAGTTATAGGAAGATAAGAAAGGAAGTAAATGAAAAAGAAGGAAAAAAGCAAATAAGAAAACAATAAAAAAGTAAATAAGGAAGAAAGAAATTAAGAAAGTAAAAAAGTAAAAAAAGAAAGTAAGAAAATGCTCCAGTGATCACTTCTTTCTCTCTGGTTTTGGTTAAATCATCTGCTCTCATCCTGTCACACACAAAGTTGATCTTTTCTAGTTCTGGCTCACTTCAGAAAACAGATAGAATGCTGCCCCCTACTGGATCAACAGGAGAAGTCCGGTTTCTTTTATAACAGAGCAGCATTCACACAAAGTCAGAACAACATTTAACAAACATCATGAACCAACAGTTCACAGCACCAGGTCAGACTTTATACACTAGACTGATTTGAGTTCCTGATCAAAGAGAGAACAGAGAACTTGATATTAAACTTTCTTCTGAACACAGGAACACGCCTGAAGCTTTTTTTTCTTCCAGTACAGCCTTTGTGCCATTACATTTTTTTTTCATTTTCAGAATGAGTTTACTGTAATCGTTGTCAGATCCCATTCAGGAAGTCTGTAACCACTAATGTGCTCCTTCAAGTCACAAATAATAAAATGATGTGTTCATCTCATGCTATAAAAACGAGCATTTACTCCTTTAAATGTTTCATTTTCTGCCTAAATCACGTTTACAAAGATGCTTAAAATCTCACCATCACACAACTATTAACAATTAAATGTTGGAATCATTTATAATGATAAAAGTAAGGAACCCATAAATTCTCTGAGCCATATATGGATTTAGTTGCCTTAATTTTCGACTCTTTATTTAACAGACATCTATATAAAAGTGCGGATATTTGACATTTAGGAGGATATTTTGATGTGATGATCAATAAATGAACATTGATCAGTTATTTGTTTATTGTAACGCATCATCTAACAGATCACATTGTGCCCCTGGTACATCAGAACGTGTCTCTCACCACTGTGGTGTTCCCGCTGCTGATCAGCTGTCCGACCTCCAGAAAGACGCTCTTACAGTTGATGCTTTTGTCCAGAGAGCCTCTCTTCACGATGACCGCCACGGCCAGCAGGATCTGCTCACGGACGTACTTCTGCAGACTGAGAGGGAGACGGGGAGGTGGTTGGTTATTATGGGGTAGTTTGGATTGTTTTATTCTAAATATAGAATAGATATAAACTGATATTGATTCTTTTAGGTGTCTAAAATACATCCACAGCAGAACGTTGCTTTGCTCCCGTGCTGGTTCTCCTGTCTGTTCCTCTAAACACTGACTATGGAGAAGAACCTCGTACAACCACACCTCAAAGCATCACAACTATCCCTTTAAACAAGGCTCTGATCCAGAGAAACAGAAAAGGGTGACAGAGTACAGCACGAAAAACAAAGTGAGAGAGAAATGTTGTGTCTGAGGGTTCAATCACAGCTGCAGCTTGTTTTCTTTGGCCTGTATCACATGGAAGTTACATTTATTGCATATTTGTGTTCGTCTACTCAAACAAAAACAAACAGAAATGCCTCGAGCTTGTTTGTGCAACAGTTTTGTTAACCCGTCACTGCATCAGGTCAGAGACTCCGTGACTTCTTCTTTGCTGTTTTTACCAGCAGACACAAGAACAAATAGCCAATTATGAGCATCAGCTTCAACTTTCAGTGTATCAGGACCTGCTGATGCCACTGTCTGACTCATTTTTGTAGATATTTTTTAGGTGTCAACCTCCAGGTCCAAAAAGTGAAGTCAATGCTTCATGTCTTAAAGCTGCATTCTCTCTCCTGTCCACCAGGGGGCGACTCCTCTGGTTGTATAGAAGTCTATGAGAAAATGACTCTACTTCTCTCTTGATTTATTCCCTCAGTAAACATTGTAAACATGAGTTTATGGTCTCAATCTCTAGTTTCAAGTCTTCTTCAATACAGCATGATGTTCATTTAGTAAATGATGCTCCATTTAGAGTCAAACAGACCATAAAGCAGGGGATGCTTTAGGGCGGGGCTACACACTGATTGACAGGTCGACACCAGAGACGTATACGGCGTCTCTACGTCACTCCTCCTCAGTCCATATATGGTCACTTCCTGTTCATCGGTTGCAAAAAAACAACATGGCGACAACATCAGTCCACAAACCAATGGGGGCTTTCTTACTTGGGTCTCTGTAGGACGTAGGTGAGGAGGAACGCCCGCAGAGACTCGATGCTGGTCTTCTCCAGCAGGACCCACTCCCGCACCACGGCCTCCATGATGGCTGTGGCTGCCTGGAACAGCACATAGTCCACCTTACTGGTCTCTGGGGAGGAGGGTGAAAAGAGTGAGGTGGGAGACGAGGAGGGAAAAAGACATGAAAGAAGAAATGTGGGTTGAAAATGTCTTTGTGTGTCAGTACATTTACTTGCACACATACATGTTGATGTTATGTTTAACTAGAGAAACACAAGGTCTTCGTCTTCTTTGGATAAATTCATGTATTCAGAATTCATGTTGGTTAAAACTAAGCTGTGCAGGCTTAAAAACCTTAAGTCAATAGTTACCTAAGATGTGCTTGCAGATGGCAAAAGGGGATTTGGATTTCCTGAAGGAGAGGAATATGTGTTCAGCATGCTGCCTCTGTTCTGTGCTGACCATGGACGGCGGTGCCTGGAAACAAAAACAAATCAATTTTTGAAAGACTTTTGGGTGATTTCTACAATTTTCATTCTTCTCATTTCTAATATTTGTGAATTTGAAGATTGCAAAATGACTCATTTCCAACAAACTAATGAGCACATCTCTGGTAAACACAAGATTAAAAGTCGTGCTTTCGTGTTATTCTTTGTGGAGAAACTCAGTTTTACAGATCTATCAATTAAATCCACTAATCGAGTTACTAAACTAGTAGATAAAATTACACGTGTTAGTTTGCCCCCCAGGTAAGGAGGCACTATCAGTGGTCCATTAAAGACCAATGCTTTAAAGAGGTTAATAACTACCACACTCAGGTATAAACTCACAAGTCATACTTATAGAAGAAGTGCTTAAACAAGATATTCAGTAACAGAGAACCCTCTATGATCACATCTCTAAACACTAACAGTACTGAGGAGCGTCACCATGATACGGCTCAGCAGGAAAGTCACATTCCATCCTAATTGCAGTAAAAGCAGCAGAGGAAAGAAAGACCCTTTTATACGAGAACACACACACACACACACACACACACACACACACACACACACACTATTCCGATGAGATGGCACACACACACACACAGAACACGCCATGAAATATGACATTATACAGATTCTGATACGACCCAAAAATGTAATTAAAAGAATAAAAAAAGTGGTGGAATATCTACCTTGATTACAATAAAATGTCATATATATTTAAAATTGTTTTATTAACAATGAAAAAAGTGTCTTTCAGCCGATTGTTTTGATTTTACAGCCAACAACTTCAATGTTTTTGGATCGAACTCATTGTTTTCAGCCGCGACAGGAAGCAAACACAATCACAGTTTCTTTCTTTTTTGTTGTGTAAAATGTGTTGTTATTGTTAATATATATCATATCTTGTAAAAATACTTTGTCAACAATATTACGTAGTCATATCTTATGTATATTAATGTTGTGTTCTCTATACTCTCAACACACAGTGAATGACATCCATTCAGAAAGAAATAAACTGAATAAAATACACTAAACTGGGAGTTAATATCATATTTAAAAATGTCTACAACTGTATATCATAATGTACGTGTAGATATGGGAAAGCACATGGAGGTTAGCTGATTGATTATCAGAGTATTCATTTAAGGCACGTACCAATTCACGGAATACGCAATTTGATAGGATATGTGAAAATGACGTATAAATATTTAAAGGTTCTGTACTTGACATTTTTCACATTTCAACGTATTGATTAAAAGTCAACTTTCATCCTCTTCTCTTTCTTTGAATCAGCAGGGACCTCCCGATACGATGCTATCACGATACTTAGCTGGCGATTCGATATGTATTGCGATTCTGTAAGTATTGTGATTCGATATTACGATTTCTTTTGGTTCTTTTTTTTAAAACACTGGACCATGGAAAACAGTTGAATCATACCTTCAAATACAACACAGTCAAATTCACTTAGAGCTTTCCAAGTTTTATTTCAAGTTTTAATTCCTAAATCTTAACATTAACTTAATGACTGCAGGGCAGCCAATAGAGAAAATAAATAACAATATGCCCTATTATTGTATAGCCCCTGTCAACTGCACACAAACTGACAGATTAACAAATGTATGCCACTTAGGCTACTTTTAAACAATAAATAAAATGTAAATTAAAATGAATAAAAGTTTACTTAAAATATAAACTTTGAAATAAACAAAAAGTAGGCTATGCTTCACTGTTGTTTGCATGTAGGCTATGTGTTGTTTGCTGCTAGCAGGTTTGGCTTCCTCCGCCGTTTTGTCTGATAACTCAGGGTGGTGTCGAGTGATATGAGCAAGTATGTTGGTCGTATTACCACAATACTTTATCTTTCCGTGGCATAGTTTGCAGACAGCATTGCTCATGTCTAACTCATTTTTTCCTCGTAAATTATGAAAGCTAAAGTTCTTCCAGACGTGAGATTTAAACTGTTGAGGTGCAGCATGAATCTCGGGACTAACGTCCAACATGTCAGCCTTTGTATTCCTATCTAGCTACTACGTGTGAAGCTGCGCTTCTAGCCGGAAGGAAATCACGAACGAATAGATTGCATTGCGCCATCTGTAGGATTATAAGCGTTTTTTTCCGCCTTGAATGAAATAATTAAAAGTAGGCTACAGACAAAATATCGATTTGGGAGGCAGCGTGGCGATTTAAAAATCGTCACACACAAGAATTGCGATTCGTAACTGAATCGATTTCTCCCCCCATCCCTAGTCTCTATTGCTATAGACTGTCCATAAAAGAAAGAATATTTTAAAAAGCTGAGATGAGTCAGAATATAAGAGTTTAGCCTTGAGCTGTTTTAAGTGGCCTCTCAGCAGCAGAGTGGAAATAAAATACTATCATTGAATTAAAGAAAATCAACCTGAAACAGATACAATGTCACACTGACAGCCACAGTATTGTCCACTCAACTGACTGTGAATAAACAGTTAAATTCACAGTTTATATGAAATTAAAAGCCTTGTATCATACATCTATAAATCCTACAGACTGTATATATTATAATATATGAACATGGAAATATGTATATAACCACCCCATACATCTATATGAATATAATCTACTACTTTACCCATTTAACAGTTATTAATTTGCACTATTTGTGTTTGTTTACAATCTACACTTAACATCCATATATTGTATACAACCACCTAATACATGTGTATAAACATAATCTACTACTTTACCCATTTAACAGTTATTCCTTTGCACTATTAGTGTTTGTTTACAACAAAATATGTATGCATATACTGTATATACCCATACAATACATGTATATAAATATAATCTACTACTTTACCCATTTTAAGGTTATTAATTTGCACTATTTGTGTTTGTTTACAACACAATATATATGCATATACTGTATATAAATATAATCTACTACTTTACCCATTTTAAGGTTATTAATTTGCACTACTAGTGTTTGATTACAACACAATATATATGCATATACTGTATATAAACATAATCTACTACTATACCCATTTTAAGGTTATTAATTTGCACTATTAGTGTTTGTTTACAACACTATATATATGCATATACTGTATATAACCACCCAATAAATGTATATAAATATAATCTACTACTTTACACATTTAACAGTTATTAATTTGCACTACTAGTGTTTGTTTACAACACAATATATATGCATATACTGTATATAAACATAATCTACTACTTTACCCATTTAACAGTTATTAATTTGCACTATTAGTGTTTGTTTACAACACAGTATATATGCATATACTGTATATAACAACCCAATAAATGTATATAAATATAATCTACTACTATACCCATTTAACAGTTATTAATTTGCACTATTAGTGTTTGTTTACAACACAATATATATGCATATACTGTATATAAACATAATCTACTACTTTACCCATTTAACAGTTATTAATTTGCACTATTAGTGTTTGTTTACAACACAGTATATATGCATATACTGTATATAAACATAATCTACTACTTTACCCATTTAACAGTTATTAATTTGCACTATTAGTGTTTGTTTACAACACAATATATATGCATATACTGTATATAAACATAATCTACTACTTTACCCATTTAACAGTTATTAATTTTGCATATATATTAGTGTTTGTTTACAACACAATATATATGCATATACTGTATATAAACATAATCTACTACTTTACCCATTTAACAGTTATTAATTTGCACTATTAGTGTTTGTTTACAACACAATATATATATATACTGTATATAAATATAATCTACTACTTTACCCATTTTAAAGTTATTCCTTTGCACCATTAGTGTTTGTTTACAACACA